>NC_091313.1:24773073-24826557 GCF_038502225.1 Cherax quadricarinatus
ACGTTTTTGTATGAGTTATTTGGGTTTCATAGTTGTGACTATAGAATAAATTCTATGCTTCCCTTTCATCAGTAATATCTTGAGATGACCCCCAATGGAAATAAGTTACTTTGTCTGACATTTTTGAGCTATCCTAGGTTCTCTACACATATGCTGCTATGTATGGTGTCCCGTAGCTCCATCGCTAGCACATTCAGCTCACACACTGAGGTCCGAGGTTCGAATCTCCTCCTGTACGGCTGAAAAACATTAGGGACGTGTTTCCATAAGACGCCTGCTGCCCCTGTCCCTCTTCACCCATCAGTTCAAAATGGGTACCTGGGTGTTAGTTCAAATTCAAATTCAAAGTTTATTCTCTATAAGGATTACAATGCTGAGTTTACAGAAATTTGGTTATTGTGTGGTTTACATGTAGTAAAATTGTGATTACAGAGTGTACCACTAGAACGCTTAGCATGGCTAGGCATTTCGGGCAGTTGACTGGTGTGTGTCGCATCCTGGGACAAAACTCACCTAATTTGCCCGAAATGCTCAGCATAACAAGCGGCTTTCTATATAGTAGAATGTCATTGATGTCAGCTATGCCTGCATACCATGTACTGGTAGTAAATATATTATTATTATTATTATGAGAGTCTATATAACTGTATTTGAGTATACTTTGAGTAAACTTTCTGAAATATGTATTAATTTTAAACATTTTGTTTTCTTCGATTAATTTCTACAATAGAAAATGGCAGAAGCAACAATAAAACAGGGCTAACTATATTATATTATATACATATATATATATATATATATATATATATATCTATATATATATATTATATATATATATATATATATATATATATATATATATGTAAGTATATATATATATATATATATATATATATATATATATATATATATATATATATATATATATATATATATATATATATATATATATATATATATATATATATATATATATATATATAAATATATATATATATATATATATAAATATATATATATATATATATATATATATATATATATATATATATATATATATATATATTACATCGATACCATGCCTAACCCTTCTAGGGTAGGGTAGGTGCCTGAGCCCGAGCCTTTAGCTCATAAGACTGTCATTCCCATTTACCCCCTTGGGGCGGGGATGGCAGACCAGAGAGGCCTAGCTTGTGGCTAGGTCTGGGGACAGTTGGTCCCAAAGATGAGGAGGTGCTTGTGCCTCCTCCCATGGGAGACTTAGGTCTCAGACACTCCCTAAAGAGGGAGCCAAGGACGGGTCACCACTTGGACAAGGCCCGGGCCGGGAGAATACCGGCTAATCTTTAACTAACTATTCTAGGGTAGAGTAGGTGCCTGAGCCCGAGTTTACAGCTCACAAGACTGTCATTCCCATTTGCCCCCTTGGGGCGGGGATGGCAGACCAGAGAGGCCTAGCTTGTGGCTAGGCCTGGGGACAGTTGGTCCCAAAGATGAGGAGGTACTTGTGCCTCCTCCCATGGAAGACTTAGGTCTCAGACACTTCCTAAAGAGGGAGCCAAGGCCGGGCCACCACTTGGAAAAGGCCCGGACCGGGAGAATACCGGCGAATCTTTAATAATAAATAATAATATATATATTATTTTATTTAAAGACATCGACACCATGCCTAACCCTTCTAGGGTAGGGTAGGTGCCTGAGCCCGAGCCTTTAGCTCATAAGACTGTCATTCCCATTTGCCCCCTTGGGGCGGGGATGGCAGACCAGAGAGGCCTAGCTTGTGGCTAGGCCCGGGGACAGTTAGTCCCAAAGATGAGGAAGTACTTGTGCCTCCTCCCATGGGAGACTTAGGTCTCAGACACTCCCTAAAGAGGGAGCCAAGGCCGGGCCACCACTTGGACAAGGCCCGGGCCGGGAGAATACCGGCTAATCTTTAACTAACTAACTATTTAAAGACAAAATGCTTTGACAAAACATTCACAAAAATACAATAGAAACGTACTTGTCCCTCCTCCCATGGGAGACTTAAGTCTCGAGACACTCCCCAGATAGGGAGCCAAGGCCGGGTCACCACTACTTGGAAAAGACCCGGGCCGGGAGAATACCGGCGAATAAAAAAAAAAAATAGAAAGTAAAACAACATAGGTAACTCAGAGCTACATCTCGAATACTTCGTCCAGCTCCCCGGCGGTGGGACGCGTGCCCAGAATGCTGCAGGTATTTCCTCTCTGGATTGCAGCACTGAGTCTCTGAAAGAGGAAGCTGGTCGCCCTGTGGGCCTTGGTTTCTATGATGAGCTTTTCACCCAGCTCGTTGAGGAACTTTAGAGCACACTTGCCCCATGCTCAAAAGGTCTCAGACCCTTTTGGGATGAAGTTATAGCAAGAGGGAAGGTCTTCATATTTGCGGATCTTCTGGGTCTCACTGTGGCTGGCAGCTCCACCCCTCTTCCACTACGGAGTATGGCAAGTAGGTGTCTGCCAAAGTGGCGGCACAGGTGTAGTCCCAGGCAATCTGCTTTCCATCCTTCCAGGGTAGCATAGTGGCCCCATTAGGAAGCTTTTGACTTGGGGTTCCCGTTGAGCTGGGCAAAGGGTTGTGGCATACTTTCCTTCAGCTGTGTGACACACGAGACCATGAAGTTCGAATTGATCAGCTGTCGCCCTGCCGCAAATACACCTATGTTTGGTGAGGATGGGGGCGGCTAGGCGAATATATACATACATGTCGTGCCGAATATGTAAAACTTGTGATCTCGGCTTAAATAGCAACGTTCATTTTGCTACATATGAGAAGCGAAAATTTGTTTATGCAATAATTTCGCAAAAATCATTCTGAAGCTAACGAATATATATATATATATATATATATATATATATATATATATATATATATATATATATATATATATATATATATACGTTATTGTCTTCTCTGAGGATGAGGGTCCCCATTCCAGCCATAGAGGTGGTACTTCCCTATATATAAATATATATATATACAAACACTGATCTCTGGCTTAAGGAGACTCGAACCTACGAACCTTGGAACAAGGTACGTAGTGCATTACCATTCTCACCACGCTGGCGTCCAGTTTGCGCTAGACGTTGATCCGAGGCAGCCAGCTTTCAGGGAGAAGGCTTACAGCTTTTCATCTCATCTCCTGCATGCATCAGCCTTACTAGAGATTGTAACAATGCAAGGAATTCGCAAGAGCAGGCGAAATATACACAAACACTGATCTCTGGCTGTAGGAGACTTGAGTCTCCTTCAGCCAGAGATCAGTGTTTGTGTACATTTCGCCTGTTCTTGCGAATTCCTTGCATATATATATATATATATATATATATATATATATATATATATATATATATATATATATATATATATATATATATATATATATATATATATATATATATATATATATATATATATATATATATATATATATATATATATATATATATATATATATATATATATATATATATATATATATATATATATATATATATATATATATATATATATATATATATATATATATATATATATATATATATATATATATATATATAAAGACAAAATACATTGGCCAAACATTCACAAAAATACAACAGAAAGTAAAACAACATAGGTAACTCAGAGCTACATCTCGAATACTTCGTCCAGCTCCCCTGCGGTGGGCCGCGTGTCCAGAATGCTGCAGGCATTTCCTCTCTGGATCGCAACACTGAGTCTCTGAAAGAGGAAGCTGGTCGCCCTGTGGTCCTTGGTTTCTATGTTGAGCTTTTCACCCAGCTCTTTGAGGAACTTTAGAGCACACTTGCCCCATGCTCCAAGGGTCTTCGACCCTATTGGAATGAAGTTATAGCAAGGGGCAAGGTCTTCATATTTTCGGATCTTCTGAGTCTCCCTGGGGCTGGCAGCTCCACCCCCTTCCACTACGGAGTATGGCAAGTAGGTGTCTGCCAATGTGGCAGCACAGGTGTAGTCCCAGGCAATCTGCTTTCCATCCTTCCAGGGTAGCATATTGGCTCCATCAGGACGCTTTTGACTTCCATCAGACCTCTGTACTTGGGATTCCCGTTGAGCTGGGCAACGGGCTGTGGCGAGGCTTCTCTTTATTATGTCATTGATCTCATGTCTGGCATACTTCCCTTCTGCTGTGTGGCACACGAGACCATGAAGTCCGAACTGATCAGCTGTCGCCCTGCCGCAAATACACCTATGTTCGGTGAGGATGGGGGCGGCTAGGCGAAGAGCAACACCAATCCGAATGGCCTGTGGGTCGAGACGGGTGCCCAGGGAGGAATTGGGAACAGCTAACAGGAAATCTCCTGAGTGTTGTGCCTTCACTGCCAGGAGACGAGTTTTGTTCTTTCCTGAAGCATTGGAGAGCATTGTGTTGGCGATTTTTTCTATGATCGGTTTGTCCCAGTGGGACTGTTTGTGCTGTTTGGGAGGAGCTGGTCTACTGGAGGAGTCTGTAAGGGTGTCCCAAAGAATCGCTGCTTCAGTCAACCTGGGGTCTTGAGTTCCTACCAAGTCTCTCAAGCGTTCGGGCACTATCTTCTTGACTAATGCACTGGAAGCCAAACACGAAGACAGAAAAGCAGGTAAAGCAACATGCGTTGCTTTACGCACCCCTATACCTCCCAGTCGCACTGGGAGGGTTGCCTGATCCCATTGCTCATCCTCTAGTGACAGGTTCAGTGCCTTCTTAAAAGTTGATCTCAGGTGTGCGTCATATTCATCGAGTGTTGGGTTGTCAAAAGAGGGTGCACACCTCAGGAAGTAAGTGAGTCTTGTCATAGTAAGACACCTTGTGAGGAGATACATAGCATCATGGGCATATATATATATATATATATATATATATATATATATATATATATATATATATATATATATATATATATATATATATATATATGTACATTAGCACACTGGCCGTTGCTCACCAAGGCAGGGTGACCTAAAAAAAGAAGAAACGCCTTATCATCATTCACTCCAATAAGCCTGACCTCAATTGTAGGCAAATTACTAGAGTCAATTATAGCTGAGATTATAAGAAGCCATCTCGATAAGCATAGCTTGATTAATGATACTCAGCATGGATTCACAAGAGGCCGGTCTTGTCTAACTAATTTATTAACTTTCTTCAGTAAAGCTTTTGAGGCTGTTGACCACAATAAAGAATTTGATATTATTTACTTAGATTTTAGTAAGGCTTTTGATAGAGTTCCGCACCATAGACTGTTAAAGAAAGTGGCAGCTCATGGCATTGGCGGAAAAGTGCTCTCGTGGATCGAGTCATGGCTCACTGACAGGAAGCAGAGAGTGTCCATAAATGGGGTTAAATCCGAGTGGGGATCTGTAACAAGTGGCGTTCCACAGGGATCAGTCTTGGGCCCGTTGTTGTTTATAATATATATCAATGATCTTGATGAGGGAATTACTAGTGATATGAGCAAATTCGCCGATGACACAAAGATAGGTAGGATAATTGATTCAAACGTAGATGTTAGGGAACTTCAGGAGGATTTAAACAAACTCTATTCTTGGTCAGAAAAGTGGCAGATGCAGTTCAATGTAGATAAATGCAAGGTTCTGAAGCTTGGGAGTGCCCATAACCCTAGTACTTATAAATTAAATGATGTAGAACTTAGCCATACAGATTGCGAAAAGGACTTGGGGGTTATGGTGAGCAGCAACCTTAAACCAAGACAGCAATGCCTAAGCGTACGTAATAAGGCAAATAGATTACTGGGATTTATATCAAGAAGTGTAAGCAACAGAAGTCCAGAGGTCATACTGCAGCTTTATACATCATTAGTAAGGCCTCACCTTGATTATGCAGCTCAGTTCTGGTCTCCGTATTACAAAATGGACATAAATTCGTTAGAAAACATTCAGCGTAGGATGACTAAATTAATACATAGCATCAGAAATCTTCCTTATGAAGAAAGATTGAAGACTCTTAAGTTACATTCACTTGTTAGACGAAGAATGAGGGGAGACCTGATCGAAGTGTATAAGTGGAAGATAGGTATTAATAAAGGGGATATTAATAAGGTCTTGAGGATGTCTCTCCAAGAGAGAACGCGCAGTAATGGATTTAAATTAGATAAGTTTAGATTTAGAAAGGACATAGGAAAGTATTGGTTTGGAAATAGGGTAGTTGATGAGTGGAACAGTCTACCTAGTTGGGTTATTGAGGCTGGGACTTTGGGTAGTTTCAAATCTAGGTTGGATAAGTACATGAGTGGGAGGGGTTGGATTTGAGTGGGACTTTCACATCAGAGCTTATTTCTTGGGTGGCATTGAAAATTGGGTTGGGCAAATGTTTTGTTAGTGGGATGAATTGTAAAGGACCTGCCTAGTATGGGCCAGCAGGCCTCCTGCAGTGTTCCTCCTTTCTTATGTTCTTATGTTCTTATGTTCCTTCCCTGTCTTGTCATAGGCGTACCGACACTACAATTCAAAAGCCGCAGGCACTGTACTCCCACGTCCAGGACTCAAGTCCGGCTTTCCGGTTTTTCTGAATCCCTTCATGAATGTTACTTTGTTCACACATCAACAGCACTTCGAGTAATAAAAATCCATAAAAAAAAAACAGATTAGATGCAATCTAATGACCCTCCGTAGTTGATAAGTTTAAGCTTATAGTGTAACCAGATTTGGAAAAAATGTGGCTAGATAACTGTCGGAAGGCTTTAATATTTATGTCATTTGTTGAAGCAGGGTGTATGTTTAGTACGGCTGATGGAAAAGCAGGAATAGGCTTCAAATTGAACTGATTTACGTTACCAGATTTTGAACTGTGAAATGGATAAGACATGAATAATTTTTATTATAGAGTTTGAATGTTACTAAGGGAGATAAAGTTCAAAACTTCAAGAACAATAGTTATCAGGTGAAAACTTTTACGATACATTACATTACAATTATGCAGCAAACAGATTTTCATTGTAATTAGTATTCCTGAAAAACTAATACAAAATATATATTCCAAATGATGTATTTTTCTTAGTATATATATGCTGAGAGTTTAATTCCTGTTTTATGGATTAATGTATTTTTGACTGAGTGAATATTTAATGACAGTAGTGTAGTCGATAGATAGGCTTTAAACCCCATTAGGCAGCCAAAACTAACTTCTTGGTCTTTATTTCGGGAAGAAGGAAAATGAAACACCATCTCCACCATACATTCATATTTGTAACACATACAATTAAATATCATTGTACATTAATTTCACAAAGTAGGATACGGCTAAAGGAAAGCACCAGGTGGGTAGTCGGATGAGCACCCCAAGTAAGGAAGACCCCAAAACAGGTAATATAACTTGTAGCTGCACGGAGAAGCCAGTGAAAGCAGTTCACGAACACAAAGAGGATGTATGATGTAGTTGTGTGTGTGTATCCAGTATCTGGAACTATCTTGGGAATCTATTGTGTAGTGATCCTTTGTGTGTTAAGTGGGAGTATAAATCCTAGCTCTGGAAGATAAGCAAATGCTTATTCAGTTATCTTGTTATCTGACTAAGATGCGTATCAGGAGACACTGTCCTGTTTCCTGATGTACATAAAGAGGTAGGCTAGAATCATTTTCCAGGGATTGAACCCCTGCGCCACCCAGTCGAGAGCAGCGAATCATCACAGACAGGTGATGATTCGCCTCACTGTAATGATACGACTGTAAACAACTCACTGAACGGAGAGTTCTAACCCACAGAAAGTCAGTCGCAAAACTGGCAGGCCGGTAGGTACTGTCCTGCTAGTTTCAGGACTGGCTTGTCATGGACTCAGACCCTCAACCCTGACCTCAGTGACTTCGTCCGAGTCATGAAAAAACTTTGCTGGTGATTCCTCTTAAGATCTCCGAGGGAAATAAGCCACTCTGCTTGGCATTCTTGGTTTATCCATAGGTTATTTTTCTCTCCGTGCTCATTAACCAAAAGAAAATCTGTTTTCCTCCGGGAGAGTATTTGTTTCGCGCTTAGAGGAAGGAGGATCGAGCCTCCACTAATATCAACGACTCATTTGGTTTAGCTCTTCTCATGAGTATAAAGTAAATATCTGAAAATACTGTTGATCCGATCACTCACTGTATAACAATTAATATTGATAATCGATTGTCATAATGTAACATAAAAGTGTAATTATTGTATTGGAGTAAGATATTTACCAATAAATGTTATTCGATAGCTTATCAACTACGTAATGACTGTGATACATAAGTGTTAACGTTGCTTTAGTAAATAGCTTCAGAGCTTACTGGGCAGCTAGCAGTAACAGCCTGTTGACCACACAGTTAACAAGGAAGTCTGGCCTCCTTCCAGAATACAAGGGTGGTAACAGGTATGTCACAGATAATATTCAACAGTAGTAATGAGCTACAAGTTCTCACAGCAATTAAAAAATATGAACGAAGAGCTACAGCAGGTCTACTGGCCCGGGTTTGGTCAATAGGAAAAACTGAAACACAAAGTTTTGAGTTGGAAGAATAGCAGTCGATGCTGAAATTTACATTACTGAATCTCTCCAGTGCGGTGCCCATATTCCAAAGGGCTTATGATCCACATAATTTAGAATATCCATCTCTTCTTTGCAACAAATCTAATTTACCAACCCTTGCCCAGGAGCTGTATGACCCTTATTGCTTTAGCGCTTCCCCATGAGTATAATAATAATACTACACCTCTGCTGAGCAAGATAACTTATGGATAAATACACTTATACAGAGTCTGAAACCAGTATTATTAAATCAAGATACTAGAGGTTAGAAATCTAGGGTGACCTGTTGCTGATTTAAGCAGATCCGCTTTACGTCAATTACGCTCCATCCATGGTAAAGAAATGTATAGAAGAACAGGTCCTTCATTTTTGCGATATTTCACTATCACCTACTTTATTAATAATAGAAAATATGCAGAACATCGTCACATACACACTATATATATATATATATATATATATATATATATATATATATATATATATATATATATATATATATATATATATATATATATATATATATATATATATATATATATATATATATATATATATATATATATATATATATATATATAGATGTTTTGCAAGTTTCTTATATTTAATATAAAAGAAATTAAGTAAAACGTTATAATAAAAGGATTCCTTCCATATTGTTTTCCACAACTTTTCGGTTCACGATCTACTAGATTCTTCATACCTAGAAAATGTGTATAGAGTTGTTAACTTACATGGTCTCTAAAGTAATTATAAGACTGCCATTAAATTTACCAAGTTATAGCTGATTTTAAGACAGAATACGGTGGATATAGTCTACATGATGTATCAAAACAAATTGTACATTAGTTGGTAATAAGACACATAGATATACGCATGCGTGCGTACATACGCAAAGCTATGTCCAAACATACACACACACGCTTGAAAATTTACTCATAAATATATATATATATATATATATATACGTATATATAGTTATGAGAGGGTAAGGAAATAGTCGAACAAATCACAGGAATAAATCTCTAAATTTTTCCCAGTGAATTACATTGATTCTCAGAGGATGAGGGTCTCCAAGTAGCACTAGAGGTGGTATTATTTTGTGTGTGTGTGTATATATATATATATATATATATATATATATATATATATATATATATATATATATATATATATATATATATATATACATATATACATATATATATATATATATATATATATATATATATATATATATATATATATAAATATATATATATACACACACACACACACACACTAATAAAATTCAGGAAATACCACTACAAAAAAAATTCCTTTAATCTGACTACAGCGTGATGTTATCCCTTATACTAATTTTCATTAATTATGCATTCTACATATTTTTACAGAGTAATACTTTAGGTTGGTGGATGAAGTATGACATATTGAACTCCAAAGTGTGCTGCAGTAAAGGATGTCTCCTTCCGTATATCCTGCATTAAAAAATATCTCCTCCGGAGTACAGTATTCTATAACTAAGAACATCTCCCTCACTTTATTCTGTAATGAAAGGTGTCTCTTCAGAGAATGTTATAATGAAAGATGTTTTCTTCAGAGTGGTTCCCGGAAGGAAGAACTGTCCTTGTGGTGCAGTAAGCTAGTGGGATTCACACATATTGCACTCGATAAGTGAACTATGATGATGAAGAATGGCAGGCGGTATGGATGCACATACAAGTTATGGGAAGATATACAGAAGAATATGATAACTATTTTAGTCAGAAGTTTAAAGTTAATGGCTTAGATTATATTTACATTTATAAAAATATTGTTCATATAAAGCAACTTCCGATTGGTCTGTTCCGGCACTGTGAGGCCTGGCGAAAATTTGGTTGTATTTTTTCAATGCACTTTTTTTCCCTACGTCTAGGTCAAGAATATTTTCAGTGTACAAAAATAGCTTTAATGGCGGATTAAATGCATGTCTAAATATATGAGTGATATGGAAAGAATCTATGATAATAACATACGAATATCTATCTATCTATCTATCTATATATATATATATATATATATATATATATATATATATATATATATATATATATATATATATATATATATATATATATTATTGTAACCACGAACGAGTGGTATTAATCAATAACAACACTGCGCTAGCCAAGGATTCGAACCCATGTTGTATTGGCCTGCCTCATGGTAAGCGAGAACCACATGACGCTTCAAACCGTATATATGGGAAGGTACCACCTCTGGAACTGGACTAGGGACAATCATCCTCAGAATATATATATATATATATATATATATATATATATATTCTATGAGTGTCCCCATATATATATATATATATATATATATATATATATATATATATATAATCATACAACTAAGCTTCACTTTAAGGATCTCCTGTATTAGCTGAAGAAGTGTTATTAATCTAATCTACGGGCCTCTGAACTTTATAATAATTTCAATCAGACTCATAGTTAAAAACATTGTAGTGTCAGTGTATGGAGAGCACAATTCCCAGTCACACTGTCCATCGTCTCCAAGGTGTATAGTCAGTGGGAAGAGGGGATTGGCCACTAGCATCTGCCCAAGAAATTAATCCCTAAGCTTTGACTTAAAATTCCTCTTTAAACAATTAGTGATACTCTGTTTTTTATTTACCTAGTTATGTTTATGAAGAAGTGAAGCCACATTATACATTTAGGTGGTGGTGGCATGAAATTATATACTTAATATGTCGTAAGCAGCATGAAATCTAATTATTAAGAATAATAGCCTCATACATCATTTGGATGTGAGAAGGTGTTTGTATTTATTATGCAAATATTTTAGCACCTGTAATATAGCAACGCAAAAGGGCGAGTGAACTGTTGAGCTTACTGAAAACAGGTTATGAATCTATCTTATGTTTAAAAGTGTAGTTTTGCTTTTGTAGCCTGTCCTGTTTATTTTTAGAAATAACTGGTGCTAAGGTATGCATGATACACGCTACGGACGCTTAGAGCTCCCCAAGTGACTCACCAAAACACAAAATCCCACAAGGAAATAGAAACACAGGGTGAAATGAGACTTGTCTTTCTCAGCATTCAATAGAGGCTTGTGTTTTTCTTTTGTTTGCTTGTGGGTATTTTGTGTTTCCGCGATCAATTTTCATTATACTATTGCCATCATAGAGAAGTGCTTGGTTAGGCAGTGAAAACATTAAGTGTCCGCACTTCAAGGAGACAGTCATCAAAAATATTCTACACGCACAGGTGCATTGATAAACACTCGTACACGTATCATGCTGCACATAGCCGGGGTGACTGTTTACACAAGGTACAGACGTCACCGAGTCTCTCAGCAGTGACTTTTGTTTTGACGCCACTACTGCAAGCATCAATAGCCTGTACAGTCTTGTTAAGCTTAAGAGAAATGTAGTACAGTACATATCAGCTAAAATACATTCATCAGTTATATATATATATATATATATATATATATATATATATATATATATATATATATATATATATATATATATATATTTATATATATATATATATATATATATATATATATATATATATATATATATATATATATATATATATATATATATATATATATATATATATATATATATATATATATATATATATACTGATTGTGTACGAATAACAACATATGGTAAATACACACTAATACAGATGTCAGCTTGTAAGTACACGATGAAGAAACAGGTTCGTCAGCAATGGTGCAGACGCCGCTCTAGTATCTATGGGATAACCAATTATCTGAGTACATACATGTACTCTTCAAACACTTGTGCTTCACATTTCATCTGTATTTTCTGTCACTATATAATACTAATTTAAGCTCATGTATTTTAAGATTATGAAATCGTAATATCCTTACAGTCAGAGTTATGCTTTTGTAGATTATTATGAACATATTTATCAGACGTTAAAGTTTTTACATTCTAAGATCCCAGAAAGTGTCTCAAACCCCCAAGCTGTCCTTAAACATCCCAGAAAGTGTTTCAAACCCCCAAGCTGTCCTTAAACATCCCAGAAAGTGTCTCAAACCCCCAAGCTGTCCTTAAGCATCACACAGCTCATACACTTTTATTATAAATTTCCATGATTAAATGACTTATATACACACCTGCATTAATTTGATGACTGGGCTAGTATTTATTGCATTATCTCTTACAGTACAGCACTTTACTTTAAAAAGAATGGTTTGCAGTTAACAGGTGCAAAACTCACATCAAATATTTAGATCTCATCACATAACTTCACGAGTGAAACTGTATGTAATATTCATGTTTGCAGAAGATTATATGCAATTTCATACACTGTTTGCCCCGGAAGAAAAATGATTGCCCTATATATATATATATATATATATATATATATATATATATATATATATATATATATATATATATATATATATATATATATATATATATATATATATATATATATATATATATGTCGTGCCGAATATGTAGAACTGGTCAATTAGCAAGAACTCATTTAAAATTAAGTCCTTTCTAAAATTTTCTCTTATACGTTTAAAGATATATTTTTTTCACTAACGTTGATGTAAAAATTTATAATTTTGCACCAAAAGGAACTTAGAAAACTTACCTAACCTTATTATAACAAGAGCAATTTATTTTAGCCTAACCCAACTAAATATATTTTAGATTTGTTTACAATAATTTAATACTAAACAAACACAGTGAAGTATATTTTTTTCGTTAGGTTCAGAATGATTTTGGCGAAATTATTGCATACACAAATTTTCGCTTGTCCTATATGGCAAGATGAACGTTGCTATTTAAGCCAAGATCGCAAGTTCTGCCTATTCGGCACGACATATATATATATATATATATATATATATATATATATATATATATATATACATATATATATTTATATATTTAAAGGACTTAGCTGATAGACAGAGATCGTTGCAGGTCTATACTGACAAAGATACTTACAAATTTAAAGCAATACCAAGAAAAGTTTGAAAACAAATGAACTGACTGCATATTTTCCATGCTTTTGTTATTTATTTGACTAATATACTGATAGATAAATGCAAGTTAGGAAGGTGATTCAAGATAAAAAATAAATTCTTCTTCGAGAAAGCCTATATGCAAGTGTATATGGAGTAAGATTCATTCCTACGAGGAAAATGACATTAAAAATTTTTTGGCAACAGGTGATTAAATATTTTAAATTATTTACTAACAAAAATTTGAATATTTCAAAATAAAGACAGCATGGGTAGAATATACAAGGTTAGAATATACAAGGTTAGAATATACAAGGTTAGAATGAGGTATATACAGACAGACAGACACACACACACACACACACACACACACACACACACATACAACGCTTTCAAGGTAATAAGTATATACATAATTTCCAAGAGATTAGAATATACACGCTCTCAAAAAAGTTAGAGATTAGTATGTACACATATTTTCAGAAATATTAGGATATACTCACACTGTTAAAGATGATTCTTCAATGTACTTAGAATTCAACAGATACAAAAAGTATGATCCTGAATCACTTTTTTTAACTACAACTTTACATTGTTTTGACGTCTAATTGAAGATCACCTATTGGTGCAAGTTCTCTTTGGACTCTGTGTAACTGCTATTCTTGATATGCAATGGTCACACAAGTCCAATATTCTTTTAAAAAATATTTTTTTTATAAAAAGTTCAACGAAGTAGATGTTTCAACCTGAATATATATGGTATGTAATTCGTTTAATTCCCTTCAAAACTTATCAAATAGCCTAATCTATTATTAAAATTCACAAAACTTAATATACCTTAAATCTGCTTAACAAAGGTATTGTAAGATTAATCTAAGTATTATTCATCAGTAACGAAATGTGTTATTCCTGTGAAAGTTTAACAGTTGTAGTAAAACTGAACAGAGAGACCCTTACTAACTAGGTTTATCTCGCGATTTTTCTCAGAAAAGCCCAAATACAAACATAAATCTATGACTACGTTCACTCAGAATGTCTTCTTTAGAATGCACGTTTTGATACCTTGATTTAACATTTCATTTCTTCTCTCAGTTACGTTATTTTGAAGTGTTGCTACCACGTGTCTACACGTTGCCACCCTCGACGGACGTGCAGTAGGCCTAGGGTTTAAATGGTGATTGTTGGGTTCCCAACATGCATAGGCCTACACGTCTTCACCCTCGATAAACGTGCAGTAGGCCTATGGTCTAATTGTTGATAATAGGGTTTCCATCATATACAGGCTTACACGTCGTCACCCTCGATGGATGTACCGTAATTGGTAACAGTGGTGTTCCCATCAGCCATACTGGACTTCATATACTGAAAGAAACCACGACCAAAAATAGATTAGTGTCTTGAGTTTCATTAAGATCAAATCATAGAAAAAAGCAACAGAAATAAAAGCAAGATACAAATTGTTATTTAGGAGAACCATGATAAGAGATACTAAGTTCAATGATGTTTTACTTTCCACTGATTACATGTCATTGTTATATGCACTATAATTCCATAGACACCAATATTTTTGTTTCGTCATACCTTCATGTAGATACAATGAAGCTGGGAGGAATAACATGGAGGACTTGCATAAGGGAAACAGACATTAACAATACACAAGTCAGCACTGAACATGCGCATACAGTCACAGACAATGTAGAGTGAACCACGACGAATGTGAGTGGATTGTTTTCACGGCAGAAGCAGAGTTCAACATGCAGGCACATTCCAAACTGCTTTGTTAACAAAGACATCTGATTGTTGTTTAAATCAAATAAAAGGCAGTTTAACACATTTTCCTGGCACTTGGTAGTGGTGTTTTATTCATCAGGAAACAAAACATTGGTCTCTTGGACACACGTCTTAATAAGACGATGACCCAGTCAACAGTTAAACATACGCTGGGCTACACCAGCAAGGTTTTACAGCTCGTTCATTAAACAAAGAATCATTACGGAAATAAATGGTATAAAATACCGACACAATGGAAATATAAACACATATGCAGTATAAAGTGATCCTTTATTGACTACGTTTCGCCCACACAGTGGGCTTTTTCAAGTCACAAACAGATCTACCTGGGGTGGAAGGGACGCGAGTATTTATAGTCAGGTTCAGAAGGCTGAGGTCAGGTGGAGAATGCTGCATCTGATGATGTACCGAGTGAGGTTATAGAGTCTAAAATCTTGGGTAGCTTGGAAATGAGATTGGATAAGTTTGTGAGCAGACCTTCTACAGTGTTCTTCCATTCCTGTGTTCTTATGTGGTATAGCGATGAAGAAGTTTCTTGGCAAGTGGAGTTTAGAAAATACTTGTTCAAGTATTTTCTAAACTCCACTATCCTCGTCACTTCATCAGAGACTGCAGACGACGGGCATTAAACATCTTCAACACACCCAGAGAAGACACTGCCGAGAAGAGATACATAGTCCTCCCTACCAACTCCATTGCCAAACACGTTTCCAACATCTTTTCCAATACCTCATTCCAAGTATCTACCTCCACAACCACGACCATCAAGGACATTACCAGTGATAGACAGGACAAGCTTCCACCCTCTGCAGGAGTATACATAATCCCTTGTAATGACTGCAACAAGTTATACGTGGGTGAAACATCAAGGGACCTCCAAACACGTATTTCAGAACACCAATACGCAAGCAGGTCTGACGACACAAGGAATGCCTGTGTACAACATCGTAATTCACACAACCACTTGATAAACTACAGAAACTCAAGACTTATCGCCACAGAAGACAAGACCCAATACCGAAGAATCCTGGAATCATCACTTATTTCTATATCCAACAACTTCAACCAGAACAGTGGCTTCTATAACATAGCTGAACCACTTGCCAAGAAACTTCTTCATCGCTATCCCACATAAAAACACAGGAATGGAAGAACACTGCTCACAAACTTATCCAATCTCATTTCCAAGCTACCCAAGATTTTAGACTCTATAACCCCACTCGGTACATCATCAGATGCAGCATTCTCCACCTGACCTCAGCCTTCTGAACCTGACTATAAATACTCGCGTCCCTTCCACCCCAGGTAGATCTGTTTGTGACTTGAAAAAGCCCACTGTGTGGGCGAAACGTAGTCAATAAAGGATCACTTTATACTGCATATGTGTTTATATTTCCAAAGAATCATTACATAGTAGTGTATCCTAAGATAAAATTATTATTATTACAGGTATTCCTTTAAACATTTTTCCCTCTATACTCGCTTAATTGGGTTTAAAACTTATTGATGAAACAAAGGGTCATTAAGGCGGCATGTAACCCGCTCGCAACCGGTCAAGGATTCTTTAATTTCTAAAATCGGGATTACAGTAAACTTTCAGCGTATTCAAATTGAAAGGCATACAACTCTCTTTGTATTTAACCTCTGGTCCTCGGTATATAACTACAGAACTGACTGGTGACTGGGACAATAACCAGTCAAGAAAGTATTAAGGAATGCAATTCACAAACAACTTTTTTTTTTATTTTAGACGACGTTTCGCTTAGAAACTTCACAGAGCTCAATACTAAGGAAAGGGTGTCTAAACTATGAACTTGCCGTGCATTATTGTAAGCAATAATACACTTGTAAGACTCTCAGTTACAGGAAATGTAAGTACACCCTTCTAGCCACTCAAACTGCTGTCCTTCATTCCTCATGATTAACAGGTTCGGACATTGCATTTTGATACAGTAATGCAGCAGTGTTTTACACTTTAACACATAGAGTATACATACCAAGATATATATATATATATATATATATATATATATATATATATATATATATATATATATATATATATATATATATATATATATATATATAAAGAGAGAGAGAATACAGAATTCTTAACTAGTTTTGAACAGTCTACGTGCAATCTTAATGACTTCGTGTAGTCGATAGTTTTTAAACTCCTCTTCCTTCTCCCGGTATACCTCACAGTTCAACGATTGAGAGTGGTGTCCATTAGTCTTCAATCCCAAAGTGACCTCGCAATTCAAAAGTCGAAGGTCTCCTAACACATTGTCACTCATTTTGGCAGACAAACTCTATTCAGTACTGGAAAAAAACAAAGGCCTCTCTAGACTTTCTTCTTACTTATTCATTTCAGCTTTGTTGTGTTTTATAACTACTTAGATTTTAAGTAGAGTCAAACAGCAACGAGGTCATATTCTTTAGATATAATAATAATAATAATAATAATAATAATAATAATAATAATAATAATAATAATAAAGAAAGCCTATTGTGGTACACTCTTGTTCACCTACCTATACCTAATCCCAACGAACTCATACAGTCAGGCTGAACAAGGAAGCATAAGCAAAATACATATGTATAGAAAAACAGACCAACTTAGATTCGCTTCCCCCACAACACACACACACACACACACACACGCACACACACACACACACACACACACACACACACACACACACACACACACACACACACACATCAGGGAAAATAGTTAAATTTATGCACGTTATATATTCCTATTTACATTTTTTCGCCCAAACTAACCTACCATATTTAACTAACTGGTTAAATTTGTGCTCTGTAAACTAGCATAAATGGCTTAACCTAAGAACGAAACTGCATTACTTTGGGTAGCTGTTTTCCCTGGAGGAATAAAGCTTCAAATGGCCCGAGAAAGCTGTGAGAAATTATTTGATGCCAGCTGGATTAACACGTTAACAAGGTTATATACATTGAGGGGTGTGAGTCTCTCCGTGTATTTAAATGGGAAGTTATGAGTCTTTCGATGTATATTAGTTGAGGGGTATGAATCTCTCAGTGAATATGCATTAAAGGTGTGAATCTCTAAGTGTATATATACACAATGAAGTGTAAATCTCTCAGTGTATATACACACTGAGAAGTGTGACGTCTCATTGTATATATACCGAGAAAGGTGAATCTCAGTGTATATACAATGATAACTTAGTTTTATCATTATTTTAGGGATTAAATTATTATTATTATTATTATTATTGTGAAGCGTTAATCCCGCAGCTGTTACAAAGCCCGTGGGGCAGTGAAACAGTTACATTTGATCCAAGGCATGGGACAATTCCCACGTTTGCATCAAGAACCCTTCGCCAGTATCGAGGGACCTCTCAGGGATGGGGTGTGTTTCAACATCCTTGACTGGTCTTGAAGTGACTAGCACATTAAAAAAAAAAAAAAAAAACTCGCGTAGTCGATAGTATATAATCTGAACAAACCAACCAGTCGTCCATGTTTTGACCAGTTTATTGAGGACGTACCTAAAGCACTTTCATGATTTGCTTTGAAATTCAAGGCATGCAAATTTTGCAGTGTGTTCTTGTAGGTTTAGCCATTCTAAACTGGGCTGTGTATTATTTATTATCGAGTGATGCTAAGCTATGTCTATGTGTGCATGTGTAGATACAGGAAATGTGCAGAACTACTTAAGCATGGAATTATTTGCTCGTAGTGAGACAATTACCATATTGCAAAACCTCTAATATTTTGCAGATATGGCATTATCTTTTTTCTGTTACTTTATAGTAGCCTAGGATGTTTATATACAATTTATTTTATTTATTTAAATTTCATTTAATATATTTTTAATTTAATTAAGTGATGTGAATGAGTATTTTTTTCAGTATTGTTCAATATTTTCTTATTCAGGTTACTTACTTTATTATGTAATTATTGTTACATTCAGTTTATTACTCTATTATTTATAGTTTATTGTTATTACCGAGCAAAAGCCTCCTGCATACACCAGAGAAAATTCTACAGTCCTACCTTAATTATTTGAAGCAGTAGGACATAAACTAGGATGTCCATTTAGCGTGTCCATCTAGAATGTAGCATGCAGTAGAAAACGGGGATGGGTTGAACAGTAGAAAACTGAAGTGAGGTAAACACAGGAAAAACAGTGACAGGAGGAGCAGTAACAACTGAAGGCCCATGAAGCAGTAAAAATCAAGAGATTCTTTGCATAATACATAAATATGGGAACAAAACAGAGAGGAAAAAGACACTGATATACAAACAGAAAACATGGATGAATTATGAAGATAAATTAAGTTGTTGAAAATAATGAAATACGGTAATGAGAAAATGTAAGAAAATAACACTGTTACTTTAAGTAAGGAATAACGACTGTTATTAGTGATTATCAATAAGTGGAAGCAGAGAAAATAATACAGCTGCTCTCAAAAATAAAGGAAAAATTATTTTTTAGTAGAAATATTAGGAGTGGGAGATGAGAGGCAAACGTAAAAGAGGGAAAGAGGTAAACATAGCTTAAAATGGATAATGCGAAGGAGGACAGAGGAGGCAGAAGAAACTGTGGCATATAAATGATGAAGAATAAGATAAAGAATGACTGCAAAGCCTTCAAATAGAAACGAGTTCTACCAATGGCGGAACATTACAGAAAATGGAGCAATACAGAGAACAGATCACTACAGAAGGTAGAGCACTACAAAGGACAGAGAGCTACAAATAAGGAAGCATGAGAAGGCTGTGTACTATATAGCAAGGAAGAACAGGAAATGGGTTACCCAGCAGGAAGCAGGGAGAGCTTCAACAGCAGGGTGGGAGTTCAACAGCAGGAAACGAGAATGGGCTGAACACCATAGAACCAAGTCGGGTGGGGCGTAAGACAACTGGAAGAGAAAGGCGTTAGCAAGTAGGTAGGAAGCTGGATGAGGTGAGTGCTAGGAAAAATGGGTAGATAGCTAAAAACATTGACTTTGAAAATGGATAGACAGGGAATATTTTTGGAAATAGCGTTAGGAAGTATATATACAAAATGAGGAGACTATTGTCTTAGATGGAGAAGATAGATACTAGATTATGAGTTAGAGTTAGGATCTTAGAAGAAAAACACAACCAGCAGGCGCGCGCGTGTGCACACACACGCACACATGCGCACACGCACACGCGCGCACACACACGCGCACACACACGCGCACACATACGCACACACACACACACACACACACACACACACCGGTGTTCGCTTTATTTTATGAAATAAATAGAAAAAATTAAAATTTTTAAATATCTCCTAAAAAGAATAACATGTGCAGCATACATCAAATTTACAAATGTAGTAACTGCTTTCAGGAACCTAAACAATGAATCATTAAGACTCTATATTTAGTAGCAATACTTGAAGATGTAGAGCCAGCGTGGAGCCTTCGGCTAGTAAAAAATGTAAATAAATTTAAAAATATACAGAAGAGTCCCTCCAAATTACTTTTGGAGCTGAAATACTTGAACAATGAGGAGAGACTAATGCATCTGAACCTCTTGTGAAAAAGAGGGGAATTATAAAAGGTAATGGTCATGATATTTAAGATGACCAGTAATACGAACAATGTAGAAATACAATGTGTTTGACATAAGAGGGAAAACTACAAGGAAACTCAAGTAAAAGTCAAATGCACAGATTACCCTTAGGGACAAGGGAAAAATAAATTCTTTATGAAAATTGTAGTGCTATAACATACTACAAGGCAAGGTAGGGAAGGCAGACTCTGTATATGATTTCAAACGCAGGCGTGGCCAAACCCAAGGAAAAATATAAACAAATGTATACTAGTTACTGAAGAAAGGACATCACGAGCACTGCTGTGTTCCTGCAACTACTTATACATACACACGAATAGGTAAATTCACACATGCACACACACACACACACACACACACACACACACACACATACACACACACATACACACACACACACACACACACACATACACACACACACACACACACACACACACATACACACACACACACACACACACACACACACACACATACACACACACACACACGAACACACACACGAACACCTAGAAATACGCTGAAATGTTTAAAAACTTGAGATAAGATCACACGTAATGACAGAGATAGAGATAAATAAGAGAGAGAGAGAGAGAGAGAGAGAGAGAGCGAATGAGAGAGAGAGAGAGCGAGAGAGAGAGAGAGAGAGAGAGACAGAAAGAGAGAGATGCAGTCTTTGAAAGTCTTAGGAACAGCTGGAGACAGAGAGAAAACTAGGTAAACATACAGAAATATATATATATATATATATATATATATATATATATATATATATATATATATATATATATATATATATATATATAGACAAAATAACGAATACAATAAATACATTTAAAATCTTAAAATCACATTTATACAGCCAGTACACAGTATGCAGAATAGTGTTAAATATAAGCAACGTACAGTCAGCAGCTAACTAAAGTGAGATTTGCCCATCAAAAATAGTAAGGAAAGACTAAGCTGCTTGAGAAAATCATGAAATTTACATATAAGTGGATTCTGATTAGCAAATTTCGAATATATTTATATTTGAATAAAGAAAAACATGTGAATTTAATATTATTTTAGTTTGTACACTGGCACACTAAGCCTTTCAGTTTTGTGTAAATATACAACAGAAGACAACACAGTGACTTATGAGCCAAGAACCTGAGGACATTTATATATGCTTTTTTGTAAAAATTAATTATTAACGATTATTAATAATTAAGTCCATTAATTATTTTATAATTAATTATAAAATTATTATACTTTTATGTACGTGTATGTCTTTACCCATTTAATTCTCGCACGTCTATCAGAGTAGGGGAGTTAGTAGATGGGGAGATGGAGGTTTTGGGTAGATGGCGAGAATATTTTGAGGAACTTTTGAATGTCGACGAAGAAAGGGAGGCG
The DNA here is from genome assembly GCF_038502225.1 of Cherax quadricarinatus. Taxonomy (NCBI): domain Eukaryota; kingdom Metazoa; phylum Arthropoda; class Malacostraca; order Decapoda; family Parastacidae; genus Cherax; species Cherax quadricarinatus. The sequence goes on from NC_091313.1 coordinate 24,795,423, forward strand.
GTAATTTCATGCACTGGCCAGGGAGGTATACCATCTTTTAGGAGTGAAGAAGAACAGGATGTGAGTGTGGGGGAGGTACGTGAGGCATTACGTAGAATGAAACGGGGTAAAGCAGCTGGAATTGACGGGATCATGACAGAAATGTTAAAAGCAGAGTTGAAGTGGTTGGTATTTTTGTTTAATAAATGTATGAAAGAGGGGAAGGTACCTATGGATTGGCGGAGAGCATGTATAGTTCCTTTATATTAGGGGAAGGGGGACAAAAGAGACTGTAAAAATTATAGAGGAATTAAGTTTACTGAGTATACCAGGAAAAGTGTACGGTAGGGTTATAATTGAAAGAATTAGGGGTAAGACAGAATGTAGGATTGGGGATGAGCTAGGAGGTTTCAGAGTGGGTAGGGGATGTGTAGATCAAGTGTTTACATTGAAGCATATATGTGAACAGTATTTAGATAAAGGTAGGGAAGTTTTTATTGCATTTATGGATTTAGAAAAGGCATATGATAGAGTGGATAGGGGAGCAATGTGGCAGATGTTGCAAGTATATGGAATAGGTGGTAAGTTACTAAATGCTGTAAAGAGTTTTTATGAGGATAGTGAGGCTCAGGTTAGGGTGTGTAGAAGAGAGGGAGACTACTTCCCGGTAAAAGTAGGCCTTAGACAAGGATGTGTAATGTCACCATGGTTGTAAAAGAAGTAAATGCTAGGGTGTTCGGGAGAGGGGTGGGATTAAATTATGGGGTATCAAATACAAAATGGGAATTGACACAGTTGCTTTTTGCTGATGATACTGTGCTTATGGGAGATTCTAAAGAAAAATTGCAAAGGTTAGTGGATGAGTCTGGGAGTGTGTGTAAAGGTAGAAAGTTGAAAGTGAACATAGAAAAGAGTAAAGTGATAAGGGTATCAAATGATTTCGATAAAGAAAAATTGGATATCAAATTGGGGAGGAGGAGTATGGAAGAAGGGAATGTTTTCAGATACTTGGGAGCTGACGTGTCGGCAGATGGATTTATGAAGGATGAGGTTAATCATAGAATTGATGTTGCGGCCCCTGCCAAACTAGCGGTTAAATAGTTAACCTGCCGGCCGGCTGTACCACTGGGTGCGTCATCAAACCCAATGTGGGGGCTGCTGAGCCGGCCTTAGAGCAGTAAGAGCCTGAGTGCCTCACGGTACACACCTAAGCAGTAGGTACCTGACCACCGAAGGGTACACGTCTACTGGCTTTAGTAACAGTATGTACCAGAGCGCCTCGCTGTACACACCTAAGCAGTAGGTACCTGACCACCGAAGGGTACACGTCTACTGGCTTTAGTAACAGTATGTACCAGAGCGCCTCGCTGTACACACCTAAGCAGTAGGTACCTGACCACCGAAGGGTACACGTCTACTGGCTTTAGAAATATTATGTACCTGAGCGCCTCGCTGTACACACCTAAGCAGTAGGTACCTGACCACCGAAGGGTACACGTCTACTGGCTTCAACATTAAGTACCTGAACTCCTCAGGGTACACGTCTATGCAGTAGGTACCTGACCACCGAATCGTACCTATCTACTGGCGTTAGAAGAACCGCTCACCGCAGCTCACTGAGTCTGTTGGCCTCAGTTACTTGACGGCCGCATTTTACTAAAATATAATTAATAACCCTACACAGGGTACAACTCTTGACACTACTGTCACTATATATATATCTCTATGCTAAAACAATAAATTATAAATAACATTTTTATAATAATAAATTACAATCAACTGCCTCTCACGACACGAAGTCAGTCACACGACACTGTTCAGTGTACACTACAACCAGGCCATCTTCAGTGTCCCACGACACCCTTTTCATCTCAGTGTTCCACTACGGTCCTGTGCATATCTCAGTGTTCCACTCCATCGTACGTCCCTCAGTGTCACACTACGGTCCTGGCCCAGTTCAGTGTAACACTCCAACCTTTTCTTCATGTAATGTCCCACTAAACAGCATCTGACGACTCCGGCCCACAGTTGATCAACGTAGACGGTGAGTCCACAGACATCACCGGTAGTCCAGTAAATCCTCTCCAAAGGCGGTTGACACACCGCTAGCCGAACACCATGCTGCAAGCTCACTGAATGCGGCCGTCAAGTAACTGAGGCCAACAGACTCAGTGAGCTGCGGTGAGCGGTTCTTCTAACGCCAGTAGATAGGTACGATTCGGTGGTCAGGTACCTACTGCATAGACGTGTACCCTGAGGAGTTCAGGTACTTAATGTTGAAGCCAGTAGACGTGTACCCTTCGGTGGTCAGGTACCTACTGCTTAGGTGTGTACAGCGAGGCGCTCAGGTACATAATATTTCTAAAGCCAGTAGACGTGTACCCTTCGGTGGTCAGGTACCTACTGCTTAGGTGTGTACAGCGAGGCGCTCTGGTACATACTGTTACTAAAGCCAGTAGACGTGTACCCTTCGGTGGTCAGGTACCTACTGCTTAGGTGTGTACAGCGAGGCGCTCTGGTACATACTGTTACTAAAGCCAGTAGACGTGTACCCTTCGGTGGTCAGGTACCTACTGCTTAGGTGTGTACCGTGAGGCACTCAGGCTCTTACTGCTCTAAGGCCGGCTCAGCAGCCCCCACATTGGGTTTGATGACGCACCCAGTGGTACAGCCGGCCGGCAGGTTAACTATTTAACCGCTAGTTTGGCAGGGGCCGCAACAATTGATGAGGGAAAAAAGGTGAGTGGTGCGTTGAGGTATATGTGGAGACAAAAAACGTTATCTGTGGAGGCAAAGAAGAGAATGTATGAAAGTATAGTAGTACCAACACTCTTATATGGGTGTGAAGCTTGGGTTGTGAATGCAGCAGCGAGGAGGCGGTTGAAGGCAGTGGAGATGTCCTGTCTAAGGGCAATGTGTGGTGTAAATATTATGCAGAAAATTCGGAGTGTGGAAATTAGGAGAAGGTGTGGAGTTAATAAAAGTATTAGTCAGAGAGCTGAAGAGGGGTTGTTGAGGTGGTTTGGTCATTTAGAGAGAATAGATCAAAGTAGAATGACATGGAGAGCATTTAAATATGTAGGGGAAGGAAGGCAGGGTAGGTGTCGTCCTCGAAAAGGTTGGAAGGAAGGGGTAAGGGAGGTTTTGCGGGCGAGGGGCTTGGACTTCCAGCAGGCGTGCATGAGCGTGTTCGATAGGAGTGAATGGAGAAGAATGGTATTTGGGACCTGACGATCAGTTGGAGTGTGAGCAGGGTAATATTTAGTGAAGGGATTCAATGAAACCGGTTATTTTTATATAGCCGGTCTTGAGTCCTGGAAATGGGAAGTACAATGCCTGCACTCTAAAGGAGGGGTTTGGAATATTGGCAGTTTGGAGGGATATGTTGTGTATCTTTATACGTATATGCTTCGAAACTGTTGTGTTCTGAGCACCTCTGCAAAAACAGTGATTATATGTGAATGAGGTGAAAGTGTTGAATGATGATGAAAGCATTTTCTTTTTGGGGATTTTCTTTCTTTTTGGGTCACCCTGCCTCGGTGGGAGACGGCCAACTTGTTAAATATATATATATATATATATATATATATATATATATATATATATATATATATGTCGTGCCGAATAGGCACAACTTGCGATCTTGGCGTAAATAGCAACGCTCATCTTACCATATAGGACAAGTGAAAATTTGTGTATGCAATAATTTCGCCAAAATCATTCTGAACCTAACGAAAAAATATATATTTGATTGTGTTTGTTTAGTATTAAATTGCTGTAAACGTATTTAAAACATATTTAGTTGGCTTATGCTAAAATAAATTGCTTTTGTTATAATATGGTTAGGTAAGTTTTCTAAGATTCTTTTGGTGCAAAATTAATTTTTTTTACATTAACATTAATGAAAAAATATATCTCTAAACGTATAAGAAAAAATTTCAGAAAGTACTTAATTTTAAATGAGTTCTTGCTAATTGACTAGTTTTACATATTCGGCACGATATATATATATATATATATATATATATATATATATATATATATATATATATATATATATATATATATATATATATATATATATATATATATATATATATATATATGTATATATATATATATATATATATATATATATATATATATATATTTAACACATCAGCCGCCCCCCACCAAGGTAGGGCGGTCAGAAAAAAAAATCATCGTTCACTCCATCACGGTCTTGCCAGAGGCATGTTTACACTACAGTTATAAAACTGCAACATTAACACCCCTCCTTCAGAGTGCAGGCACTGTACTTCCCATCTCCAGGAATCAAGTCCGGCCTGCCGGTTTCCCTGAATCCCTTCATAAATGTTACCTTGCTTACACTCCAACAGCACGTCAAGTCCTAAAAACCGTTTGTCCCCATTCGCTCCTATCTAACACGCTCACAGCTGCCAGGGTTGTTTGTTATTTATATTTAGAAATTTTCCAAGTGTTGCAACATTATTCTCGACGTAAAGTTGCAGCAGGCAGAAGGTTAATCAGTGAAATAGATGATAATTGTGTACATGTGTACTCGTGAGTGTGAAGCCTAAGTGCATCATGGCTTGTGTCACTGGTGAGAATATCAATGCTTCCATATGAGACTATAAATGCTTCCATCAGATGTTGTAGCCGAGTACACTTAGTATATAACATAGTGTGTGTTGTTGATGAGGACAACAGACATTAATGATTTCGAATTCTTCACAGCCTAATTTGCTTGTTCTTAATATTTGGGAACTTATCTGCTATATTTATAACAGTTCTGAGTCTTTACATTGTGAGTTTAGAGACATTATTCTGGCCAAGACCAAAATTAGAATTGCTCGAAGCTTGTTGACTATTTCATAGTTCAAAGCACCACTGGCTGCTTAAATATACAAATGTTTTTGAGTTGTTTGTGTCGTAGTATTATACTTGGCAAGGGGTGCATGGTGGAGATGTTCATTATGTTGCCATAATATGTATCTAGACATTCTCTCTATGATGAAATAACCATGAATTAGAGAAGTCCACTATAGTACTATAACATTCATTTTCAAATGCTCACTATGGCGCAAAGACAATACTTCAGACACGCCCATTATTGTGCAAGTAGATGGCCTCGACTAACCTATATAATAAGCATTGACATGACTTATGGAAAAACAAATAAAATGTTCTCTTTGAATATAAATATTAATTTGCACTTTATTTAACATAATTGAAAGCATTTTTTCATACACTGATTGCATAAGTTCCTATTTATTGTCTTATCTGTCATGATCTGCTTGTTTCATTAATCGATTCTGAAACTGTTCTATATAAAACTTTAAAGATGCCAACTCTCCTTATTTTCCTATGTTCATCCTATATGCATATTAGAGTTTCTTTTTTATTTGCTTACTTAATACTCCTAATTAATGTGTATATACAGTTTTGTGCACGAATGACTGAGACATAAGTGATGGCTGACTTCAGCTTATCAGTAGTGTATGTCAGTGAACATTTTATTCAGATACTAGCAGAGTCAACAATCTCTTTCAACTTGAATGTGAAAAATGTGTGTCCATGGTCTTTCTGTTTATTGGTGTTTGGTTCCTTTTCCATTTTTCCATTTCTTCCATTTTTTTTTTTACTTCTGGTGTTGAATTGTGGGTATATATATTTATTTGTTTGTTTCTCTGTGGGTGAATATGAATCTTACTATCGTGATTTCATCTCTCTGCAATGTCTTTTTTAACCAGTTGGCTTTAATTTATTTAATGTCGGTTTCAAATGTCATTATTTTACGCCGCTGGTTTGGCTGTGAATATACAGTGCAGTCTGTGATTAGGTCTACTGGTCTCTGGGAGACGTTGTAACCTGTTTTACATCTGAGGTATACATGGTGAATGCAAGGTGTAATCTCGTTGATTCCATGATATGCAGGGATAGGGAGCCTCTTAATGCATCCTGGAATTATGCACTAAGTTCATGGCCCCCAGTGAGGTTGGGGGACATGACTGATGCCAAATTGATAATTAGTTTTGTTGTGGTAGTGTGTATTATTCTTGATGCCCTTCCTGCCTTGTCTAGGTCGTGTACTGTTTGAGAGCCAGATGTTAGTTGCAGCAACTAACAGCGCAATTCCTCTAATTGTTGTTTTTTCTCCTGTGTAGTCTAACTATTCCTTATTTCGCATTAATATCTTCATTTTTCGAATGTTATTTTATCAGAGAAACTACCCACTTCTATTTCTTATTTTATCTTCAACTCCTTTTTATTCTCAATCATACTTTAAACACGGCCCCGGTGTGTGTGTGTGTTTGTGTGTGTGTGTGTGTGTGTGTGTGTGTGTGTGTGTTTGTGTATGTATGTGTATGTGTGTGTGTGTGTGTGTGTGTGTGTGTGTGTGTGTGTGTGTGTGTGTGTGTATGTATGTGTGTGTGTGTGTGTGTGTGTGTGTGTGTGTGTGTGTGTGTGTGTGTGTGTGTGTGTGTGTGTGTGTGTGTGCGTTACACCCCTCTGTCAAAGATAGTTGGGTTGCTATGTTATTTATTTTCTGGTGCTTCTGATTAAGGTTGCAAGCTGTGTGACGCGGAGAGAATAATTCCTACACCCACGTCTGGGCATTGCGTCATAACTCCTCGTCACCGTGTTCGTCAAAGTCTCTGTCATATTGAGTGAGTCTGTGGGTCTCAGGTTGCTGGGTGTTCCTTGGGTCTTCCTTCCTCCTTACCGAGAAGGTGGTGGCAGCGTAGGAGTTAGGTCCGCCTCGCATCAGTTTGTGTTGGCTCCATTTTTTCTTGAAGATGCCCAGTACCTGTCAAGGAGCAAAAGTGAGATGTAAAGATGAATATTTTTTACCGAAAATAAAGAGGTAACACAGACTGGAAGAAAAGCAAATCTAAAATGGAAATTTTGCGGTGATAAGTAAATTAGGTTTTTAGGGTTAAATCATGTCAAATGCACGGAGGGGGGGGGGAAGGTAAGGCTGCACTTCACCTGTTTACTAATACCTTTAATAATTTACAGAATAAAATAGTAATTAGAGTAAATTCTCAGTGTATACTGAGAGATACACACACTTATCTGTGTATATTCTCTATTACGATATGAGAGGTTAACTTATGCAGCTTATGAGGTTAACTTGTCAGAGTAAATCTCTAACTGATCTCAGTGAATATCCATTACTGAATGTTAAAGCTGCAGTTATTAACAGATTTTTCACACTTTGCAAATGCCATTTCCAAAATTCTTTTTAAAGACCCTGAATGTGAAATAATGTACAACAACTGAAATTATATATTATATGGCATGCAACATCAAATCTTAACCTATGATACAGCAACACAAAGTTGATAATAACGATAATTTTAATATATTCACACAGACTAACTAAAAAAAATAGCAATCCAAAAATAAGTAAAATACAAATTTAGAGTAAGTAATACTTTGGTTAGCATTTTTCTAACTCAGAAATATTCTTTGGCAAACTGAGTTCTGCTTCTTTGCGAATATTTGTAAGGTTAAATAGTGGCAAGCAGAGTAATCGACGACTAGAGTAATAAAGACACTTACAGCAGAGCGAGACTTTATTACACAACGTTTCACTCAAGGGAGAGCTTTCACTAAAATTGATAAAGCTGACTTGTAAAGGGAAACATTGCGTAATAAAATCTTGTTTTGCCGTAAGCTTCTTTGTCCTACCTTTGCCGTCTTTACCATGTGATACAGTGAATGGGGGAGCGTGTCACTTTTGTTTGAGACAATGGGGTGAGGCAAAGATGCTACTGTAATGTTTATCCAAGAGAAGCTACTAATTCCTATCTAATGTTAAGATAGGGAAAAGACTAGTTCCTATATGACATAAGACAGAACAGACTAGCTCATATGAGATGTGAGATACGATAAGCCATCGTTGCCATCAGCGATAACGGGTAGAAGTTGCTGTAGTTCCTATATATATTAAGGAGCAGAGAAAAGACTAGTTCCAACTAAAGAAAAGAACAGAGATTAGTTTATTTCAAAGATAAGTGACAGAATATAGACTAATTTTTATTTAAGGTGTAGGATACACTAGAGACCAGCTTGAATCTAAGGCGAGTGATAAAAGAGAGAGACTAACTTCTATCGAATATGAGAGATAGATTAGAGATTAGTTCCTACATATATAAGGCAAATAACAGAGCAGAGACAATCATTACGATTAGATTTATGGGGAAATACTGAAGCTATAGGTAAAACATAATGTATGAATAATGGAAGGTAGTTACGTTTGATCTAAGGACGAAAAGTGTACCTCCAATTTCTTGGATCAAGAGCCCTTTGCCTTAGATTGTTGGAATCTCTACTCATATAGAACCTGAAGCTTAATAATAATGAAAAATTAATTCAACTTTTCACTTATAAATAATTTACCATAGTTTGCATTTGGGTATTTCTGTTAAGAAAAGTACATAGCAACCTGATGTGTACAGTAGTTTCAGTACTATCAAGATTTAGAAATCTTTACAAAATATAATTATTTTTGTGTCTGTTTACTTTTCCCATTAAAAGATTTAATTAGATTCCAAAATCATTAGCTTTATTTACACAAGGTAAATACCCTGACAGGTGTGTTACTCCCAGCAAAGAATTAGAAGTTCATCTGGTATAATCTTGCGATACTGCATTTTACATTAATATAATTGTAATATATAATATAGCTTGATACGTAGATTCCATGATACGTAGGTTGATACATATGTAGCTTTATACGTAGTTTGGCTGCTTGATACATAGATTAATACGGCGGTAGCCTCGTACATAGGGAAGTTGATACATAATTTTTTTATACCTAAAAAGGTTGATACGTAGGTAGATACGTAAGGAAACAATGCAGGTAACTAGGTAGGTAATTATCTCTACAGGAGAGCAAGCAAGGAGGTTCATAAGTATTGACACAGAGAAGAAGTTCCCTCATTAAGACTGACGACCTGATATTAGCGAACGTCGAAGTCCCACCAGGTCGAAGTGGGAAAAGTCTCACTTGTGGCCAGGACAACTGCTGTGTCCTGGCACAACGTGTATTTTACCACTGAATATGAAAGGAGCATGTAGTTTTTTATTGAGTATTGATGCTGATATGGTCAAAGAAAATCAGCATGGATTATACGGGTTCCTGTTACCCGCCTTGTCACATGTACTTCCATTTACTTCATAAATAATGAAAATGTTTTTATGAAGAGAGAGGAGAGAGAGAGAGAGAGAGAGAGAGAGAGAGAGAGAGAGAGAGAGAGAGAGAGAGAGAGAGAGAGAGAGAGAGAGAGAGAGTGGCTTTGCTGTCTTGCATGACCCTTGACCTGCAAAAGGCAGCATAAGCTGGATACATGTGTCGTCCTGTACTCAGTATTAAAGAAAAGACACGCTCTGTGTAAAGCTGTATCATGTCAAAGAAACATAAAGCTTTACAGAGAGCGAAACGTTGCCACAATAAAAGCTTATTCTGCAAGATTGTCATTTATTCCAAATATGCTACAATGTATTCATCGACACCGTCCTACAGTCTCAGACTGAGGCAAACGACCAGAAAACTTCCATGTGTGAACTATAAATATTGTTTACTCTCACCATCTCCAGCTTCGCCTATCTAACGAGAACAAAAATGTGTTGGACTAATCTTTAATTTTAATATGAAGGATAAGCCTTAAAGTTAAGTAAGCAGGAGTCATTTGTGTGGTTGGGAATATTTGTTAGGCTGTTTGTCAGTAGCACTACAAGGATATGCCTCCTTTTATATGCTAGGAATTAGTTGTTTGTGGATGAACGTGAAGTAAGCAGGGAGGGAGACATATGCATGAGAGAGAGAGAGAGAGAGAGAGAGAGAGAGAGAGAGAGAGAGAGAGAGAGAGAGAGAGAGAGATGCTCCTCTTCCAGTTGAGAGAGTCAAGCAGTTCTAATGCTTCTCCTCCAAGCTAGTCCTAGAGGCCAAGTCAATAAATGCGAGAAAAGTAAGCAAACCAGAAAGAAAACGACAATAACATCTTTCACTTCAGAAAGAAGAGACATATTGTGTGCATTTTAAAAGTTTAGCCACTGCCTAGATACTGAGAGTAAGAGAAAGAGAACATACATGTGAATTTTAATGAGTTCACGGCTTCCCCCCTTCCCTTTGTAAACTTGGAGGTAATGAAGAACTGCTATGGAGCACTAGAAAAGAGTGACCATCCCTGACAGTAATGTTGCTTCCACCTGGAAAGATACAGAGGAAAGGGTGATGTTGAAAGGAACATTTGTAATAAGTGATTATTGATAAGGGTTTTAATAGTTGAAGAGATGACATTTTTTCGATTGGAGAAATGTAAAACAGAGACGTGAAAGTATTTTTAACTATTAGACGTAGTTGTTTTGCTTTTATGGACTTACTGCCAAGTGTTCATGGGATTATTATAACTATTATTATTTATGTTTAACCGAGGAGTAAAAGTATGAGGGTCACTCAATGCAGTGAGTGTTGGAGGCTCGATCCTCCATCCGTTAATTGTGACTCGATCTCTAGACAGTCAGGCTGCTGGCGATTGCCTTCAACACCTAGAGTGTTGGAGACTCGATCCTCCGTCCACTCTTTGTGTGCATGATGGAGGAGACGGACAAGCTACTCACACAGCCACACTTCCTCTCAGGTCACTGGAGACCTGATTGTAGTACAAGTGAATATGAAATAAAATTTAAAAAAGATTGAAAAAAATTTATAGCAAAGCATTACAGAGATAGATATATGAATCTAATCCTATAAGCAAAGTTTGAAGTACTGAAGTAAAATAAAAGATTCTAATCCTGATAAAGCTAATTTAGTTTGGGTGTGTGTGTGTTTGTGTGTGTGTGTGTGTGTGGGTGTGGGTGTGTGTGTGTGTGTGTGTGTGTGTGTGTGTGTGTGTGTGTGTGTGTGTGTGTGTGTGTGTTCACCGAATTTTATTGGCAGGGAGTCGCATCTCAATAATAATAATAACAAAATATTAATAATAATAATAATAATAATAATAGTAATAATAATAACACCAACAATAATAATAATAGCAAAAACAATAATAATAATAATAATAATAATAATAATAATAATAATAATAATAATAATAATAATAATAATAATAATAATAATAATAATAACAATAATAATAATAATAATAATAATAATAATAATAAAAACAACAATAATAATATTAATAATAATAATAATAATAATAATAATAATGATAATAATAATAATAATAATAATAATAATAATAATAATGACAACAATAACAATAATCAGAAGGATCTCACTCAGAAGGTTTTAACACTCTAACACTATATATAAGCCAGCAGATCTTGCTGTGTTAGTATTAATTACAAGCAAAAAATAGAGTTATTTTGTGTATAATCCACCAACTATACATCCAACAAGAACTTGATCAGATATAAATCCAGTAACAACGGTATGAGAAATGTTAGACATTCATAGATAATAAATTACTTTCCGTTATGGGCATGGATATTATCAGGTGAGATTATGTATGAAAAGTTTTGCTAAACAGAGAACGAACGCGACCTGAGGAGCAGTCGCCACATATTAACATCAATTGCTAATGAAAATACTTAGAAGTAAATGTATTCATTAATACATATTTATGTAAGATAAAAAAATAATTTTTTTTTCTTTCAGCACAAAGAGCGGAGAGAAGCGGTACAAAATACGAGCAGTGTAATGAGATCCTTAAATGACAACATTTTGCCCACGCGCTGGGCATTTTCAAGTCACTTCTAAAAGCCCACTGAGCGGGAGAAACGTTACCATTAAAGGATCTTATTACACGAAATTTGTGCCTCTATTTCCAGCACAAAGAATGGTGGAGACTTGATCGTCTGTCTCCTAACTCTGCTCACTTAGTTGGGATTCATTAGTGGGATGGGAGGGTAAAGAGTCCGGTTCAGGACTTGTTTTCTTGCACTGTATTAGTATTCTTTCCACTTTTATATCACCAGTTTTCTCCTGAAGGGATCTTGAGGAACCAGCAGGAAACAACTGTTTAGGAAAACACTTTCCAATTACTTCAGGGAATGTTTTAAGGTCTTGAGGTAACTTAAAGTCAGGAGTTAACCTAAAGTCAGGAAGTAACTTAAGGAAAAGGATTTAGGAATGCAAGTAGAGTGCTGCCGATAATAGAAAGACAAAAACAAGCCTTTATTGGGAAAGCGTTTTGTTTTGTACAGAACTTCATTGAAACAACGTTTTACTTTTCTGAAGCTTCGTCAAGTTAGTTTTTTTGGGAATAAACGTTTCGCCCGGCATAGAACTGTATCAGGTGTTGACTTGACACAGCTCTACACAGAGAGAAACGCTGTTTCAATGAAAGTTTGTTCTTATAATTTTTCATTTTTTCTTTTTTTTTTGCTAAAAAAAAAAAAAGTTAAAATTTGGTTTTTTTTTTTCAATTTTATTCCCCATTGTTTTGGGAGTTTCCATCCCCTTTTAAAAGTTTCCTCTGAGATGGGGAGAGAGAGAAGGAGAGAGAAGAGAGAGAGAGAAAGGAAAAAAAGGAAAAACAATCTTAATTGCTGATGTCTGTAAAGTCTTTAATTAAACATCACGAATTTCTTTTAATTCAGTTTGAAATAATATATTACGTGGAACCCCTCTTTATTTTGTTTTTTTTTATAATGAAAAAAAAACATAATTGATTATTAAATGAAAAATTTTTTATTACGGAAAATTTCTTCCTTAAAACCACCAGGGTTTGATTTGTTAAAAAATTTTGATCCCTTTTTTTTTTTTGGTTTATTGGAAAAGCCTTACAGGAAGGGAAAATTCCTAACTTTTTGAAAGGGAAAAAAGCTTTACCACATCCCCCAAAAAGGGGAAAATAAGGAAAAGGAGATTGGAGCCCTGTGGGAAAATTTTATTTGATAAACGAGACTCGTTGCTCTTAGGGAAAATTTCCCCCTCTAAAGTTTTGGGATGTTGCCCCAGATGGGGTGATGTTCTGGAAAAGGACAGCCAATAGTTTTTTTGCCCGTTTGTGCCATAAAGTTTGTTTCCTTTTCAAAGGGGCCCGTTTATTTTTACTTTGGCCTTGTATTTTGGGTAAGCCCCCCACATCCCTCCCTTGTGAAGGCTCTGCGAAAGGAGACCCATCCAGGGGGGTCCAGGGCGGAGACGTCTTTTTTTTTTCCCTTTTTCCTGTCAAAGGGCCCCTTTAGGGGGGGGAAGGCAAGCCAAGAAAGGAGCTATAAAGGTGTAGACTTGTCCCTCTCAGTTTCCCCCTTCTGTAAAGGGAGTTTGAATAGGCGAAGGGGGCCCCTTTCGGGCTGCCTTGTTTTGGGTTTTTAAAATTTTCTTTTGGTTGGGGGTTTTGATCAATTTCGGGTATCCTTTTTTCTATTAAACATCGTCCCTTATCCTTCTCTGCCCAGCATTAATCTGGCCCCTAGAGAGATCTATTTTTTTCAGGTGCAAAAAACCCACACAAACAAACCCCACCGGAATTTGATTAAAAGAAAAGGATTTCTTCCCTGGATATTTGAATGTATATAACATCATATGCCAAAATTCTGGAGAAGAAAAAGGGTGGAAGGGAATTCCAAACGGGACCACACTTCTGTGGAAGTTTGCCCCCAAAGGATGTGGTTCCTTTCCTTTGAGGATAACTTAAAGGATTAATGAAGGTAATCACTAGAAATACGTAAGCCGAAATTCCCAGTTGGGAAGTTTTGCTAAGAGGCCCTTTTCCCACCCCAAAACCACAATGTCCACTACCACACAGCTCTTTGGATTATCCAGGCGGTGCCCCCCAAGTGGGTTTAACAACAGATAAAACGCAAAACCCTTTCCGGCCCAACGAAGACCCAAAACGGGGGGGAGAAAAAAATTTCATTTTTAAAATTTTTGGATTTCAAAGGGATTAGGGTGACCTGGTCGGGGTTCTGATTTCTGCTTTTTTTCTTTTTAAAAGGGAAACATTTTCTTTTCCCATGGGAGGGCCATTTTGATTTTAAAAGGTGTTAAAATCGATTAAGGCCCCTGTGCGTCTGCCACTTCAACAACTTCTCAACCTGCCCACGCCTTTCTTGGCAATGTTTAAGAAAAATGCCCCTCCCCTTTTTGTACCCACTTTTTAAAGTTTTTCAGCTACCAAGAGGGTCCCCTTGTGGATGAATTGCTTTGGAAAAATTTAAAGCAAAAGGGTCCATTTTGCTACTAGTAATTCCCCTTTGGGGTTTAAAGTGAAAAAGTTCATCAGGCAAAATTTTTCTCGTTGAAGGAAAGGGAGACCCTTTGGGTTTCATCTTTTTTAGTGCCCAACCCCCATTTAAAAGGGCATTTTTGAACATCCCCCCTTTTAATTCTGCAATTCCCTGTTATAGTGGGACTCTTATCCCCTTAAAGCTTTTATTAAGGAATTTCTCTCTCTCTCTCTCCTCTCTCTCTTCTCTCTCTCTCTCTCTCTTTCTTTTCTTTTCCCCAAGATATAAAATATTCAAAACCATACTATTTTATTGTCAGTTACATTGAAGATCTGATCATGAAAATTACAATACGGGTTTGTCGGTCATTCCCATTACAAGTTTGGTTATATAAATGGGGTTGCCGAAAACGGGGTCGTGTCCTCTCTGTTGGCCCCCGGACCACGCCGGGGTATCATGTTTTCCTTTTGCACTTTTTTTCCTTTTCTGCCATTTTTAAAACGTCTGTTTCGGTTTTTGATAACTTTGGGATAATTCTATTTCATACCCCAGGGAATTTTTAAGACAAATACCTACATGTTTATAATATATATATTATAAAATATATATATATATATATATATATATATATATATATATATATATATATATATATATTTATTTATATATATAAATATATATATTTATATATATATATATATATATATATATATAAAATTTATATATATATATATATATATATATATATATATATATAACACACACATATATATATATATATAAAATAATATATATATATATAATAAAAAATATAAATATTTTTTTTTTTTTTGTTTTTGTGTGTATTTTTTACTTTAATTTCATTTTATTTAAAATTTCTTGACCTAAGTGGTTAAAAAGACAAAACATCCCAAGCACTCATGTGATTTAAGCTTAAACTAAAACCCAATCAAACCAGATGGGCAGATCACTATGCCCTCCCCTGCGAAAAGTCCCAGTGGGGGTTGTTCCGGGAAAGTTCCCTGGGGTTTTCCGGGAATCAACCCCCCCGGGGCCCCGGTCCATGGGCCCCCCATGGGATCGGGGCCATCAACTGGCTGTTACTGCGGGCCCGCCGGTCCAACCAGCCACACCCGGCGATCGGCACTGACGGGGACCCCGCTCTCTTTGGGCAAGGGGTTTTTTGGAATTCCCTAATGGGGGGAGGCTGTTAAAAGTTTCCCCCCCGGACAATGGTTTTTTCCCTTTAAAAGGGCCCACTTTAGGGGGGCATTTTGCATCCCTTCCCCTCTTTTTTTTTTTTTCCCGGGGGGTTTTTGTTGGATTTAGCCCATTCCTTAAGTTTTTCCCGGCTTTTAGATATATCTCCCCCCTGCTTTCCCAAGAAAGTCAGGGCCCCGGTTAATGTGGGGTAGAACTTATGTGATAGGATCTTTACCTCTCTAGTCTGGGTTTCACCTGCTTTGAAGGGAGATGTTTGTACACATATTCCAGCTAGAAAACAAGGTTTTGAAAAATATGGCTTATTTTTTTTGAAAGTTCTCAATCCACCCCACTTTTTTTGCCTGGATCTCTTTGTGACCCTAAAATGAATCCTCGACATTACTACTCCCAGGTCCCTTAAAATTTTTTTCCTTTTATTAGGGCCCAAGTCAGAAAATGCCCTGCTTTTTTATCTCCATTTTTCCGGGGTGTTGGTTGTCATTAACATCATATTTTAAATTACTAAAACTTTGTTTTATCTTTTTGAGGTTAAATCCCAAACGATGACACCCTCAGCCCTTAATCATCCGAAGGATGATTGCTTTTATCCCTTTTTTTATTCATAGAGGAAAAGAAAAAGGGGGAAAAGTAGAACCTTGTGGAACAAGTTTTTCCTATAGCAGCCTCTTTTTCTCTGTTGACCACTACTTTTTGTGTTGATTTGTTGGGGGGAACCCCATCTCACTTTTTTCCCTTTACAATTTTATGGTTTTAACCCATGATCGCTTTAAAAATTTTTTTAAAAAAGTTTTATATTACATCTGCATTCTGATTTTTTTCCAATCTGGCCATTAAAGTGATCCAGATTTGGGGGAGGCACCCTGCCTGCCCCTTTTCCGGGATTTTCAGTTTTTGGGAACCCGGGGATTTAAATCCTGTTTGCCTTTTTAAAAATTTTTTATGATGGGGGACTCAAGCTTTTGGGTTAATTTTTAAAGGCTGCCCTAGGGGGTGGGGCTATCCTTTTTTTTGTGACGGAATTTCCCCCATGCCGCTCCTCTCCCGTGTCAAAAGCCTAGGGTTTCTTTTGCAGCAAGAAAAAAGGTTCCCCCCGAGTTTGGGGGGGGCTGGTGCATAGGCATGTTGTAAGGGTTTTTAAATCTATCGGGTTTAATAATGCCAAAATCTGGGGCCTTTATGGGTTTTGGGGTCATTCTGAAGAAATCATTTGGGTCGTCGATTCAACCTTGTGGTTCATAAACCAAGTCTCGGGGTTTCAATATTTACTTTTCCTTTTTTCATCTGTTGTCCCCTCCCTTTTGAGTGGGCCCGATATTATTGGGGTTTCTTTTTTGGATATGAAAAAATAAATTTCTTTCAATTTTACTAATAGCTTTAAGCTCCCCCTCTCCCGGTTCCTGTGGGCATTTTTTTAAATTCGATATTTCCACTTCCGTCAGCCCTCCCTTTTTTGGGGACCAATTCAAGCCATGTAAAAATACTGTTGGTCTAGTCATCAACATCTGGGAGGGTGGAAGAATCCTAACTTTTAGGGGGCCTTGGGGTTTGTGGGGGAATTTTTAAATTTCCCGGAAGGGGAAAAAAACAAAGGGGGTTCATTGGGGAAAGGGGAAATAATTTTGTTTTAAGACAGAGGGGTGTTAAAATCTTGGGGGAGGTTTCCCTTTTGAGTAGCACGACCTTGTGGGGGAATGTGGTGTTGTGGCTTTTACCAGGTGGATGTGGGGGTTAAACCCAAAAAGGGTTGCCTTCGCTTTTCTTCAATGTTTTTTTGGGATTTGTGTCCCCGCTTTGTCAAAACCGATCTTGCGTTGGGTGTTGGGTTTATGGGGTTCCTTTTGGCTTGATGGATACCTTTTATGATGTTAAAAAACCTGGGTAGGTTTCGGGGGGTGGGGACCGGGTTTCAAACACCTAAAAATTGCCAGGGGAAAAGGTGTGCAAGGGGCCCCTGGGCACGAGGGTGGTTGTACGCCCCTCCCCCATCACAATGGAAAAAAAAATGGCGTAGACGTTGAAAAGGGGGATTATGCTGAAAAGTGTGATGATGGGGAGGTTTGCCGGAAATTCCCCTTTTTCTGAATGGGGATGGGCGCTGAAGGGGATTTTAAATCAATGGGAGGAAAGCTTTTAAATGAAGTGGACCTTGGGTTTGAAAGGAGGGGGAAAAATGTGAGGGAAGGAGCAAGGGAAAAAAAATGTGTTGGGGTAAAAAAATGAAAAAAAACGAGGTTGGGGAAAACTCTGAGGGAAAGGGAAAAGGATAACTAGGTTAAAACCCTGATCACGTCAAATAAAAATTTAGAAAAGGTCCCAAATTTAGTATCGAAAAATTTAAAATACACCCAAAAAACCTTTGCAACATTTTGGTCCATCCCGTAGTATTTTTTATTTTTCCTTTTATTGCTTCGGGATGGACCAAACCTCAATCTAAATTTTATTTTGGTTATTCGGAAAAAGTTTGTTCCAATTTATGCCTTTGTCCAAAAAGGGGAAATTTTTGGGGCAAAAGGTTATTAATGGGGGATGCGGACCCAAAGGGGGCAAGATAGCTTGGGTGGATTGGAAGATGATTTATAAAAAGGAAGGAAAAGGTTAATGATATAAAGAAATCGAAAATTTGTAAAACAACTGTCACTGGGAAAAACGAAAAGGAAAAGAGGCCCAAACCCCGGGAGTGGAACGGGGGCGTCGGACCGTTAATTACAGACAGTTAGCGCCCCGTCCACCCCCGTTTATTCAAAAATATATTCCGTGGAAAACCTTCCCCCCAAGGTTTTGGGGTGCTTTTCTTTCTTAACTTTAAACTTTATTATCTCCCTTCCCCGACACAGGCACCTCAAAGGGGGTTTTCTTCCCCATAAATATAATTTATTATGAAACATAAAAAAAGTTTATTGTAAAGGACGAGGGAAAATCTTAAAATGGGAAAAAATAAAATTCTGTCAATATCCCGTGGAAATAAGGGGGTTTTTATTTATTATTATTTTTTTTATTTACAAAAAATATTAGTAGTAGTATAATAAGTAAGAAGGGAGTAGTAGTAATTTTATTATTATTATTATTATTTAATTTTTTAATTTTT
The DNA here is from genome assembly GCF_038502225.1 of Cherax quadricarinatus. Classification (NCBI taxonomy): domain Eukaryota; kingdom Metazoa; phylum Arthropoda; class Malacostraca; order Decapoda; family Parastacidae; genus Cherax; species Cherax quadricarinatus. The sequence goes on from NC_091313.1 coordinate 24,813,901, forward strand.
ATTATTTTTTTTGGGAAAAAAAACCTTGGGGGGCATCTTTGGAATGGAAAAAAGGGGTAATTTCATTTAATTCATGGTAAAAGCTCCCGTTCCATGATTAAGGCCCTTCACCAGCGTGAAGGGGGAACCAAGAAAAAGGGGGGGAAGGCACATAAAGTCACTCATCTGGCAGGAAAAAAATTCCCAAACAATTACTATAAAAAAAAAAAAATTTTTTAGATGGTTAAACAAAGTTATTTACTAGGCCCTTGTGGAGCGCTTTTTTTTAATAATAAAAATTAATTTAAAAATAATAATAAATTTTAGGAAATGATAATAAAAAAAAAAAATTTATGATTTCAGTTTTGGGTTAAAAAAAATTTTACAAACCCGGGGTATTTGAACATGTATCTGTCCCCCAAACTTTGATCAGCAAGGCAAAAAGTTTTTAAAAAAGTATGTGCCCGTCTTTTTCTCTTGTCTTTTTAAATACTTTTTTATTAATTAAAGGTTTTCTTTTCTTTTTATCTTACAAATTCCCATCACACATAAACCCCAACACAGACGTTTCTCCCCCCTCCCCCCACACACACACACACACACACACACACACACACACACAAAACACACACACACACACACACACACACACAAAAAAATACACACCTTTTTTTCCTCCGGACATTCTGGCTGCTCGGCCTGCCGATGCATATGATGGTGAGGGCGTGGGGCTCCCAGCCCGGAGAAAGAACCACTTCCAAACCGTCCGCGGAAGGGGCAACGGGGGTGTGTGCAGATAAATTTAAAAAAATCCGAAGTAGTTCGAGACAAGAAAGGGGAAGGGGGAAAATCGGACCGCACCCGCCCCAAAAAAAAAAAATTAAACCCCTGAAATTGCTTTGCACCCTTTAAACCGGCCACTTTTTTCTTTTTCCGGAAGTATTTGGCACTCGATTAAGTGGCCCTCCCGCATTCAATATATTATTTTTTACAATAATATTAATGAAAGAAAAAAATTCTCGAAATGTCTGGTTTGACAAAGCGTTTATACCCTTTGTCTTTAACCTCACAACTACAAACACAATGGGAAAAAAAACCCAAAAAAAAAATGTAAATTTTTCTTTGGTGTTCCAAAATTACTGGCCTCCCCAGACCATTTTTTCTTGTTGAAAAATAAAAGGGGAGGGAAGGGGTTAAATTTAAACCTAGGTGGGGTGGGTTACCTGCTGGGAGTGAGAGTATTGATTTTTTTCTGGGGGAAAGGGCTGAGGCAGGGGAGCCCGGGCGGGGCCCCCACACACACACACACACACACCACACACACACACACACACACAACACAACACACACACACACACACACACACACACACACACAAACCCACCCAACAAAACACACACACACCAAAAACACACACCCACACCACACACACACACACACACACCACACCACACACACACCCCACACACACACACACACACACACACACACACACAACCCAAAAACACAGTGGAAAAACAGGAGTTCCCCGGGTTTGGGCAAAGGGGGACAAGTTTTACAAGAAAAGTATAAGGGATGGGAAAGTTTTCTTCGCCAAAAAGTAGTTAAAAAGGGGAAAAAAGTAAGGAGAGGGAGGCAGGATCCATAAACTTTGGGGAGGGTATGATCCCCCCGCCAGGGAGAAATATGGAGCGACCTTTTCAGCCCAGTCAGACCACCCCCAACCCCAATAGGGGTACAAAGGGGTGAGACAAAACCTCCACAAATCAAACAACCCCCACCACACCCCAACACTCAAAACCAAACCCTTTTTATTGCCTCAACATTAAAAAGGAAAATTAGGGGGACCCGAGGGTTTTGAACCCCATAAAGTGGTAAGTTCATGTTTGGAAACCCCGCCCTTAGGGGTTTGGGTTGGATTTTTTCAACCAGGGGAAATTTATTAAAAATTTTTAAAATGTGAATTTTATGCTTTGTGTCATCCCCGGGTTTTCAACAACAACCCGTTCGCTTTTTGGAAAGAGAACGTGTGAGGTCAGAGGAGAATTTTAAAGGGGTCTTCCCAAGCGGGGAAGGCAGCTACTGACCCTTGAATGGTATTAAAAAGACCAGAAAGGAAGGTGATAAAGGGGCAAAATTTGCAAAAAAGAAATTTTGACAGGTTTCCTTCGAGACAAACTGTAAAAAGCAAGGTCCCCAAACCCCAAATCCACCCTTTTTCTATTACTTTAAACCCCAACCTTTCCACCGACTTCCCCGTCGATTTTTCCCTCCATTTCCAAATTCAGAAAAAGGGGACCTGAAAATCTTTTTCCTTTTAAAAAAAAGCCCCAATAAAACTTTTAATTCTGAAATGTTTTAAATAAATCTAAAGAAACCCGGATGATTTGGTGGAAACCCTTTTTTAAAACCTTTCTAAAATAAATTTTTTTTCCCTTGTTTTTAGTAATAAACCATTTTGGTCCCGAACTCACCCCAAACAGTATAAAGTGAATACAAATAAAATTTTTATTTCCCCAACCTCCCAAAAAGATAAAAGCCTTATTTTTTTGGGGTTTAGCCTTTTTTATTATAAAATAATAAAGAAAATAATTGATTCCCTTTTTCCAATATTTATTGATTTTTAAAGATTTTTTAATTAAGGCAGTTTAAAAATGGGAACTTTTCATGTTGGAGAAACTTTCCCATTTCTTAAAAGGTTAAGTGGGGAAAAAGTAGGGAATGGTAGGGAAAAAGAACCTCCCCCTTTCAGGGGAAAGTTGGGGGAAGTAAGAGTGAAACCCGTAAAAATTTGGGTTTAAATGCCTTCGTGATAGATCCTTTTGTCCAAAAGGATTTAGATAAGTTTGTTGGATTGTTAAAAACTGGGGTTTTTTAAAAGCAGGGCAGTGTTTAAAGTTTTCTCAAAATCAGGAATTTCTGGGGGAAAAATAGAAAGGAGCCACCCCCTTTTGGGGGGCGGTTTGAAAAAAATGTGCGGGTAATAAAGGAAAAGCAGTACAAATGATGGAGAGAAACCAAATAAAACGAAACATCCCAAAAGAGTGGGGCGTGTTTTCTTTTTTCCTGTTGGGAAACCTTAGCAAATTTTTAGGGCCGGACTTTATAAAAATTTGGAGGCCAATTTTAAAAAACCTTTTAAAACTGGGGGATCCAAGTACAAAACCCGGTTTTTAAAAAATTTTAGTTACCCTACTAAAAATTAAAATTGAATCCAATTTTAGGGTTTTACAACAAAAAAAAAAAACAAAAAAAACCTTTTTCCAAACCAAAAAAAATACAAAAAAAAAACCAAACCCAAACAACACCTTTCCCACAAAACCTCACTCTAGGGAAAATTTTCAAAAAAGGTGGGCCCCGCGAACGCTAAAAAATGAAAAAAAAACAAAACCCCCAGGCTTTTATTTGGGGAAGTTTTCACGGGGAATGGGGGTCCAAAGGGGACCGAGATCTCTTTATCCCGCCCCCACTCATATTCGCTGTTTTTTGTGAGGTGGTGCAAAAAAAGGGGCTTTTTCTTTCCAAAACAGGGACTTGGGGGTTAGAGGTTTTTATAAAACCCAAAAAAATTTAATAAACAAGTTTAAAAAGAAGTTTGTTTCCGGTTTAAATTTAAAAAAATAATGCGAGTTAAAAAATTAAAAAAAAAAAAAAAAATATTTTATATATTTTTTATTATTTTATTAATAAAATTTTATTTAAATTTTTTAAAGTTTGAAAAAAAAACTTCATTAAACAAAACTATTTAAAATTAAATATTTTTAAACTTTTTTTTATACTTTGTATAATTTTTCTTAAGTTAATGTAAAAAATAATTTACAAAAGAACTTAAAAACTTATAATTTTTTTATCAAAAAATTTTTTTTTTTACCTAAAAATAAATATATTTTGGTTTTGTTTAAATAATTTAATTAAAAAAAATTAAATATATTTTTTTTCTTATTCCCAAAAATTTTGGGAAAATTTTCATAAAAAAATTTTAAATGTTTAAAGGGTAGGTTTTTTTTAAAAAAAGGTTTTGCTTATTCGGAGATAAATTTAAATTTAAAATTTAAATTTAAATTATAAATTTAAATATATATTAAAACTTCTTTTTTAAATGCCTTCAAAAAGGGGTTCGGGTTTTCCTAAGAAATGGGTTTTGGGAAAAAAAAAAAAAAATTTTTTAGCACTTAATTTTAAAAAATGTTGTCATAAAAAAATTCAAAGGGTTTTAAAAATTGTATAAAATTTAAAGCATGTTATTAAAATGTTGAAAAAAAAAATCTTAGTTGGCGTTCTTTGGCAAATAAAAAAATAACCCTTTTTTGTAAAAATTATCTTTTACAAAAAATTTAAAAAATTTTTTAGGGGTTGGTTTTTTTGTAAATTCAATTTTAAAAAAACCTCTGGAATGTTAAGAGTGGACAAGAGCTTGATTCTGCTCTGGGTTTTACCACTGTTGAATAATCTCTAAAAAATGACTTGGGCAACAGTTTGTGGCCTCTGTAACTCTCCATTGCTACAGTATGTGACGGGTTGCAGAGAATCCTGTTATGATGGTGCTGACCCAGTGCTTAGGATGGTGACAAAAGTGACCCATGAAAAGGAAATACATTCATCATTATTCATTCAATAGTTACCTTTCCAAAAGGCTGTAGACATCACAATTAACATTACCCTTCAAACAGCAATTTCCTTAGCCCCACTTCAGAGTGAAGACACTGTACTTAACACCACCAGGACTCAAGTCCTGCTAACCACTTTCCCTGAATTTCTTCATAACTGTTACCTTCGTTCACACTCAAAACTCCAAATCTTATAAACCACTTGTCTCCGCTCACTCTTATCTTACAAGGTTGCCCACGCCTGAAGGATAGTCACGCCTTTATCTCATATAACCTCTTTCATCACTTTCTCGATTCCTTTCTAGGATGACTCCTACCCATTCTTTCCTCTACCCTAGAATCATACACCAACTTTGTCATTCCATTCTGCTGCATTCTTTGTAAATGGCCAAGCCACTTTAGCAACCCAGTCTCTACCCCTCAGTATAATTTATTTTGTAACGCAACACAATACTCCAATTTCTGCATGCCAAATTCTTTGCATAATATTCACCTTCCACTTTGCGCTCAAACATAACATCCTCATTCTCTCTATAGCCTCTTCCTTGCTATAATGTTTAAAGATCGTATATCACACTCATACTAATACACTCTGGTACATTCCCCCTTTGCCTCCATAGATAAATTTCTTTCTTTCAAAAGACACCTCAACACACCATAGACCTTTTTCTTTTGTCTATTCTAACACCTAGTTAGTGTAGTCTTTCTTAGCTTGATAGTTTCTGTATTATGCATTTTAGAGTTTTTCTGTAGGCCGTAGTTTAAAAATTAAAAAGGCACACAGTGGGTCCAGTAACTAGACTCTAACATTCAATAAAAACCCTTCAGGAAAATGTCAGTTCCCTTCAAAGGTCTCCTGAAAAATCGAGGCAAAGAGCAGTGAGAGAAGATCAGATCTAAGCTCCTTCTAAGTGTACGGCTTGGAGTAATTACCTCGAAGCTTTCAATTCTGACTGGTTAAGAGACCGGCCCAGATAAGCGGACAGTGGTTCGAGGATTTACTACCTCTTGCAATATATGACCAATAATAAAAATTAATTATTATTATTATTATAATCAAGGGGGAAGCGCTAAACCCGGAGGATTATACAGCGCCTGGGGGGGGGGGGGGATGTGGAAGGCATTCAGGCTTAATTCGGGGAACTGGAGCACAGATCCAATTCCCTAAATCAAGAGCCCCTCACCAACATCAAGGAACCTTCCTTGAGGGGAATAAAAATTAATAATAATAATAATAATAATAATAATAATAATAACAATAATAATAATAATAATAATAATAATAATAATAATAGTAATGCAGGTCATCAGTTATAAGCAAGCAGAGCAACAGCTCCATACACAGTATTGGTCAAGTACTTTCAGCCTTTACACACCTCAAGGGAGTTTAGCTTTGTGGCGTGTTAGTGTCCGCTCTGTTGAGTGTCAGCATCAAAGGAGATATTCTCTACACACCCTGCCCCTGTCTTTCCTGTGTATATATATGTGTACTCACCTAATTGTGTGTGTATGTGTGTGTGTGTGTGTGTGTGTGTGTGTGTTTGTGTGTTTGTGTGTACTCACCAAGTTGTACTCACCTAGTTGAGGTTGCGGGGGTCGAGTCCGAGCTCCTGGCCCCGCCTCTTCACTGATCGCTACTAGGTCACTCTCCCTTAGCCGTGAGCTTTATCATACCTCTGCTTAAAGCTATGTATGGATCCTGCCTCCACTACATCGCTTCCCAAACTATTCCACTTACTGACTACTCTGTGGCTGAAGAAATACTTCCTAACATCCCTGTGATTCATCTGTGTCTTCAACTTCCAACTGTGTCCCCTTGTTACTGTGTCCAATCTCTGGAACATCCTGTCTTTGTCCACCTTGTCAATTCCTCTCAGAATTTTGTATGTCGTTATCATGTCCCCCCTATCTCTCCTGTCCTACAGTGTCGTCAGGTTGATTTCCCTTAACCTCTCCTCGTAGGACATACCTCTTAGCTCTGGGACTAGTCTTGTTGCAAACCTTTGCACTTTCTCTAGTTTCTTTACGTGCTTGGCTAGGTGTGGGTTCCAAACTGGTGCCGCATACTCCAATATGGGCCTAACGTACACGGTGTACAGGGTCCTGAACGATTCCTTATTAAGATGTCGGAATGCTGTTCTGAGGTTTGCTAGGCGCCCATATGCTGCAGCAGTTATTTGGTTGATGTGCGCTTCAGGAGATGTGCCTGGTGTTATACTCACCCCAAGATCTTTTTCCTTGAGTAAGGTTTGTAGTCTCTGGCCCCCCTAGACTGTACTCCGTCTGCGGTCTTCTTTGCCCTTCCCCAATCTTCATGACTTTGCACTTGGTGGGATTGAACTCCAGGAGCCAATTGCTGGACCAGGTCTGCAGCCTGTCCAGATCCCTCTGTAGTTCTGCCTGGTCTTCGATCGAGTGAATTCTTCTCATCAACTTCACGTCATCTGCAAACAGGGACACCTCAGAGTCTATTCCTTCCATCATGTCGTTCACAAATACCAGAAACAGCACTGGTCCAAGGACTGACCCCTGTGGGACCCCGCTGGTCACAGGTGCCCACTCTGACACCTCGCCACGTACCATGACTCGCTGCTGTCTTCCTGACAAGTATTCCCTGTATTGTAGTGCCTTCCCTGTGTTTGTGTGTTTGTGTGTGTGTGTGTATGTTTGTGTGTGTGTTTGTGTGTGTGTGTGTATGTGTACTCACCTAGTTGTACTCACCTAGTTGAGGTTGCGGGGGTCGAGTCCGAGCTCCTGGCCCCGCCTCTTCACTGATCGCTACTAGGTCACTCTCCCTGAGCCGTGAGCTTTATCATACCTCTGCTTAAAGCTATGTATGGATCCTGCCTCCACTACATCGCTTACCAAACTATTCCACTTACTGACTACTCTGTGGCTGAAGAAATACTTCCTAACATCCCTGTGATTCATCTGTGTCTTCAACTTCCAACTGTGTCCCCTTGTTACTGTGTCCAATCTCTGGAACATCCTGTCTTTGTCCACCTTGTCAATTCCTCTCAGAATTTTGTATGTCGTTATCATGTCCCCCCTATCTCTCCTGTCCTCCAGTGTCGTAAGGTTGATTTCCCTTAACCTCTCCTGGTAGGACATACCTCTTAGCTCTGGGACTAGTCTTGTTGCAAACCTTTGCACTTTCTCTAGTTTCTTTACGTGCTTGGCTAGGTGTGGGTTCCAAACTGGTGCCGCATACTCCAATATGGGCCTAACGTACACGGTGTACAGGGTTCTGAACGATTCCTTATTAAGATGTCGGAATGCTGTTCTGAGGTTTGCTAGGCGCCCATATGCTGCAGCAGTTATTTGGTTGATGTGCGCTTCAGGAGATGTGCCTGGTGTTATACTCACCCCAAGATCTTTTTCCTTGAGTGAGGTTTGTAGTCTCTGGCCCCCCTAGACTGTACTCCGTCTGCGGTCTTCTTTGCCCTTCCCCAATCTTCATGACTTTGCACTTGGTGGGATTGAACTCCAGGAGCCAATTGCTGGACCAGGTCTGCAGCCTGTCCAGATCCCTTTGTAGTTCTGCCTGGTCTTCGATCGAGTGAATTCTTCTCATCAACTTCACGTCATCTGCAAACAGGGACACCTCAGAGTCTATTCCTTCCGTCATGTCGTTCACAAATACCAGAAACAGCACTGGTCCAAGGACTGACCCCTGTGGGACCCCGCTGGTCACAGGTGCCCACTCTGACACCTCGCCACGTACCATGACTCGCTGCTGTCTTCCTGACAAGTATTCCCTGTATTGTAGTGCCTTCCCTGTGTGTGTGTATGTTTGTGTGTGTGTTTGTGTGTGTGTGTGTGTGTGTGTGTGTGTGTGTGTGTGGGGGGTGTACTCACCTAATTGTACTCACCTAATTGTGGTTGTAGGGGTCGAGACTCAGCTCCTGGCCCCGCCTCTTCACTGATCGCTACTAGGTCCTCTCCCTCTCTGCTTCTTGAGCTTTGTCATACCTCTTCTTAAAACTATGTATGGTTCCTGCCTCCACTACTTCACTTGCTAGGCTATTCCACTTCCTGACGACTCTATGACTGAAGAAATACTTCCTAACGTCCCTGTGACTCATCTGAGTCTTCAGTTTCCAGTTGTGACCCCTTGTTTCTGTGTCCCCTCTCTGGAACATCCTATCTCTGTCCACCTTGTCTATTCCCCGCAGTATCTTGTATGTCGTTATCATGTCTCCCCTGATCCTTCTGTCCTCCAGTGTCGTCAGTCCGATTTCCCTCAACCTTTCCTCGTACGACATTCCCCCGGGCTCTGGGACTAGCCTTGTTGCAAACCTTTATACTTTCTCTAACTTCTTGACGTGTTTGACCAGGTGTGGGTTCCAGACTGGTGCTGCGTACTCCAGTATGGGCCTAACATACACAGTGTACAGTGTCTTGAGCGATTCCTTATTAAGGTATCGGAACGCTATTCTCAGGTTTGCCAGGCGCCCGTATGCTGCAGCAGTTATTTGGTTGATGTGTGCCTCCGGTGACGTGCTCGGTGTTGTGGTCACCCCAAGGTCTTTCTCCCAGAGTGAGGTCTGTAGTCCTTGTCCACCTAGCCTATACTCTGTCTGCGGTCTTCTTTGCCCCTCCCCAATCTTTATGACTTTGCATTTGGCAGGGTTGAATTCGAGAAGCCAGTTTCTGTACCACATGTCCAGCCTGTCCAGGTCTCTTTGCAGTCCTGCCTCATCATCATCCGATTTAATTCTTCTCATCAGCTTCACATCATCTGCGAATAGGGACACTTCAGAGTCTATTCCTTCCATCATGTCGTTCGCATATATCAAAAATAGCACTGGTCCTAGAACTGACCCCTGTGGGACCCCGCTCGTCACAGACGCCCACTGTGATACCTCTTCACGTACCATGACTCGTTGTTGTCTCCCTGTCCGGTATTCCCTGATCCAGTGCAGTGCCCTCCCTGTTATATGCGCCTGATCCTCCAGCTTCTGCACTAATCTCTTGTGGGGAACTGTGTCAAAGGCCTTCCTGCAGTCTAGGAAAATGCAATCAACCCACCCCTCTCTCTCGTGTCTTACTTCTGTTACCTTGTCATAAAACTCCAGAAGGTTTGTGACACAGGATTTGCCTTCCATGAACCCATGCTGATTTTCATTTATAATCTTGTTCCATTCCAGGTGTTCCACCACTCTCCTCCTGATAATGTGCTCCATGACTTTGCACACAATACATGTCAGAGACACAGGTCTGTAGTGCAGTGCCTCATTTCTGTTTCCTTTCTTAAATATGGGGACTACATTTGCTGTCTTCCATTTCTCAGGTAGTTGCCCAGTTTCAAGGGATGTGTTGAAGATTGTGATTAGGGGCACAATGTGTGTGTGTGTGTGTTTGTGTGTGTGTTTGTGTGTGTGTGTGTGTGTGTGTGTGTGTGTGTGTGTGTGTGTGTGTGTGTGTGTGTGTGTGTGTGTGTGTGTGTGTGTGTGTTTGTGTGTGTGTGTGTGTGTGTGTGTGTGTGTGTGTGTGTTTGTGTGTGTGTGTGTGTGTTTGTGTGTGTGCCCCCACACTTGAGTCCTATTCGTTGCACGAAGTTCTCTGTCCTGTGTGACACACTCGATTCCCGTGTGCCATGTAAACACAAGCTCCGTATACATGTATTTGTTACTAAGCGTCATAACCAACAGTCTGCTCGTCGATGCCTGAGTTTTGTTTCGAATGCGTCAGCAAAAAAAAAAAAAAATGAAGAAATTTACGCACATTTCACTATATACGCAGTTCGTATTTACTAATTCTTCTTCACTGAATGTCTTTCATTCTTCCTGGGCAAACCTTTACCTCTCGGCCGATTTTTTAATTTCAAGGCTTCAAAGGACTCTCAAACGAAACAAATTTCAGGCAGGGAATAATTATCTGAAGAGTGAAACATTATATGCATTTTTATCTCATAGATCTTAAAATGTGAACGAAGGAGCTGAGAGAGAAAATAAGAAATGTGAAAAATTCCGAGTAAGAGGAGAAGGTATCAAAACACATTTATCTTCTTGAAATGAAATGCCACTCGTACAATCCTTTGAAACTTACAAGTGGTCACATGGCCGACCCAGGGGGAAGGGGGCACTGAAGGTGAGATTGTGCCACTGGAGGTGGTAAGTGCCGCTGAAGTTTGGGTGGTGCTACTGGAGGTGAGGTAAGGTGGCACCACTGGAGGTGAGGTTAGGTGGTGCCATTGGAGATGGGAGCAACACCACTCAAGGTAGGGTGGTACCAAAGGAAAATGGAATGGTACCATTTTAAAATAACATTGCACATGAAGCTGTACCAAGAAAAATGGGATTGTACCAAGACATATGAAAATACTATCATTCATTCCATTTCTTGTTCCACCTCCACTTCTTCCCTCCTTGGTCTATCATCTTCCAAAAGCAGAAGCAGAGGACTGCGATACTGACCGAATTCCCGGCGACGACGTCTGGTTTGCTGACTACACACTCGAACCACACAAGCCACATGGCGTTGTTGATGATGAAACTGACGAAGAGGTTCTTGTGAATCGTCACCCGGGTGCACTTGAGGGATCTGAGGAGCAAGAAGGAGACCATTTGAGATAGGGAAGGTAGTTGTAGTGCTGGTGATTTATAGTGTCTGGGGGCTGGTGTTAGTAATACAGAAATAGCAGCAGCAGCAGCAGCAGTAGTAGTAGTAATAGTAGCAGTAGTAGTAGTAGTAGTAGTAGTAGTAGTAGTAGTAGTAGTAGTAGTAGTAATAGTAGTAGTAGTAGTAGTAGTAGTAGTAGTAGTAGTAGTAGTAGTAGTAATAGTAGTAGTAGTAGCAATAGTCGTAGTAGCAGCAGTAGTAGTTTTAATAGTATTAATGTGGAACTAATGGTCATTTATTTGCGTTAATTAAGGGTTTAAAAATAAATGCCAGTTCAAAATAAGTAAGCAGATTAAAAAAAAAGATTTACGACGGTTAGGGGAAATTCTAGCTAAGAATTCAATAACAATTTTTATTGCCTATTTAATTAGTAGCTTAATTATTTTCATGTAAACCGATCTATAATAAGTGCTATACAAACTTATCTGGAAAATTATATGGACGATTAGCACAGAGGAGAAAGAAACAGAGAGAGAGAGATAGAGAGAGAGAGAGAGAGAGAGAGAGAGAGAGAGAGAGAGAGAGAGAGAGAGAGAGAGAGAGAGAGAGAGAGAGAGTGTGTGTGTGTGTGTGTGTTAACAGCTCAGAGATGCAGCTAAGTGATGGGGATGTGGAACATCCTCACCACAGGTGTGGAATAGTTTATGTACACATATCTTAATATGACAATTAAATGACACGAAAATCATACACGTTTAGAAAATGCTGCTTGTGTAGAAAAAGGCAACATGTTTGGCTTATTTAAGGTAAACATTATGTAAGGAAAGAGATTTTAACTTGGCTTGTTGAGTAATTAAACTAACCATATTTCATAGGTAGTTGGCTCAGACAAGTTACAGTACACAGGCAAACATCACAAATAGTAGAAACAGTAGTAGTAGTGGTAGCAGCATCAGTAGTAGTAGTAGAAATAGCAGTGGTAGTAGTTGTAGTAAAACTCGTAGTAGTAATAGTCATAGCAATCGCAGTAGCAGTAGTATATAGACAGATCTCAAAGTCCTTATTAGAACTTAGTCATGGTCATTGAACCAATTAGTGTGGAGGTTCTTGCTGTGATAAGATGTATACCTGGAGAGGGTTTCAGGGGTCAACGCCCCCGCGACCTGGTCTGAGACGTTGGTGAAACTGCACGAAATCTAGGTTATGTGTGTTATGTATGCCCAAATACTGTTACCTGTCAGAGATGACAGTGTACAACTTACATACCGTCTTAGCTGTATACATAATATTTTTTTTTGTAGCCTAGCATAAGGTGTATAAAGAAGCTTGCTTACTTATTCCACAAGACATGTTAAAACTATTTTTCCTCTCAACTATTTAAATTGAATAAACCACACATGTCTTCACCGAATAATTTGCAGAATGAGGCTACTATGTATATTTTTTTTTAAGATTCTTTAATTAGTATTACTACCGCTAGTATCACTACTTCTTCCAAGAAGTTTAA
>NC_091313.1:24826657-24866657 GCF_038502225.1 Cherax quadricarinatus
GCAAAACTACAAGAAAGGGGACTACACGGGAATGAGGAACTTCCTGAACGGGGTTCAGTGGGACAGAGAACTGGCAGGGAAGCCAGTTAATGAGATGATGGAATATGTAGCAACAATGTGCAAGGAGGCTGAGGAGAGGTTTGTACCCAAGGGTAACAGGAATAATGAAAAAGCCAGGATGAGCCCATGGTTTACCCAAAGGTGCAGGGAGGCAAAAACCAAGTGTGCTAGGGAATGGAAGAAATATAGAAGGCAAAGAACCCAGGAGAATAAGGAGAGCAGTAGTAGAACCAGAAAAGAATGTGCACAGATAAGAAGGGAGGCCCAACGACAATATGAAAACGACATAGCAGCTAAAGCCAAATCTGATCCGAAACTGTTATACAGCCACATCAGGAGGAAAATAACAGTCAAGGACCAGGTAATCAGGCAAAGGAAGGAAGGAGGAGAGACAACAAGAAATGACCGTGAAGTATGTGAGGAACTCAACAAGAGATTCAAAGAAGTGTTCACAGAGGAGACAGAAGGGGCTCCAGAAAGACGGGGAGGTGGGGCACACCACCAAGTGCTGGACACAGTGCACACAACCGAGGAAGAAGTGAAGAGGCTTCTGAGTGAGCTAGATACCTCAAAGGCAATGGGGCCAGATAACATCTCCCCATGGGTCCTGAGAGAGGGAGCAGAGGCGCTATGTGTACCCCTAACAACAATATTCAATACATCTATCGAAACAGGGAGATTGCCTGAGGCATGGAAGACAGCAAATGCAGTCCCATTCTTTAAAAAAGGAGACAGACATGAAGCACTAAACTACAGACCAGTGTCACTGACATGTATAGTATGCAAAATCATGGAGAAGATTATCAGGAGAAGAGTGGTGGAACACCTAGAAAGGAATGATATCATCAACAGCAGCCAACATGGTTTCAGGGACGGGAAATCCTGTGTCACAAACCTACTGGAGTTCTATGACATGGTGACAGCAGTAAGACAAGAGAGAGAGAGAGAGAGGGGTGGGTGGATTGCATATTCTTGGACTGCAAGAAGGCGTTTGACAGAGTTCCACACAAGAGATTAGCGCAAAAACTGGAGGACCAAGCAGGGATAACAGGGAAGGCACTACAATGGATCAGGAAATACTTGTCAGGAAGACAGCAGCGAGTCATGGTACGTGGCGAGGTGTCAGAGTGGGCACCTGTGACCAGCAGGGTCCCACAGGGGTCATTCCTAGGACCAGTGCTGTTTCTGGTATTTGTGAACGACATGGCGGAAGGAATAGACTCTGAGGTGTCCCTGTTTGCAGATGACGTGAAGTTGACGAGAAGAATTCACTCGATCGAAGACCAAGCAAAACTACGAAGGGATCTGGACAGGCTGCAGACCTGGTCCAGCAATTGGCTCCTGGAGTTCAATCCCACCAAGTGCAAAGTCATGAAGATTGGAGAAGGGCAAAGAAAACCGCAGACGGAGTACAGTCTAGGGGGGCAGAGGCTACAAATTTCACTCAAGGAAAAAGATCATGGGGTGAGTATAACACCAGGCACATCTCCTGAAGCGCACAACAACCAAATAACGGCTGCAGCATATGGGCGCCTAGCAAACCTCAGAACAGCATTCCGACATCTTAATAAGGAATCGTTCAGGACCCTGTACACCGTGTACGTTAGGCCCATATTGGAGTATGCGGCACCAGTTTGGAACCCACACCTAGCCAAGCACGAAAAGAAACTAGAGAAAGTGCAAAAGTTTGCAACAAGACTAGTCCCAGAGCTAAGAGGTATGTCTTACGAGGAGAGGTTAAGGGAAATCAACCTGACGACACTGGAGGACAGGAGAGATAGGGGGGACATAATAACGACATACAAAATACTGAGAGGAATTGACAAGGTGGACAAAGACAGGATGTTCCAGAGATTGGACACAGTAACAAGGGGGACACAGTTGGAAGTTGAAGACACGAAACACGATTATAAACAACAACCAGCACGAATTTATGGAAGGCAAATCCTGTGTCACAAACTTTCTGGAGTTTTATGACAAGGTAACAGAAGTAAGAAACGAGAGAGAGGGGTGGGGTGATTGCATTTTCCTGGACTGCAGGAAGGCCTTCGACACAGTTCCTCACAGGAGATTAGTGCAGAAGCTGGAGGATCAGGCACGTATAACATTAAGGGCACTGCAATGGATCAGAGAATACCTGTCAGGGAGGCAACAACGGGTCATGGTACGTGATTAGGCATCACAGTGGGCTCTTGTGACGAGCGGGGTCCCACAGGGGTCAGTCCTAGGACCAGTGCTATTTTTGATATATGTGAATGACGTGGTGGAAGGGATAGACTCTGAAGTGACCCTGTTCGCAGATGATGCGAAGCTAATGAGAAGGATTAAATCGGATGAGGATCAGGCAGGACTACAAAGAGACATGGATAGGCTGGACACGTGGTCCAGCAACTGGCTTCTCGATTTCAACCCTGCCAAATGCAAAGTCAAGAAGACCGCAGACAGAGTATAGGCTAGGTGGACAAAGGCTGCAAACCTCACTCAAGGAAAAAGATCTTGGGGTGACCATAACAACGAGCACGTCTCCGGAGGCACACATCAACCAGATAACTGCTGCAGCATATGGGCGCCTGTCAAACCTGAGAATAGCGTTCCGATACCTTAGTAAGGAATCGTTCAAAACACTGTACACTGTGTACGTCAGGCCCATACTGGAGTATGCAGCACCAGTTTGGAACCCACAAATGGTCAAGCACGTCAAGAAATTAGAGAAAGTGGAAAGGTTTGCAACAAGGCTAGTTCCGGAGCTCAGGGAAATGTCCTACGAAGAAAGGTTGAGGGAAATCGGACTGACGACACTGGAGGACAGGAGGGTCAGGGAAGACATGATAACACCATACCAAATAATGCGTGAAATAGACAAGGTAAACAGAGACAGGATGTTCCAGAGAGGGAACACAGAAACAAGGGGTCACAATTGGAAGCTGAAGACTCAGACGAGAACCAGGAATGTTAGGAAGTACTTCTTATGTAGTGGAGGCAGGAACTATACATATCTTTAAGACGAGGTATGACAAAGCTCAGGAAGCAGAGAGAGAGAGAGAGGACCTAGTAGCGATCAGTGAACAGGCGGGGCCAGGAGCTGAGTCTCGACCCCTGCAACCACAATTAGGTGAGTACAATTAGGTGAGTGCATACACACACACAGACACACACACACACACACACTCACACACACGCTTGTAGGCGATCACTGTCATACTGTAGTAAGTCCAGTAAACATAGCCAGCCATGTACAAGGGCTGGATGTTGAACACCATTACCCAGCCATAGTTGGTCCTGTTCAACATCAGCTCCCAGAAGCCTTACCGATCAATTGTCCTACTCTAAGAGAGAAACATTATTCTATAAATTAATACTCTAAGCATTAAATATTCTTTTCAGCATCCATTACTGTATTATTGAAAGAATTAAATGTTACTCCAAGAGCCAAATATTACTTGATAAATCAAATATTATCCTAAGAGTTAAATATTCTCTCTAACAATTAAATTTTACTCTATGCATCTCCAATGATTTCGGATCAAAACTACTACTCTAAG
Organism: Cherax quadricarinatus; assembly: GCF_038502225.1. Classification (NCBI taxonomy): domain Eukaryota; kingdom Metazoa; phylum Arthropoda; class Malacostraca; order Decapoda; family Parastacidae; genus Cherax; species Cherax quadricarinatus. The sequence goes on from NC_091313.1 coordinate 24,830,260, forward strand.
GAATATATGTGTGAAGCAGAGGTTCCCAGTCTTTTCTATCCCCTGAAAATGCGGAAGTCACATTTCTAATTTTTGAATCACAAACTGAACCAAAAACAGTACTGCGGGTAAAGTAAGCGGAATTGTGTTTTTCATTAGGTCTCTTTGACGCATCCCCTGAAATGCCATCTTGCACCTCCTAAAATGCCATCTCGCACTACCTGGGGGTGAGCGCACCCCGGGTTGGGAACACCTGGTGTAGAGTGATGTTTTCAAGGGCGATTAGTATTAATTTTGCAAAGCAATAAAAAGTTTATCTAAAAAAATAAAAAATGATTAGCGATACGTCTGGCAACGAGGTGTTCGAGATAAATAAGCAACGCTCAGATCTGAACGATTTTCACTGGCGGTGCGAGAACGAGCTGAGGTACGACAGGTCCAGCCTCGCGTACACGGTACGTGAGGCAATATTTTGTTCCAGTGGGACAATCGGTGAAAAATATCGCCGCATTAGTTGTGAGTGAACGTATTGTTTAGCTCTACTTGTTTTTCATGTTAGTTGATAAAACAATAGCTCGACACCTGGCCAGTAACACCTAATTTACAGTACCTAAGCAGCGACGCTTAATTTTGTAACATCTATTTGAAGATACCTAAGCAGTAATATTTATACTTTTAGCAACTGTTTTACTGTGCCTAAGAAGCGACATCTATTTTTTTTTTTTTTGCAATGCCTATTTACTAACACTTAGGCAGCGACACCCATTTGGCAACAGCTAGCAGAGACAACTAGCTTAGGGGAGTATTCATTGTGTAGGAGCCGCCGATGCGAGCTTTGTGTTCTCTGTTTTTCAGGTGACAGCTGCAGTGTGAAAAGTTAGGAAAGCAAAATCATTTTTTTTACTCTCGCTGTGGTCCTCTTTTTACACACACAAAAATTATTTGGTTGTTTCATTACCCTGAATTTTTGTTCATGATGCTCTGTGTGTCTTTGTTTTATTCAATCTTTTCAGTTGTCAACTGTTTCCATTAATTAAATTCACCCTCTTCAGATTGTCCACCTGAAGATAAATTCACTCACCCACCACACGATCATCCCCCTATGAACATGCCGGAACATTCATCCATCTGCCAAAGAATTCGTTTGCCCGGATGTCTGCACATCAACCCAAGCATCCATCCGTCCGCCCCAACCTTCATTCGTCCGTCATACTAATCACCCAACAATCCAGCCTTCCTAACCACAGGGGTAACGACACAACCATTCGGCAACCCATATGACCAACCAGACAGAGAAACCTAAATTAACCACACGTATATATGTATATATACATACATAAATACATAAATGTAAATGAGTGTGTGTGAACGGATTTAGTGAAAACAGAAGATGGAGTGTAAGCAAGTTAATACATATTGAAAGGATTTAGGGAGAAAGGAAGGGGAAGAGTAAACAAAGTAATATCTATGATAGGATTCAGGAAAAACGGAATAAGGAGTGTGAAAAACGTAACATATATGAAGGGATTCTGGGAGACCGATTATAATGAATTTTCTTCTTAAGGTGTGAATTACGGTGGCTCGATTAATTCAAATACTTATTAACAACGAAAAACTGTTTTGATTCATCAGGACCAGATATGTACATCACTGAAGTATCTAAAACAAGGTCAAGCTTTGGGACGTTACCTGCTCATCATCACTGCCTCGCCTCGAGGAGAACTGAATCGATATCCTGACAGCAGGAAATGAGGTCACCAACCTCTGATGACCTAGCTAATTGATGAAATGGCAGTTCCTCCTAAAATTTGCAATTTCAAGGTCATTCCTTGTATTCATTTAAATGCTTCAATTTTCATGGCGAATATGGAGAAATGAGAGGCCATTTTCACGACTGGCTTCGCTGACAAGCGTGATCATTTTCATGTAAATAGTATGGCACTTTGTTTTAAATGGTAGAGACATAACTGAAACAAAGGGTCGAGTTAATTTCGTAACGCAGTAAAATCACATCCAATGAAATTATCACAAATTTATACGATGCGATAATAAATTTGCAGTTATATCTCTTAAATCACACACACACACACACAACACTATAAAAATTACTTTATGATAAAGATGGCGGCAATAGTGAGTATTCGATTTAAATGAAATAATCCTATCATTTATATCAGCATGAAAAAAAAGCCTTTCGTTACGGCAATAATTTTGACTAATATACTCAATATTCTTATTGCTGTATCAAGGAAAAAGAATCTAGGCTCTTTCAAGAGCACCAGAATTAACATAATTGAGATGATAATCAGGAGAAGCCATGGAACATATGGAAATAAGTAATTTCATAAATGATAGCTAGCGCTTATGTACAGATGGTAAATACTGTCTCTCAAACCTGCGATAACTTTGCGACAGAGCAACGTAGATAAAACAGGAAGAAGACAGGTGGCTGTACTGCACATTTCTGGATTTAAAAAAAGGCATTTGACACTGTGCTGCGAAAGAGAGTAATCTATGAACAAGACAAGCAGGCAAGAATAATCGGAAAATTACGACAATAGATCAAAGAACACCTAAGATGAAAGAGACGTGTACAGAATCGTCTTACACAGTGTACCTTGTCCTAGGGTGTCGTGTTAGGGCCCTCGCATCTTGTAGTGTTAGAGGATCCTAATTACCAACGCGAAACAGAAATTGCCGAGACTCTAAGAACGACAAAAATTATTCAAGCTTCACACACCAGGGCAGGTGACGTCTTCCACTAATACTGAAACTGTAGATTCTTCCCGCATCAGATACAACGGAGAAAGTAATATCTCCCTCTCATCCTCCTTCTTTTCAGCCTAGTTACTTCCTGCATCAAGAAAGATGACGTCTCCTTTTCCCCCTCCACCTCTCCTCTTCTTCCTTCTCATCAGACTAGTTTCTTCAGACATCATTAGCAGTCACGTCTCTATTTCCTCCATCTGAGACTGCAGTTTCTAACCAACTTTCAAACCCAGGGACTCGAAGGCAAGTTTAACTTTGAGTATAACAAGTTAGTCTTTGTATGGGCTTTACTGAGCCTTTGATAACTCTAAGACCTCTTGAGACTGCAGCGCTATATGCATTTTAGGTGAATCACAAGTTTATATATTATATATCTATATATATATATATATATATATATATATATATATATATATATATATATATATATATATATATATATATATATATATATATATATATATACATATATATATATATATATATATATATATATATATATATATATATATATTTTTTATTTTTTTTTTTATTATCACACCGGCCGATTCCCACCAAGGCAGGGTGGCCCGAAAAAGAAAAACTTTCACCATCATTCACTCCATCACTGTCTTGCCAGAAGGGTGCTTTACACTACAGTTTTTAAATTGCAACATTAACACCCCTCCTTCAGAGTGCAGGCACTGTACTTCCCATCTCCAGGACTCAAGTCCGGCCTGCCGGTTTCCCTGAATCCCTTCATAAATGTTACTTTGCTCACACTCCAACAGCACGTCAAGTATTAAAAACCATTTGTCTCCATTCACTCCTATTAAACACGCTCACGCATGCCTGCTGGAAGTCCAAGCCCTTCGCACACAAAACCTCCTTTACCCCCTCCCTCCAACCCTTCCTAGGCCGACCCCTACCCCGCCTTCCTTCCACTACAGACTGATACACTCTTGAAGTCATTCTGTTTCGCTCCATTCTCTCTACATGTCCGAACCACCTCAACAACCCTTCCTCAGCCCTCTGGACAACAGTTTTGGTAATCCCGCACCTCCTCCTAACTTCCAAACTACGAATTCTCTGCATTATATTCACACCACACATTGCCCTCAGACATGACATCTCCACTGCCTCCAGCCTTCTCCTCGCTGCAACATTCATCACCCACGCTTCACACCCATATAAGAGCGTTGGTAAAACTATACTCTCATACATTCCCCTCTTTGCCTCCAAGGACAAAGTTCTTTGTCTCCACAGACTCCTAAGTGCACCACTCACTCTTTTTCCCTCATCAATTCTATGATTCACCTCATCTTTCATAGACCCATCCGCTGACACGTCCACTCCCAAATATCTGAATACGTTCACCTCCTCCATACTCTCTCCCTCCAATCTGATATTCAATCTTTCATCACCTAATCTTTTTGTTATCCTCATAACCTTACTCTTTCCTGTATTCACCTTTAATTTTCTTCTTTTGCACACCCTACCAAATTCATCCACCAATTTCTGCAACTTCTCTTCAGAATCTCCCAAGAGCACAGTGTCATCAGCAAAGAGCAGCTGTGACAACTCCCACTTTGTGTGTGATTCTTTATCTTTTAACTCCACGCCTCTTGCCAAGACCCTCGCATTTACTTCTCTTACAACCCCATCTATAAATATATTAAACAACCACGGTGACATCACACATCCTTGTCTAAGGCCTACTTTTACTGGGAAAAAATTTCCCTCTTTCCTACATACTCTAACTTGAGCCTCACTATCCTCGTAAAAACTCTTCACTGCTTTCAGTAACCTACCTCCTACACCATACACTTGCAACATCTGCCACATTGCCCCCCTATCCACTCTGTCATACGCCTTTTCCAAATCCATAAATGCCACAAAGACCTCTTTAGCCTTATCTAAATACTGTTCACTTATATGTTTCACTGTAAACACCTGGTCCACACACCCCCTACCTTTCCTAAAGCCTCCTTGTTCATCTGCTATCCTATTCTCCGTCTTACTCTTAATTCTTTCAATTATAACTCTACCATACACTTTACCAGGTACACTCAACAGACTTATCCCCCTATAATTTTTGCACTCTCTTTTATCCCCTTTGCCTTTATACAAAGGAACTATGCATGCTCTCTGCCAATCCCTAGGTACCTTACCCTCTTCCATACATTTATTAAATAATTGCACCAACCACTCCAAAACTATATCCCCACCTGCTTTTAACATTTCTATCTTTATCCCATCAATCCCGGCTGCCTTACCCCCTTTCATTTTACCTACTGCCTCACGAACTTCCCCCACACTCACAACTGGCTCTTCCTCACTCCTACAAGATGTTATTCCTCCTTGCCCTATACACGAAATCACAGCTTCCCTATCTTCATCAACATTTAACAATTCCTCAAAATATTCCTTCCATCTTCCCAATACCTCTAACTCTCCATTTAATAACTCTCCTCTCCTATTTTTAACTGACAAATCCATTTGTTCTCTAGGCTTTCTTAACTTGTTAATCTCACTCCAAAACTTTTTCTTATTTTCAACAACATTTGTTGATAACATCTCACCCACTCTCTCATTTGCTCTCTTTTTACATTGCTTCACCACTCTCTTAACTTCTCTCTTTTTCTCCATATACTCTTCCCTCCTTGCATCACTTCTACTTTGTAAAAACTTCTCATATGCTAACTTTTTCTCCCTTACTACTCTCTTTACATCATCATTCCACCAATCGCTCCTCTTCCCTCCTGCACCCACTTTCCTGTAACCACAAACTTCTGCTGAACACTCTAACACTACATTTTTAAACCTACCCCATACCTCTTCGACCCCATTGCCTATGCTCTCATTAGCCCATCTATCCTCCAATAGCTGTTTATATCTTACCCTAACTGCCTCCTCTTTTAGTTTATAAACCTTCACCTCTCTCTTCCCTGATGCTTCTATTCTCCTTGTATCCCATCTACCTTTTACTCTCAGTGTAGCTACAACTAGAAAGTGATCTGATATATCTGTGGCCCCTCTATAAACATGTACATCCTGAAGTCTACTCAACAGTCTTTTATCTACCAATACATAATCCAACAAACTACTGTCATTTCGCCCTACATCATATCGTGTATACTTATTTATCCTCTTTTTCTTAAAATATGTATTACCTATAACTAAACCCCTTTCTATACAAAGTTCAATCAAAGGGCTCCCATTATCATTTACACCTGGCACCCCAAACTTACCTACCACACCCTCTCTAAAAGTTTCTCCCACTTTAGCATTCAAGTCCCCTACCACAATTACTCTCTCACTTGGTTCAAAGGCTCCTATACATTCACTTAACATCTCCCAAAATCTCTCTCTCTCCTCTGCATTCCTCTCTTCTCCAGGTGCATACACGCTTATTATGACCCACTTCTCGCATCCAACCTTTACTTTAATCCACATAATTCTTGAATTTACACATTCATATTCTCTTTTCTCCTTCCATAACTGATCATTTAACATTACTGCTACCCCTTCCTTTGCTCTAACTCTCTCAGATACTCCAGATTTAATCCCATTTATTTCCCCCCACTGAAACTCTCCTACCCCCTTCAGCTTTGTTTCGCTTAGGGCCAGGACATCCAACTTCTTTTCATTCATAACATCAGCAATCATCTGTTTCTTGTCATCCGCACTACATCCACGCACATTTAAGCAACCCAGTTTTATAAAGTTTTTCTTCTTCTCTTTTTTAGTAATTGTATACAGGAGAAGGGGTTACTAGCCCATTGCTCCCGGCATTTTAGTCGCCTCATACGACACGCATGGCTTACGGAGGAAAGATTCTTTTCCACTTCCCCATGGACAATAGAAGAAATAAAAAAGAACAAGAGCTATTTAGAAAAAGGAGAAAAACCTAGATGTATGTATATATATATATGCATGTGCGTGTCTGTGAAGTGTGACCAAAGTGTAAGTAGGAGTAGCAAGATATCCCTGTTATCTTAGCGTGTTTATGAGACAGAAAAAGAAACCAGCAATCCTACCATATATATATATATATATATATATATATATATATATATATATATATATATATACATATATGTCGTGCCGAATATGTAAAACTGGTCAATTAGCAAGAACTCATTTAAAATTAAGTCCTTTCTATAATTTTCTCTTGTACGTTTAAAGATATATTTTTTTCATTAATGTTGATGTAAAAAATTATAATTTTGCACCAAAAGGAACTTAGAAAACTTACCTAACCTTATTATAACAAGAACAATTTATTTTAGCCTAACCCAACTAAATATATTTTAGATTTGTTTACAATAATATAATACTAAACAAACACAGTAAAATATGTTTTTTTCGTTAGGTTCAGAATGATTTTGTCGAAATTATTGCATACACAAATTTTCACTTGTCCTATATGGCAAGATGAGCGTTGCTATTTAAGCCAAGATCGCAAGTTCTGCCTATTCGGCACGACATATATATGTATATATATATATATTTAAAGTAAGATCACGGTAAGCAGTAATATATCACAATACGCAAAGAAAACTTTGTGAAAAATTGTGAAATTCCAAGCGCATTCGCGATTTCTCACTTTATCAAAGACCTGTAAAAATAAAAGAACAGTAGAAGGCTAAATGTAAGAAATCACGAAACCGCTTGGAATTTTACTATTTTTCAGTTTTGGCACACACACACACACACACACACATATACACAGGGCAAAGAAGACCGCAGACAGAGTATAGGTTAGGTGGCCAAAGACTGTAAACATCACTCGAGGAGAAAGATCTAGGGGTGAATATAATACCAAGCACGTCGCCGGAAGCACACATTAACCAGATAACTGCTGTGGCATATGGGCGCCTGGAAAACATGAGAACAGCGTTCCGATACCTCAGTAAGGAATCGTTCAAGACTCTATACATTGTGTACGTAAGGCCCATACTGGAGTACGCAACACTAGTTTGGAACCCAGACCTGGTCAAGCACGTCAAGAAATTAGAGAAATTGAAAAGGATTGCAACAAGGCTGGTTCCAGAGCTAAGGAGAAAGCCCTACGAATAAAGGTTAAGGGAAATCGGCCTGACGACACTGAAGGACAGGAGGGTCAGGGGAGACATGATAATGACGTACAAAATACTGCGTGGACTAGGTAAGGTGGACAGAGACAGCATGTTCCAGAGATGGGACACAGAAACAAGGGGTTACAATTGGAAGTTAAAGACTCAGATGAGTCAAAGGAATGTTAGGAAGTATTTCTTCAGCCACAGAGTTGTTAGGAAGTGGAACATTCTGGCAAGAGATGTAGTGGAGGCAGGAACCATACATAGTTTTAAGACGAGGTATGATGAAGCTCATGGAGCAGGGAGAGGGAGGCCCAATAGCGGTCAGTGAAGAGGCGGGGCCAGGAGCTGTGTCTCGACCCCTGCAACCACAATTAGGTGAGTACAATTAGGTGAGTACACGCACACACACACACACACATGCATACACGTAAACACACAAACACACACACACACACACACACACACACACACACACACACACACACACACACACACAGCCACAGAGTAGTCAGTAAGTGGAATAGTTTGGGAAGCGATGTAGTGGAGGCAGGATCCATACATAGCTTTAAGCAGAGGTATGATAAAGCTCACGGTTCAGAGAGAGTGACCTAGTAGCGATCAGTGAAGAGGCGGGGCCAGGAGCTCGGACTCGACCCCCGCAACCTCAAATAGGTGAGTACAACTAGGTGAGTACACACACACACAAACATACACAGACACACACACACAGACACACACAGACACACACACACACACACACACAATATATATATATATATATATATATATATATATATATATATATATATATATATATATATATATATATATATTCTTCGTAAAGAGAATTGTAAGAGACTTTTAATTCGAAGAATATAACCACTGCGTGTTGTTATTTATTAATACATAAAACGCAGTAGTAGTATTAGTAATAGTAGTAGTAGCAGGACTACTATTTCCATTATATAATAATCATAATAATGTATTTATGCTAACGTCCGTGTGGGTCATTCAGCCCAAGAAATAGCGGAGGCTCGATCCTTCGTCCACTTAATTCACAGCGTATTAAAGCGGAAAACAATTTATGTCAGCTTTTAATCAACACTGTTGTTTTTTTTTTACATTACAGAATTTTCTCCACTTTCAACTTGAAATTTATTGCAGAGTCGCAAATGGCATTCAATTTTGCACTTCTTACCTCGTAATTCTCAGTAGGTTGTGAAATTTTTTTTTCTGAAACCCTCGTGAAATATAGATTTTCTTGTGATATGCAAAGATCGATAAACAAAACATCATAAACTTTTGGTACAGTAATGATGGTGAGGGAGCAAGTTAGCTGCTGATCACGAAGTTGAGAAGGAGGTAGTGGTGTTCTGGTGAGGTGGTGTTCTGGTGAGGTGGTGTTCTGGTGAGGTGGTGTTCTGGTGAGGTGGTGTTCTGGTGAGGTGGTGTTCTGGTGAGGTGGTGTTCTGGTGAGGTGGTGTTATTGTGAGGTGTTCTGGTGAGGTGGTATTATGTGAGGTGTTCTGGTGAGGTGGTATTATTGTGAGGTGGTGTTCTGGTGAGGTGGTATTATTGTGAGGTGGTGTTCTGGTGAGGTGGTATTATTGTGAGGTGGTGTTCTGATGAGGTGGTATTATTGCGAGGTGTTCTGGTGAGGTAGTATTATGTGAGGTGTTCTGGTGAGGTGGTATTATTGTGAGGTGGTGTTCTGGTGAGGTGGTATTATTTTGAGGTGGTGTTCTGATGAGGTGGTATTATTGTGAGGTGGTGTTCTGGTGAGGTGGTATTATTGTGAGGTGGTGTTCTGGTGAGGTGGTATTATTGTGAGGTGGTGTTCTGATGAGGTGGTATTATTGTGAGGTGTTCTGGTGAGGGGGTATTATTGTGAGGTGGTGTTCTGGTGAGGTGGTATTATTGTGAGGTGGTGTTCTGGTGAGGTGGTATTATTGTGAGGTGGTGTTCTGATGAGGTGGTATTATTGTGAGGTGTTCTGGTAAGGGGGTATTATTGTGAGGTGGTGTTCTGGTGAGGTGGTATTATTGTGAGGTTGTGTTCTGGTGAGGTGGTATTATTGTGAGGTGGTGTTCTGGTGAGGTAGTATTATTGTGAGGTGGTGTTCTGGTGAGGTGGTATTATTGTGAGGTGGTGTTCTGGTGAGTTGGTATTATTGTGAGGAGGTGTTCTGGTGAGGTGGTATTATTGTGAGGTGTTCTGGTGAGGTGGTATTATTGTGAGATGGTGTTCTGGTGAGGTGGTATTATTGTGAGGTGGTGTTCTGGTGAGGTGGTATTATTGTGAGGTGTTCTGGTGAGGTGGTATTATTGTGAGGTGGTGTTCTGGTGAGGTGGTATTATTGTGAGGTGGTGTTCTGGTGAGGTGGTATTATTGTGAGGTGTTCTGGTGAGGTGGTATTATTGTGAGGTGGTGTTCTGGTGAGGTGGTATTGTTGTGAGGTGGTGTTCTGGTGAGGTGGTATTATTGTGAGGAGGTGTTCTTTTGAGGTGGTATTATTGTGAGGTTGTGTTCTGGTGAGGTGGTATTATTGTGAGGTGGTGCTCTGGTGAGGTGGTATTATTGTGAGGTGTTCTGGTGAGGTGGTATTATTGTGAGGTGGTGCTCTGGTGAGGTGGTATTATTGTGAGGTGGTGTTCTGGTGAGGTGGTATTATTGTGAGGTGTTCTGGTGAGGTGGTATTATTGTGAGGTGTTCTGGTGAGGTGGTATTATTGTGAGGTGTTCTGGTGAGGTGGTATTATTGTGAGGTTGTGTTCTGGTGAGGTGGTATTATTGTGAGGTGGTGCTCTGGTGAGGTGGTATTATTGTGAGGTGTTCTGGTGAGGTGGTATTATTGTGAGGTGGTGTTCTGGTGAGGTGGTATTATTGTGAGGTGTTCTGGTGAGGTGGTATTATTGTGAGGTGTTCTGGTGAGGTGGTATTATTGTGAGGTGTTCTGGTGAGGTGGTATTATTGTGAGGTGGTGTTCTGGTGAGGTGGTATTATTGTGAGGTGGTGTTCTGGTGAGGTGGTATTATTGTGAGGTGGTGTTCTGGTGAGGTGGTATTATTGTGAGGTGGTGTTCTGGTGAGGTGGTATTATTGTGAGGTGGTGTTCTGGTGAGGTGGTATTATTGTGAGGTGTTCTGGTGAGGTGGTATTATTGTGAGGTGTTCTGGTGAGGTGGTATTATTGTGAGGTGGTGTTCTGGTGAGGTGGTATTATTGTGAGGTGTTCTGGTGAGGTGGTGTTCTAGTGAGGTGGTGTTCTGGTGAGGTGGTATTATTGTGAGGTGGTGTTCTGGTGAGGTGGTATTATTGTGAGGAGGCGTTCTGGTGAGGTAGTATTATTGTGAGGTGTTCTGGTGAGGTGGTATTATTGTGAGGTGGTGTTCTGGTGAGGTGGTATTATTGTGAGGAGGTGTTCTGGTGAGGTGGTATTATTGTGAGGAGGTGTTCTGGTGAGGTGGTATTATTGTGAGGAGGTGTTCTGGTGAGGTGGTATTATTGTGAGGAGATGTTCTGGTGATGTGGTATTAGTGTGAGGTGTTCTGGTGAGGTGGTATTATTGTGAGGTGGTGTTCTGGTGAGGTGGTATTATTGTGAGGTGGTGTTCTAGTGAGGTGATTTTTTGAGGTGGTGTTTTTGTGAGATGTTCTTGTGAGGTGATTTTTGTGAGGTGATGATTTTGTAAGGTGATGTTTTTATGAGGTGATTTTTGTGAGGTGATGTTTTTTTGTAAGGTGATGCTTTAGTGAGGTGATTTCTTGTGAGGTGATGTTTTTGTGAGGTGACTTTTTGTGAAGTGATGTTTTTGTGAGGTGATGTTTTTGTGAGGTGATGTTTTTGTGAGGTGATGTTTTTGTGAGCTGATGCTTTTGTGAGGTGATTTTTGTGAGATGTTTTTGTAAGGTGATGTTTTAGTGCGGTGATTTTTTGTGAGGTGATGTTTTTGTGGGGAGATGATGTTTTTTGTGAGGTGATGTTTTTGTGAGGTGATGTTTTCCTGAGGTGATGTTTTTGTGAGGTGATGTTTTTGTGAGGTGATGCTTTTGTGAGGTGATTTTTGTGAGATGTTTTTGTAAGGTGATGTTTTAGTGCGGTGATTTTTTGTGAGGTGATGTTTTTGTGGGGAGATGATGTTTTTTGTGAGGTGATGTTTTTGTGAAGTGATGTTTTTGTAAGGTGAAGCTTTTGTGAGGTGATGCTTTTATGAGATGATGTTTTTGTGAGGTGATATCTTTGTGAGGTGATGATGTGTATGTGAGGTGAAGTTTTAGTGAGGTGATGTCTTTGTGAGGTGATGTTTTTGTGATGTGATGTTTTTGTGAGGTGATGTCCTTGTGAGGTGATGATGTTTTTGTGAGGTAATGTTTTTGTGAGGTGATGTCCTTGAGAGGTGATGATGTTTTTGTGAAGTGATGGCTTTGCGAGGTGATGTTTTGTGAGGTGATTTTTTGTCAAGTGATTTTTTTTTTTGCGTGGTAATTTTTTTTGAAATAGTGAAGATTTTGTGAGATGATGTTTTGTGAGAATGTAATGTTTTCGTGAGGTTGTGATGTTTTAGTGAGGGTGTGATGTTTTTGTGAGGTTGTGATGTTTTAGTGAACTTGTGATGTTTTTGTGAGAGTGTGATGTTTTTGTGATCTTGTGATGCTTTTGTGAGGTTGTGATGTTTTAGTGAACTTGTGATGTTTTTGTGAGAGTGTGATGTTTTTGTGATCTTGTGATGCTTTTGTGAGGTTGTGATGTCTTTGTGAAGTTGTGATGTTTTCGTGAGATGATCTTGTTCTTTTTGAGGTGATGGTTTTGTGAGATGATGATTTTTTTGTGAGGTGATGTTTTTTTGAAATAGTAATGCTTTTGTGAGGTGCTGCTTTAGTGAGATGATAATAATTTTTGTGATGTGATTTTTTGTGAGGGGATGATATTTTTGTGAGGAGGAGGATGTTTTATGTGAGGAGGGATGATGTTTTATGGAGGTGGTGATGCTTTCGTGAGGTGATGTTTTTGTGAAATGGTGTTTTTTTCTTTTTTTTTTTTTGGTGAGAGGGTAACTTTTTTAGGTAATTATGCTAACTACCCTGATTAGATTACAATCTATTTCTGGAAGAGTGGCAGCGAACTAGCTGACGCTTATATCAGTATTATTGTTGGGCAACAGGAGAGGTTCTGCTGATTATAGGGAGGAATCAAAACTTACTGTATAAATATAGGAAACTGGGCCATCATTGTGAATGTATCGCAAGACTAAAAGACCCTTGGACCCTGGGGCAAACGTACAACACTACTAGAGACATGAGAGCTACAACCTTGCTGCTCCAGCTCCTCAGTGTAGCTATCTGGAGGAGGAATACCTGTTACCGACTCTGTTCCCGTCCACCTCTTGAGCTGCAGGAGTTTCATAATCCAAATATGGGGTGGCAGGAGAAGAAAAATGTTCAGACGACCGTCAGAATAATTTTTTTAAGATATTTTTTTCCATGAAGTCATTTTATTTACCTCTTGATGGCATGAAATCTCATTATTTGCACTGGGGGAGAATCCCATACATTTATTTTCATTTTAAAATAATCTTCTGGAGGTTGATAGTGCTGGGTGAGAGAAGAAGAAAAAAAATCACACCGAGGAAGCAACAGAATTTCTCATTCACGTCTCAAAGGTAAAGATGTGAGCCAACACACTTGTCAACTTCACTAGAAAATTATACAGTAAATCATTGATGATGTTGGATAAGGAAGTGTTTTGCCAGCCTTGAAATATTAATAGACACTCTGAGGCACACTTGAGGAGAGAAATGGAATACTTGACCCCAAAACGAGACAGCAATGACTTGTTATTGTTCTTGTTGTAGTTGTTGCTGTTTTTGTTGTTTTTGTTGCTTTTTATGTTATTTTTTATTACATTATTATAATTATTATACTTATTATTTCATAATTTTTATTATTATTATTATTATTATTATTATTATTATTATTTTATAATTATTTTTATTATTATTATTATTATTATTATTATTATTATTATTATTATTATTATATTCATATAGAATCTTCCAACATGTAGAAGTCATATATCTTTGGGAAAATGGAAGGTAATCAGGTTTGATCTGAGGAAGGGAAGGGTAGCCCTGCTTCCTTGGATCAAGAGTCCTTTCATCGGGATCGAGGCTCATCCCCTTCAAGCTAGAGAACTGAGCGAAGAATGAAGGAACCAGACATCGTAAGGGAGACCAGAGGCGTAGTTATTGTTAATATATCCTCACGGAGGAGCGCTAAATCCGCGTGGGTCATTCAGAGGCACCTCTTCCCCCTCCCTTGTACCACACTCCCCTTCTCTTGTACCACCCTCCCCTTCTTTTGTACTACCCTTCCCTTGTACTACCCTTCCCTTCATTTGTACCACACTCCCCTTCCCTTGTACCACCCTCCCCTTCTCTTGTACCACCCTCCCTTTCCTTGTACTACCCTTCCCTTGTACTACCCTTCCCTTCATTTGTACCACACTCCCCTTCCCTTGTACCACCCTCCCCTTCCCTTGTACCACCCTCCCCTTTCCTTGCACTACCCTTCCCTTCATTTGTACCACACTCCCCTTCCCTTGTACCACCCTCCCCTTCCCTTGTACCACCCTCCCCTTTCCTTGTACTACCCTTCCCTTCATTTGTACCACACTCCCCTTCCCTTGTACCACCCTCCCCTTCCCTTGTACTACCCTCCCCTTTAATTGTACTACCCTTCCCTTCATTTATACCACACTCCCCTTCTCTTGTACCACCCTCCCCTTCCCTTGTACCACCCTCCCCTTCCCTTGTACAACCCTCCCCTTTCCTTGTACTACCCTTCCCTTCATTTGTACCACACTCCCCTTCCCTTGTACCACCCTCCCCTTCCCTTGTACCAACCTCCCCTTCCCTTGTACCACCCTCCCCTTTCCTTGCACTACCCTTCCCTTCATTTGTACCACACTCCCCTTCCCTTGTACCACCCTCCCCTTCCCTTATACCATCCTCCCCTTTCCGTGTACTACCCTTCCCTACGTTTGTACCACACTCCCCTTCCTTTGTACCACCCTCCCCTATCCTTGTACCACCCTCCCCTTTCCTTGTACCACCCTTCTCTTCCTTTTGTACCACCCTTCCCTTCCCTTGTACCACCCTCCCCTTCCCTTGTACCACCCTCCCCTTCCCTTGTACCACCCTCCCCTACCCTTGTACCACCCTCCCCTTCCCTTGTACCACACACCCCTTTCCTTGTACCACCCTTCTCTTTCTTTGTACCACCCTCCCCTTCCCTTGCACCACTCTCCCCTTCCCTTGTACCACCCTCCCCTTCCCTTGTACCACTCTCCCCTTCCCATGCACCACCCTCCCCTTCCCTTGTACCACCCTCCCCTTCCTTTGTACCACTCTCCCCTTCCCTCTTGTACAACCCTCCCATCTCCCTCCCGAAAACCATTCCCCTCTTCCTACATTCCCCCAACCACTAGGCAAGCCTCATTATTCTGACTTCATTTATGCGAATTATGGCAATTGTCATATGCAAAAATTTTAACTGGACGGTACCATAAATAGTATCATTGTCAACAGGGTCATTTATCTCTGACTGCGTCCCAGCGGTAGTTATAATTCCTAATGTCG
This sequence comes from Cherax quadricarinatus, assembly GCF_038502225.1. Taxonomy (NCBI): domain Eukaryota; kingdom Metazoa; phylum Arthropoda; class Malacostraca; order Decapoda; family Parastacidae; genus Cherax; species Cherax quadricarinatus. The sequence continues at coordinate 24,845,704 of NC_091313.1, forward strand.
GGTGATTAGAGCCCTGCAGGGTGGAGGTGTCACGCATTAGTTAGTATTTTTAGAATGAGTAACTAGCTAGGGGAGCTTAGAGCATAGAACCGTCAGTGTTCAGCGAGGATTTATCGTTGTGAAAGAAGTTTGGCTTTGGTAGAGAGTCAATTTTGGATTCAGTCAAATAAAGCTGGTGGTTAAAATAGGTTGAAAAGGGTTGGGTTAACCTGCGGATGGTTATGTACCACCATAATGGTAACTCAAGTTCGTTTATGCTGGTTAGTCTGTATAGGGCTTGTCTCATTAGGCTGCTTTATTTAGCAAAATATGTATGTTTATATATACATACATACATATATATATATATATATATATATATATATATATATATATATATATATATATATATATATATATATATATATATATATATATATATATATATATATATATATATATATATATATATATATATATATATATATATATATATATATATATATATATATATATATATATATATATATATATATATATATATATATATATATATATATATATATATATATATATATATATATATATATATATATATATATATATATATATATATATATATATATATATGTGTGTGTGTGTGTGTGTGTGTGTGTGTGTGTGTGTGTGTATAATTTATACCTGATCGCATAAAGTCAGATTGATTAATATAGGTTAAAATTATTGCGAGCAAGACTCGTTTCTTCCATGTCAATACAAATACAAGAGAATAGAATAAAAAGTAAGTGCCGGCTGGTTGCTGTTATTAGAAAGGAATAGCCGTCAGCCTCCGAACGAGCCTCGAAGCCGCCGTTAAGTGGGCAGACCCCGAACTATTATCCAGCTGTCATAGAGCTGATGGTATCGTCTTTTATCCTCCGCATCACCACATCTTTGTCATTCTGTGTCCACCTCCTTGACTCCTCTGTTCAACGGGCTCGCGCGCAGGGCGCTCGATATACTACTATGGTCTTCTGAGTATATTTACTTCTACGTTTGAGCGAAAAAATGACATGAGTGCAGGTGGCAAACACTCATACAAGAGCGGATGTCCTTCAGTTTCGCTAGAAAGGTTTTAAAAAAAACTTGGGGTCCCGCTTCCATCTTTCAGTTTCTCAGAGTTTAAAGCTTTTTAAATCAGTATAAGTGACTTAGTTAATACCAGAAAATTTTGCTGAGGATAATTTTTTTTTTGTCTAAAAAAAAATTTCAAGGGATTTTGCTCTGCAAAAAAATGTTTATGCATCATTTTTCTAAGAAAATATGTATTTTTTATCATGTGTTGATGTCAATGTTTATGCTCGTTAATTTTGTTTGTGACCAAATTTTTGCATAATGAGCTTATATACTTAACCCCAAGTTTTCCATTACCAAGAGCATAAAACTTTTCATACTCTACCTAATGATGACTTCCGTACTTACTTTGACTTAATTGATCCTCAAGAGCCAAAAATATTTGTTGAGTCTTGCTCATGTTAAACACAACTGAGAGCATGTTAGCTGCCACGTGTTTACGTTGAGTTTTTGAATTAGGAAAAGTTTTGGAGTTGAAGAAAAATAACCGAAGAACTCCATGGTAATGTATATTAAGTTTCTAAGCTTCCTGGTTATCTTATAAGAAATCTTTAAGACCTCCTGGTTGTCACAGGATTTACTCAGGGCCTCTGGGTGTCACGTAAGATTATATGACCTTCTGGTTGTCTAATAGGATTATAGCCGTACATTAAACTATCCAGTACCACTAATAGGAAGAGACATTTTGTAGAGCATTAAACTATCCAGTACCACCAATAGGAAGAGACCTTTTGTAGAGCATTAAACTATCCAGTACCATCAATAGGAAGAGACCATTTGTAGAGCACTAAACTTTCCAGTACCACCAATAGGAAGAGAACTTTTGTAGAGCACTAAACTATCCAGCACCACCAATAGGAAGAGACTTTTTGTAGAGCACTAAACTACCCAGTACCACCAACAGGAAGAGACCTTTTGTAGAGCACAAAACTATCCAGCACCACCAATAGGTAGAGACCTTCAGTAGAGCACTAAACTATCCAGCACCACCACCAAGAATAAGAAGAGACTTCTGAAGAAAAGTGGTAACTATTCCTTAGTTCTTACCTAAGTGTAATTATCACTTTAGGTTCGCCTCCATACCTTGGTCAAGCGGCTTTAGTCTTGCCTGTCGTCTCCCACTGTTTAATAATTTACTGTGAGGCTTTAGGAGGTGCCTCACCACAGTGCTGGGGAGGGAAGACTGTAGGAGATTGGTGGAAACGAAATGGGGATTGGATGGTAGAAGCGAAGGATAAAGATAGGGAAGGGGAGAGAAGACTGGTTGGTGGGGAGTATCGAACAGCGGTGTGGGAATGTGTGAAAGATGCATCATACAGTTACAGATAAATATATATCCCCAACAAACTTTTATAACAAGTTCCTCCACCACTTATTTCCCCTAAAAATGCAGCCACCGACAAAACTCACTCAAACATCTCTAAAAAAAAGATAATTACATTCCCTGTTCACTTACAAACACGTGCAACACCAATAAAACACACTCAGAAATACCTTAAGCCAGATCAAATGTTTTTCCTTATCCTAAAAATTGGTGTTTAACAAAGCAATATATATGCAAATGGAGTCAGTTTCGCTCTAAGAGAACTGAAGTGAAAATTCGGAGAATAAGTCATTGCATTTCCCATTGCACTAAGAATTAGCGGGTAAGCGTAACACAACGATAAATGTCCAATGATGTTACTGTCAATTGTGAGGAAATGTAACAGGAGATACCCGGGAGAGTAAGGGAGGGAGGGAGAGAGAGAGAGAGAGAGAGAGAGAGAGAGAGAGAGAGAGAGAGAGAGAGACATAGGGAGAGAGAGAGGGAGACAAAGAGGCACATAGGGAGAAACAGACAGAAATGTTAAAAGCAGGGGAGACAGAGACAGATAGAGAGAGGCAGACAGAGACATATAGAGAGGGGCAGAGACAGATAGAGAGGGGCAGACAGAGACAGACAGAGACAGAGAGGGGCAGGGACAGAGACGGATAGAGAGGGGGCAGACAGAAACAGGTAGAGAGTGACAGACAGAGACAGATAGAGTGGGGCAGACAGAGACAGAGTAAATATGAGAATACATGGGAAAAGTAGCTAACAGAAGACCATAAACTCTACTTTGAGCTTTTCGTGAGAAGAATTAACAACAGTCTATCTTTCTCTACCTCGATCTAAAAGTAACAAGGGGACAGAGAAAGAACCACTGATATATAGAAAGAACCATTAATACAGAGAAACAACCACTGGTATAGAGAAAGAACCACTGATACAGATAAAGAACCACTGATACAGAGAAAGAACCACTGGACAGAGAAAGAACCACTGGTATAGAGAAAGAACCACTGATACAGAGAAAGAACCACTGATACAGAGAAAGAACCACTGGTATAGAGAAAGAACCACTGGTATAGAGAAAGAACCACTGATACAGAGAAAGAACCACTGATGCAGAGAAAGAACCACTGGTATAGAGAAAGAACCACTGGTACAGAGAAAGGACCACTGTTACAAAGAAAGAGAGGAAACAAGTATTAAGTTTCAATTACTGTATATCTTAGTTGAATTCTAACAGGGAGAAAATTGGAAAAATTGCCGACATCCTTTGGAAATGAGAAAAGACAGAACTTACGCTGGGGGTCGAACCCTATGACAAAGTCGGGACACTGAACGTAAGCTCTGGTGCCAGCTGGGGTGTCGTTCCAACATGACCAGCCGTCGAACGTCCGTGGACAGTATGGACCTGAAAACAAGTAAACCATGACCATATAATGACAAATACTGACAAACGTAAATAAACGAATATATATATATATATATATATATATATATATATATATATATATATATATATATATATATATATATATATATATATATATATATATATATATATATATATATATATATATATATATATATATATATATATATATATATATATATATATATATATATATATATATATATATATATATATATATATATATATATATATATATATATATATATATATATATATATATATATATATATATATATATATATATATATATATGTCGTGCCGGATAGGCAGAACTTGCGATCTTGGCTTAATAGCAACGCTCATCTTGCCATATAGGACAAGTGAAAATTTGTGTATGCAATAATTTCGCCAAAATCATTCTGAACCTAACGAAAAAAATATATTTCACTGTGTTTGTTTAGTATGAAATTATTGTAAACAAATCTAAAATATATTTAGTTGGGTTAGGCTAAAATAAATTATTCTTGTTAGAATAAGGTTAGGTAAGTTTTCTAAGTTCCTTTTGGTGCAAAATTATAATTTTTTGCTTCAACATTAATAAAAAAAATATATCTTTAAAAGTATAAGAGAAAATTTTAGAAAGGACTTAATTTTAAATGAGTTCTTGCTAATTGACCAGTTTCACATATTCGGCACGACATATATATATATATATATATATATATATATATATATATATATATATATGTATATATATATATATATATATATATATATATATATATATATATATATATATATATATATATATATATATATATATATATATATATATATATATATATATATATATATAGCAATAGGGACATTTTATTACATAATATGGTAGATTTAAGAGATACATTGTTGATATAAAGATGATATATACAGTACATGAGATGTGAAAGATACATGTCTAATACATGTTGTTACATGTTTGTCACTGATTATATATATATATATATATATATATATATATATATATATATATATATATATATATATTCAAATTTTCTATTTTTTTTTATTTCCTTGCAAGTTTTCAATGTGGTTGACAAAGTGTAGGAAGTATAAAATCACAGTAAACAGGTGATATCACAATATACAGAACAACCACTGTGAAAAAAAGGCATACAAACAGGTAAGATATGATTGTGAGGTGTAGTCTTGCCCCTTTATATGCCTTCCTATTGATGTTTTGTTTTTATAGTTCCTTAATAATGTGAGAAGTCACGAAAGCGCTTGGAGTTTCACTATTTTTGCACAGTGGTTGTTCTGCATATGTATATATATGTGTCGTGCCGAATAAGTAAAACTGGTCAATTAGCAAGAACTTATTTAAATTAAGCCCAGAATGTTTTTTGCGAAATCATTGTATACACAAATTTTCGCTTGCCTTATTCGTCAAGAAGAGTGTTCTATTTATGCCAAAATCCCAAGTTTTACTTATTCGGCAATATATATATATATATATATATATATATATATATATATATATATATATATATATATATATATATATATATATGTATGTATATATATATATATATATATATATATATATATATATATATATATATATATATATATATACGTAAATATAAATATATATAATATATATGTATATATATATATATATATATATATATATATATATATATATATGTATAATATATATATATATATATATATATATATATATATATATATATATATATATATATATATATATATATATATATATATATATATATATATTATTTAATATCTGATGGACAGATTTGGGAGGGTATGTAAAAGGAGGAAATTAAAAGTGAACATAGGAAACAGCAAGTTGATAAGGATAACAAAAAATATAGGTAATGAAAGCCTGGATATCAAACTGGAGGGAGGAAATATGGAGGAAGTGAATGTGTTCAGATATTTGGGAGTGGACTTGTCAGCAGATGAGTCTATGAAACACGAATTGACGAGGAGAGAAGGGTGAGTGGTACACTGAGGAATCTGTTGGGATAAAGTACGTTATCCTTGGAAGGAAAGGGGGGAATGTAGGAGAGTATAGTGGTACCAACACTTTTATATGGGTGTAAAGCATGGGTGGTGAATGTTGCAACAAGAAGAAGGCTTTAGGCAATGTAGATGTAGAATCTGAGGGCAATATGTGTGGTGTGAATATTTTGTGGAGAATCCATAGCCTGAAGATTAGAAGGAGGTGTGGGGTTTCTAAAAGTATTATCCAGAGAGCTGATGAGGGGTTGTTGAGGTGGTTCGGACATTTAGAGAGAATGAAACAAATTAGAATGCCTTGGAGGGGTATAAATTTGTAGTGGAAGGAAGGAAGGATAAGAGTCGTCTTAGGAAAGGTTGGAGGAGGTTTTGTGTGCGAGAGGCTTCGACTTCCAACAAGCGCGCGTGAGTGTGTTTGATTCCCGTGTTATCACTGAAACAATCCTGTTTCATATCAAAGGCCATGAAAGACACAATTTCCTCCAATGCTTTTGATGGATGAGAGCGTGTTTCCCAGAGATATTTAGTGAACTGTTCGAAAGATATAATTTAAAATTTAATTATATTTTTCGAACAGTTCACTAAATATTTCTGGGAAAAATGCTCTCATCCATCAAAAGTATTAACAAGTCAAGTGAAAAATTGGAGGAAATTGTGTCTTTCTTGGCCTTTGATATGAAATTGGATCGTTTCAGTGATAACACGGGAATCAAGCAATTTCCCTTATTGTTAATACATCAGCTGGATGAAATGTACTCGATTTTGGAATTCTTGAGTGGTCAAAATAGGCATCATTGATATAATGAGAAATGAGGGTGAAATTGAAAATGATGCTTCTATTTTTGTCTATATATGTTTTTTTGTTGGTTGGTTGGATAGATTTAATATCTATCGACTGCATAAGGGGTCACTGAGGTTGCAGTTTCTCTGTACACCACTAGGCAAAGATCCTTTAATTCTTAAAAAAAAATATATAAACTGTCAGCATACGAGTATAGAGCATACACTGGGAGTTATACTCATCCTGGTGTATATACCCATGATATTTTCAATAGTTAAATTGGAAGATATACAATATTTGTATATACAATTGTTTTATAAATATACACTGGATATGTTATTTTATATAGATTTATTTTTATCATATATTTAAGTAAAGTTTTGGAAGCGTTAGAAGACAATATTCTCTGAACATTTTGTTCCATATGGTCCTCCTTATGATTCCAGGGGTCATCATCTCCGCGAGACCCATTCCTGGATGAATCTAGTTATTAGTGTAAGCAGCACGTAGCCCAACGTAGCCCCACAATCCGTGTGATCAGCTATTGGCTTTAGAGCCCGTCAATTTTTCTCATGAAGACTGGAGTACTGATAATTCCTTTATTATTTTGCGTCTTGTTAAATGGTAACATTATTTTGGTATCAGATACAATGATGCATTTACGTTCCTGTAATGATGAGTTAATTTAAAATCTTTAAACTGGAAGATGCTGGGAATAATGCTAAGGAGATGGCAAACGCTGACGACAGGGCCAAAGGTGTTGTCAGCTGTTGGAGGTAATAGTAAAGCTGCGGTCAAAGGCTCAAAGGAGGACTAAAGATGTTGTGAGACAAAAGAAAGGTAAAAAAAAAGAGCTGTTAAAAATTGCAGGCAGTAGAAGTGGTGTTGTCAGATGCTGAAGACATGACTGAAGGTGCAGTCAGATGTTGAAAGCAAAATCAACAGTTTTGTTAAATGCTGAAAGCAGGACCAGCGTGCTGTCAAATGCTGAAAGCAGGACCAGCGTGTTGTCAGATATTGAAGGAACAATAAGTTGTCAGTTTGGCTATCTCGCTGTCGTTAAGATAGTCAACATCAACCTGAAGCAGGATATTGATACTCGGTCCCTTGCCTTGTGATGCTGCTTAACTATACGTTCTCTCTTAAAGATGTTTAAGTTAAAATGGTGGTGACCATTTGTTTATCATGTGAAATGAAAAATAATCTCTCATTGCAGGTCTTAGCCACATAATGATCCGCTCTGTCAAGCTTTTGGTCATTTGATCGATGGCTTATGTAGGCTTATTGATCTTCCTCTGAAAAATAAATATTTAGGCTTATCACATCACTTAAAAAAGCAGGAAAAACCTCTTCACGTGTCCTAAGATTCTAAAAAAAAATAACGATTCAACATCTGTGATGTGAAATGCCTATTATGTTTACATTTGGTTTGCTCCACCAGTGGAAAATAAATCCCGCATATTGTTAAACATATTCAACACACCAAAATACAAAGAAACAATGAAGTGGGGAGATATTCGGTTCACTGTGTGAAGAGGGAAGCGCTTTTTGTCTGAGGTAAAAATATCGCCTTGAGATAAGTTCTCTGAGGCGCCTCCTCAGGTCGATCTATTACCGTCAGCTGCAGAGGAAACCTTTTAGCGAGGACGCCACTGTTTGGCCCCGCTGTTGCTAACCTAACGTTTCCGCAAAAAAATATATATATAAAGGAAAGATTTACGTTCTTTTACCCTTCCTAATTTTGGGGAGGGGAGAAATCTGAAAAACGAAAGTTCTATAGATTTTCTGACAATTTTCTTCATTACGTGACCGTGGAAATCGTTGAGTAACATAAAGTGAAAATGTTATGAAGACGGGAAAGAGTCGTTCTCCAATAGAAGACTCTAGTAATAGAAGGAAAATGAGTTTACCCATGGAACTCTTTGGCGTTTTTGCTGGTGAAGAGTTGAAAGACTGGATAATAAATTGTCGGGCTGACCAATCCACGTTCAGCTACAATTGGAAGTTGAACTTTATTTTAAGTTACAGCCTTTAACTGAAAACATTTCGGTGGATAATTATGCATGAAGACACAGACAAAAGTTGCGGAGAAAAAGCCTTTACGGGGAAATTGTTTCGCTCTGTGTAGAGCTTAACTCATGATTTCATTAAAACCTCATAAAAATTAAAAAAAAAAAAGAGCGAAACGCTCTCTGCAACTTGTATCTTTGTTCTTCAAACTTTTAGCCACGTGCCACTTCACCCACAAATTATGCCGCTGGAGTTTCTTATGCCATCAACATAAGACGTTGTAATGGTCTAAGCCCACTCGCCTCGCTCTAAAGTGAGACTCTCACTCTCAGAAATTAGCCGACGGAGTATAGCCGAAGACATTTTTTACAATAATTATGAATTGTTGAGCTCACCGAGTATGCCGAAATTGGTTAGAGTGTAATATACTATATATATATATATATATATATATATATATATATATATATATATATATATATATATATATATATATATATATATATATATGTACATAGGCGTTCGTATGCCTAGCCCCGTGAGAACTGAACACAATTCTCATCACTCTATCTAGTGAAAATATGCTGGATGATACGTACATCCCTGGTGGATATAATGAGAGATACACTTCTTTCGGTGTTTATGTATGTACTCTTAAAATGCGTACCTATATACTCGCATAGATATTTATGTACATTATTATATGAATGGTTTACAAAACCAGATTAGTAATCTATAGCTCATGACATTAGAAAGAAAATATGGCCAGCAATTTTTCTGAATACAGAACGTGCTTTTACCAATTCCTACCTTGATAAAGCTCTGTACAGAGGAAAACGTCGACATGATAAAAAGCTTGTTCTGCAACACGTGTCCTTGTCGTCGTTTCTGGCCCGTAAATACAGTATTTCACCCAGTTTATGCTGACCTGAATTGCTAAGGGTTTGTTTAATGTCCTCCTAGGCTCTTACTCATACTGACATTAGGTCTGTAGTCTCCATTTAATTTCGTTTGATGTCTCTCGTAGAGACAGACATGTACACAAAGAGTGATGCAATGTACAGACATGCAGAAAAAGAGAAGAGTTATGTACAGACAAACTCTGAGCATGTACATTGTACATATTCGATAAGTACTTATAAAGAGACGCTGTACACGGACATACAGGTGATGCGTACAGATAGGAGCCGTGTACATACAAACAGATGATGTATACAGACAATGTAAATCTCCAGGCATAGGGTGTATACATACAATGTGCACAAGAACACTGATATATTACCTGAACATAATAATTCTGAAGTAGTGAGCTGAAAACCTTCTTGTTTTACTGTTAAAGAAAAAGTTGTCAATGTAATCACAAAGAGGATATTCATTTTCGATATTCACAACCTCTCTTATATTAAAAGTATATATTGATGCATCTGGCGTTATGATAGCAACGTTGTTATTATTATTATTATTATTATTATAATAGTCACAGAAATACCAGCTTAAACATCCGATGGAAGTCGAGAAACGCTGAAAACAGTGATCATATTTGATGAGTGGTGTTGAGTGCAACGAGGGAGGAAAGAATCGCGTGTTGACACATGATAATGAAGAGTTGAGTCTCCCACTTGATCCTCATGATAAACTTGGATCCTCTGGCACTCTGAGGGGGGAAATCAGGGAAGGCTTCTTTTTTTTTATATACTAACAACATTACTATAGCAGCATTGTACGGATGCCTCCATCTGTATGGAATTTTACGAGGTAAGATAATTGTATAGTCGGGGACGGAAGTGCAAGGCCCGTAAGGACAGAACAGTTTGAAGGTTAGTACAAGACGTGTGTTTGTCCAACACACTGGTCCGGCAACGTGTTCTTTTTTTTTTTTGCATTTCCTCACGTAGAATGGGTTTGCATTTGTGGTGATTAGGACAGGCAATATCGATTTTTTTTGCACGTGTTGCCTATGCTATAACTGTCAGTTAGAGTTAAGACTTCAGTGGAGCACCGAGGATATCGTCAAGCATTATTCTTCTATGGGTTAAGTGATTACGGTAGGTATTGTTGGACCAGGTTACACACATAAGTGAATGCACACACACACACACACACACACACACACACACACACACACACACACACACACTAAGAAGGAAAACTGCTAGAACAAACACAGGCTGAGCAGCTAAACCCTGACTTTCAGAATAAGTAAGCGGCTTATTAGAGATTTTGAATTTTTCATTACTAGCAGATGCTGTCAAACAACGCGATATTTCCCAAAATTATCTACAAAAAAAATAAATAAAAAAATTGAAGGTGAGAGATAATTGTTCAGTCTTTCTCAATGCCTGATCTAATTGTTTTGTGATATTCATTAAACTCGTGTATGTATGATAAGCAGTTATGTATGTTTGCATGTGTGTATTTGTGTATATGCTTGTGTGTATGTATGTTTATATGTGGGTTTTTGTGTATGTTTATATGTGGGTTTTTGTGTATGTTTGTGACGTGTATATATGTGTGTGTGTGTGTGTGTGTGTGTGTGTGTGTGTGTGTGTGTGTGTGTGTGTGTGTGTGAGTGTGTGTGTGTGTGTGTGTGTGTGTGTGTGTGTGTGTGTGTGTGTGTGTGTGTTTGTGTGTGTGTGCGTGTGTGTGTGTATGTCTGTGTGTGTGTCTGTGGTTGCCTCTGGCGGCTCATGTGGAGTGGCAGCAGGCGAGGCAGCATGAGAGGCAGAAGGCAAGGCAGCATGAGAGGCAGCATAAGAGGCAGCAGGTAAGAGGTCTGGCAGGAACAAGAGGCCGCTGCCTCGCTGAAGACTCTACCATCACACAGAGAGGCAGTCGTAGTTCCAGGATGCATTTGTATGAGCTCTTGTCTCCACCTTTTCTCCTCTGTTACTGCTTTGGGTATTGTTTTCATCTCCTCTATTGTCTTCTTTTATAGCTCTGGGTATTTGTTCTCATCTCTAACAGTCTTCTATTACTCTTTTGTCTTCTGTTACTGCATTGTTCTCATCTCCACCATTGGCTTCTGTTACTCCTTTGGGAATTTGTCCTCTTCTCCTCCACTGTCTTCTGTTATTGCTTTCTCTTACTGTTACTGCGTTGTCCTCATCTCTTGTATTGTCTTCTGTTACTGCTTTGGGTACCTGTTCTCGTCTCCACTATTGTCCTCTGTTACATCTTTTAGTATATACTATTCTTATCTCTACTTCACAAAAAAAAAATATTTTAGTACTGAATAAAAGACTGTACATTTATGGCTGAGACTGTGCCAGTTAATGATTGTAGTAATTTTGTGTAAATAACAGTTCGGATTTGTTTGAACCTTGAGTCCACAATCATTATTGTTTGGCTTATATTAGTATATTAATATTTGTTAGTATTCGAATTACCATTGTAAAGATTTTTAAAACTCGGCCTAAAGAATTTTTTTTTTTTTAGCTGCACTCAACTTGATTGTAACCGAGGGACAAAATCCTTTTCTGGGATACAATCACGATGAGTAGCACTAAGTTGTTTCTCTTTCTTTCTCGGCCAGATGATGAGCCCTCACCGAGATACCAAGATCGAGAGCTCTGCCATAATATCTCCAGTTTTCTAGTATTATTATTGTTATTATTATTATTGTTGTTGTTGTTGTTGTTGTTGTTGTTGTGGTTGTTGTTGTTATTGTTGTCGTTATTATTATTATTATTATTATTATTATTGCTGTTGTTGTTGTTGTTGTTGTTGTTGTTCTTGTTCTCGTTGTTCTTGTTGTTCTTGTTGCTGTTCTTGTTGTTCTTGTTGTTGTTGTTGTTGTTGTTGTTCTTGTTGTTCTTGTTGTTCTTGTTCTTGTTCTTGTTGTTGTTGCTGTTGTTGTTGTTGTTGTTGTTGTTGTTGTTGTTGTTGTTTTATTATTATTATTATTATTATTATTATTATTATTATTATTATTATTATTATTAATAGGTAAAACTTGCGATTTTGGCTTCAATAGCAACGCTCTTCTTGCCGAATACGGCAAGATGAGCCGTTACCCTCAACAACCCTCACCGAGTAAAAGGACACAAGTGCAACTAATGTGCCATTTTATTGTGGCAACGTTTCGCTCTCCAGGAGCTTTATCAAGCCTGATAAAGCTCCTGGAGAGCGAAACGTTGACACAATAAAATGTCACATTAGTTGCACTTGTACCCTTTTACTTTACATATTGTCGGTAATTCTACCAACTTTATTACAACCCTCACCGACTCTCCCCTCCTTCACCAAGCTAACATACAGATGCGGTAACACTAATCACTGCAGTACGACACACTGTAAGTGTGGGCGTGCATGTTGTATTTCTCGCTAACAGTGACTACGCACTCCAGAGTGTTACCTGTAAATGCCTCATCGATTGCCCCAACTATGATGCCAAAGCCATTACCAGGATTCCATGAGTAATAGTAAGACTCTCAGTGCAGTGCAAGTCTTTATGAAGACAACGTTTTGCTTCTCTTAAGTGGAAACCTCGCCCTAATGGAGGCTTTTCTTTCTCTTTGCATTACTCTTATTTGTCGGAAAAATTGAATCTGCTTTCGTAACGGGTGTTTATTTTATTTTAGATTTGATGTTTCTTAAGTAATATTAGCAGATATGTTTATGAAGGAATTCAGAAGAAGCCTGTTAGTCGCATATAAAGTTGTGGAAGTGGGAAGTAGAGTGCCTGCACTCTGAGGAGTGGTGACATCACTGTTCCCAGGGTCACCTCAACTGGCAAGTCAATGAATGAGTGCTAATGAATATTTTTCCTTCATTGGTTACCTTTCCTTAATATGAAGCGAATAATGTGATAAAAAAATCTGCAACCTCGACTGCATTTTTTATTAAAAAGAATTGGATGCACCATCAGTATGCTGCTGTCTATTTCTATTTAGTATTTAAACAGTGGCAGTGAAGACTAGCTATATTTAACTTCCATACTCTTCTACACAGGATGGGTTTTTTACATCAAATAAAGAAATCTGTCAGACTGTGTTAATATATATCAGTAGGATAATGACGATATCAATCTTTCCACTGTGGATTCAACCTCTATGATAGCTTTAGTGTATGTACGTGCTGGTCTGTGTACTGACAGTGCATGTACGTACTAGTGTGTGCTGAGAGTGTATTTACGTGCTTGTGGGTGCTGACAGTGTATGTACATGCTAGTGTGAGTGCTTGCTGACAATGTGTGTCTGTTGAAAGAATCAATTATACGTCAACTGCTTATTAATATATTTACACATTAAATTGTTCTTATATTAAATTCCTTAAAAAAATAGATGTAAATAACTAAGGCATTTCGTGGACTATAAACATGGCCGAATTTACTATGATGCCTAAGTGAAAGCTCCTGTGACGTAATATACTCACTCTACCCAAGCTGACGTCAGGGGTCGTATGAGTCAGTGTGAACTAGGAGGTTAGAGGATGAAATGTGCATCAATTCTACGGAGATTAATTTTTGAAAACCTTGTGGCTGGAACTTACCCAATTCGCCCGCAAGATAAGTTCTGAAGTTCAGCTTAGTTATCAAGGTAGGAATATATCCGTTGATATTTAATTGTTTGTAGATGGTTTTTTGAATTTAAATTAGAATGGGATATTTTGTTTTACTGTCGAAAGTTTGTATTTGTTTTAAACAAACCTGTAAGTGAACTTTGTGCTTTATATTTTCAATACATTGTGTTTACCTATCTCATAATACCACTTTATCTTAAACATGAAACTGGTTGCTACCGAGGCCTGGTAATGAACCGGGCGGCGGGGGCGTTGACCCCCCGGAACTCCCTTCACGTATACCGAGACACTGTGTGGAAGGCCTTCCGACGCTCCACAAACATGCAGTCGAACTCTTCTCTTTAATGTCTTATGTTTTAAACTTTATTCAGGTAGGTTAATGAGGCATTAATCCTGGCCTCTGGACAAATGATATTGGTTAACGATAAGGGTTATCTTCTACAGTGGACTATCTTCCATTTTCTAATAATACTTATCACTTTACAGGTTTTAAAGTACATGTCATGAAGTTTAGTATATAATTTAGGGTGTAATGACTGCCCACCCTTTATGGAATAATGGGGAAAATATTAGGAATAAAAGTCCGAATACCATATCTGGAACAATTCACAAACAGCGCACACACTAGAGAAGAAGTTTTAGATGACATTTCGGTCAATTCAAGACCATTATCAAGTCAGTTTTATCTTCACAGTAGTCTAGGAAAGACTAAAACGTCAGTTATAATTTCCTCAACAAGATATTGGTTGTTTGTGAATATACATTTGGAGTTGTTCTATTTATTATCTATATGATGAAAGGGAAAAAATAAAAACAAACCCAAATCCGAAAGATAAATTTCAATGTGGAATCGAGAGAGCAAGCCAAGCCTTGCTACTTGTGTTTTGACGGTTGCCCAGGAATCACTCATGAATCTTTAATGCTCGCTGCTGGACTGAAGCCTCTCAGTGTGTTGTGTTGGTCGCTGCCTCGCACTGGCTATGTTGTATGCTCCATAGTCCATACGAAGGCCAGTTTAGTCATGCATTACACTTGGAATTGGGGCTCCGACCCGCTTGAATTATGATTGGTACAAAGCCCTAGTAGACTATGCATTATCTTCCTTACGGTGCACCAGTTGGCACTACAATATCCTGGCTACAGGGCACTGGCCGGCATGTATGATGCTCACCAGGAGGTTCCAGGTTGACTGGTTGACTGTGTCTTATGCCTGGTACGGGGCCGCATCGAAGGTATATATGAGGAGGATGAGTGAATTAGCTTGTGGTCAAAAGGGAAGAGGAAAATTGTGTTAAGAAGTGAAAAGTGTGTGTGGACCAGGCGCCTACACCGCCTTTGTTGCCGAGACGGAAATTCTTCTCTGTTCCTTTATATTTTATACCACAATAACGATTAGATTGAAATCCTCTTGATCTGATCGATATATATATATATATATATATATATATATATATATATATATATATATATATATATATATATATATATATATATATATATATATATATATATATATATATATATATATATATATATATATATCGATATATATATATATCGATATATATATATATATATATATATATATATATATATATATATATATATATATATATATATATATATATATATATATATATATATATATATATATATATATATATATATGTACTCACCTATTTGTGGTTGCAGGGGTCGAGTCCTAGCTCCTGGCCCCGCCTCTTCACCGGTTGCTACTAGACCCTCTCTCTCCCCGCTCCATGAGCTTTATCAAACCTCGTCTTAAAACTGTGTATGGTTCCTGCCTCCACTACGTCATTTTCTAGGCTATTCCACTGCCTTACAACTCTATGACTGAAGAAATACTTCCTACTATCTCTCTGACTCATTTGTGTCTTCAACTTCCAATTGTGGCCTCTTGTTTCTGTGTCCCCTCCCTGGAACATCCTGTCCTTGTCCACCTTGTCTATTCCACGCAGTATTTTATATGTCGTTATCATGTCTCCCCTGACCCTCCTGTCCTCCAGTGTGGTCAGGCCGATTTCCCTTAATCTTTCTTCATAGGACATTCCCCTTAGCTCTGAAACTAACCTTGTTGCAAACCTTTGTACTTTCTCTAGTTTCTTGACGTGCTTTATCAAGTGCGGGTTCCAAACAGGTGCTGCATACTCCAGTATGGGCCTGACATACACGGTGTACAGTGTCTTGAATGATTCCTTACTAAGGTGTCGGAATGCTGTTCTCAGGTTTGCCAGGCGCCCATATGCTGCAGCAGTTATCTGATTGATGTGTGCTTCCGGAGACATGCTCGGTGTTATACTCACCCCAAGATCTTTCTCCTTGAGTGAGGTTTGCAGTCTTTGGCCACCTAGCCTAGGTGGCCAAAGACTGCAATGTGTGTGTGTGTGTGTGTGTGTGTGTGTGTGTGTGTGTGTGTGTGTGTGTGTGTGTGTGTGTGTGTGTGTGTGGCTTAAAGAGTGGATGGGGTTACAATCCTCAACAAATCAGCCCTAAAATTATCAAGTTAACATTCTTGCTCATAGGAACCTTTGTAGTCACAATAAGAATTTCCCATCTTATTGGCCACCAAAATGAACATAGATGCAAGTTATACCGAAGAATCCTCCTTCCCTCGGCATGACTAGCGACGAGACCTAGCTCTTGACTCTTCGGTGCTATTATTGACGATTCAAGGAAATCATAATGAGTGATTGTAAGCGATTCAAGGAGTGGATGGAATTTAAATTCGTATCAAAGACGCCCCAAAACTGCAAAGCCAAACCTGTATCAGTGGTCCTAGTGGTGGCCCATGATGACTCCTCTAGTGTATAAATATACCCATTTGGAAGAATCTTATTGTAGCCTTCCTGGTATAAGAGAGTTGACTTGGTAGACTTAGAGCAGTGTTGCCGCGAGTGTGACCCTCGCCCAGTCTATGAGTTATATGAAACTGGTCTTTATGATTTTCTAGAAACATCTGAATAATTTGTTTTTTTATTTCTATGACGCGTATCTTTTTTTTTCTATACATGGTTGACATTACAACATTCCACTTCTAACATAGTGGGAGAGAAAACCTGGATGAATATTCTTGACCTCGATCCCGCATTTCTTTCAGATTCGCTGTACCCTGAACACACTCATGTCTGCTCCTCTTGCATTTTTATCTCCTACTGGTTTAATGCTGCAAATAATGCACGTTATTCTTATATTTTCGCATGTCTCGCACACACAAAACGGCTGCATTTTGTGTACACAATTGCATTTTGTTTTCACTCGTTTGTATCCACACAGAGGTTGATTATGTTTCCACAAATGTGTAACTGCAATATGGCTGGACTTTTGATTTTGATTTAGAGTCAGCTGGAGGTCGGTGCCAAGCGAACATTGTTGATGGTAATGTTGGTGGCGTCAGGAGCCTCTGTAGGTGATTTATGGTCTGAGCTCACTTCGGTTGCCCACTCGTCTCCATCACCAAGATGGATGGTAAACTGCTCTTTAACTCGCACTGAACGTTAAGGTAGGGAAGGACGAGGTGGGGAAGGATATCAAGGTAAAACGTTATAAAAAATTTAGGTTACAAAAACTATACTTTGTGACGTCAGTCCTAATTGCCATGCAAATTACGTTCTTCAGACTAGTGAACATCACGAGGAACTTCATCATAAAACGTTAAGAGAGAGAACGTTTCTGAGGACAGCGGGAAAAGAACACTATAAAAAATAACGTTGTTTAGGGAAACATACTGTTATTTATTTAAATACTCCATAAACTCAATTTCATTATATGGAATGTGAGCAAGGTAAAATTTATGGAATCAGGGAAGCCGGTTAGCTGGACTTAAGCCCTAGAGATATTACTCACAGTGTTGCACTCTGAAGGAAAGGTGGTGAGGTTGTATTTCAGAAAGTCATTTGAAGTGTAATGTCTTCTCACTTCTGGTAAGACTGATACTGAATGTGTGATTGTTAATGAGTTTCTTTTTCTGAGGATTCACAAACTTGGTGGGAGACAGCCGGTGAGTCGAAAAAAAAATAATCTAAAATACTTTAAATATTTTAAAACTATTTGAACTACCGTCTGCTGCCACAAGAATCATTAACTCTTACAAATTCAGTCTGAAATAATGTCTATAACATATGGGAATGGTATTTGTTAGAAAGGGCAGCAGCTCCTCCTGCCTCCATTATCGTGATGGACAAGGGGCCATAAGAGCTGGAGTAGAGCCAGGGACTCTCCCCTCTCTTGCTGCCTAACTTGTCACTCAATTCTAGATTTACTAACCTTCCATCTTTAGACCAGGATTTACGGTCCTTCCCCACGTTCTCTCTAGGATTTACGTCCTCCTTTCACGATGGTTAATGAGTCGTAGATTTATAGGCCTCCTTCTACATAATGTTTTGAATTTACAGAGTTCTCTTCACTCTCATTTTGATTATAGGAATCTCCTCACAGACTAAATCTGTAGTTATTTGCAGCATTCTTCTCGTATTTAGCACTGCTCGTACACCATCCATACCACAATGCCAGAAATTATCTAACTTCCAGCTATATAACAATGCAACTGACAGCATAATATCGATCACTAAGTGTCAACAATCTCAAAAATCTTCCACAGACCAGAGTTTTAAAAATCTGATGCTAAGGTCTAGCTAGCCACTTGCGGTTCAGATATGCTCTTGACATCATCAGTTTCAGCCAGAGATGATGTGGCCAGAAATGGCACCCAGCACTTCATCTGTAGTATGAGAAGTATGTGTGTGTTGTGGCTCGCTATTTTGCATCATAAAGAGTGGAATACAACGGTAGGTAACAACAAGGGAGGTACTTTGACGCCGGTGAAGCGCTCTTGATACTGTGAATTGGAGATGTACTCCATTTCCTTAGATCAAATGTGATTGACTCCTATTCCCCAGTCGCTGTATTACACTTACGAGCTTCCCACGAATACAATAATAATAATAACAATAATAATAATAATAATAATAATAATAATAATAATAATAATAATAATAATAATAATAATAATAATAATAAATAGTGAAATAAAACATCTTTATTTTGAAATATTTTCATATTTTTTTTCAAACTACTTTAAAATATTCAAAAATTTCTACTAAAAGTAAAGATATATATATTTTAAGATTGTCTGCTGTCGTACAACCACAGACCAATACATACACTGAGGCAATAAGTAGTGTTGCGACGTGACAGAAATCACAGTTACGATAGAAACATATCCCACCGTTGCCACCAGTTATCAAGGTCAGTGTGTGGTGGTTCTATGATTTAAATGATTCAGTTTTTGCTCCTTCTTCATTTTTATGATAAAACAAGCTAGAAAAATTCTAGACAAGTATTCTAAGTATTATGCTGATGTTTGTATACAAATTGGAACAGAACTTCCAGGGCCATCTGAGGCCAACTGAGGCAGTGCTTGTATAGCCATACACTGGTTATCCATGTGTAATATACATGTGTAATATACATTATCTCAGCTACACAAAGCGATTATCTACTTTTCCTAATAAAAGACAAAAAATTACGTGGACACTTCGTGACCTATCTAAACGGTGCATACCATGGAGTGCAAAAATATTTGAAGCTGATATTTTATTACAATAATTTAACACAAGACTATGACAACATAACATCAGGTACTGCAGATTTAACACGAAAAATTATCATATTCCCACACGCACAGAACACGCTAGTTAACACCAAGCAACACGAACAACAGTCATCATCCAACGCAGCACACCAGACACAACGTATCATAACCCCAGCCACTCACCGCACACGCACATATCCAATCATCAGTTATCGGGAAGTACGATAACTGGGATCTAGTTCAAAGTCTCAGCTCGTGACGATAAATCCCATACATGCACGAAAGGCAGATATTCTCGATCATTTCAGACAAAACATGCGGACACAACCATGGATCACTGCTTGCTCTGTTTTACCACACGTTCGGTAACAAGAGATTGAATCGATGCAACCAGAAACACGGTAACTGTTTCCTGACAGAAGACAGTGTAACAGAAGAATAACTGAGGAGAGATCTTAAGCAACTCCTAGAGCTCAAACATGAACGTTAAGACAAAAAAAATAATACAAGATGATATCATGTTCAATTTAGGGGCAAATGTATGTTTAAATCTCGATACACTGACTGTCCCTCTTCACGTAGAGGTACACAGGTACTTGGTTGTTGTACACAGGTACTTGGTTGCTGTACACAGGTACTTGGTTGTTAGCCTACATACAGTACCGGGTCTCATCCAAGAGGTTATTTGCATCCTATTTTTTTTTTATTTTTACGCTATTAACTCAAGTAACTACAAAGCGGAAGTTGCATGGAGATGATCACACACACACACACACACACACAGTTTAGGGTCAGCGTCGCGTGTTAAATGAACGTGGGTCTCTGTAAGTAATCCCTGTCTGGCCAGTGATAGAGAGAGGAGCCCGTGTTGCCCCGCTCAGCTCCTTTCAACTGTGTATAAATACCAGTAAACACCGTATCCCAGCCATGGGTATCTATCAGTCCTTCCTGTCTGTTTGTGATATATATATATATACATATATATATATATATATATATATATATATATATATATATATATATATATATATATATATATATTATTCACCAAACTAAATCAAATTTTACACTTAAATGCGGGATGAAATTCGATTAAAAATATTCTGTTGCGCTCCCTCGTAATATTAACTATGATGCCCAATTATTTGAGGCTCTCTATAGTATAAAAAGA
>NC_091313.1:24871657-24891657 GCF_038502225.1 Cherax quadricarinatus
ATTGTCTCAAGGATCTTACCAGTGATTGACAGGAGTGACACTGGTCTGTAGTTGCTGATTTCTGCTCTGCTCTTCTTTTTGTGAACAGGGACTACATTTGCCTCTTTCCATAGAGAGGGCCATTTACACTGTACTAGGCAGTGCTGAAAGATGCGAGTTAGAGGTGCTGCTAGCTGGTCTGCACATCTTCTCAACAATCTTGGGCTCAACTTGTCTGGGCCCACAGCCTTTTCTTGGTCAAGCGATTTAAGTAGGAAATGCACCTCCTCCTGCCTTATTGACACCACTGACAGTTTTGACACAGTTCTTGCAGCTAGCCAAGGAGGGTCCCTTGCTGGATCAGGAACTTGCATTTTGGTAGCAAAGTGTTCAGCAAAGAGGTCCGCCTTCTCTTGACTACTAGTAGAGGTAGTCCCATCCTGTCGATTTAGAGGTGGAATAAGTTCATCAGGCAGATAACCTTGTCTGTCCTTGACCAGGGACCACCAGGTTTTGGAGCCTACCCTACCTGATGCTAACTTTCTTTTAGTGTCCGCCTCCCATTTAGCAATGGCCCACTTTTGAACATCACCCATATGCCTACAGGCTTGCATGTGCAAGTTCCTGTTATAGGTGGTAGGATGCCTCTTATACCTTCGCCATGCTTTGTACTTAGCAGTAGCAGCCTCTCTACAACGAAAGCCAAACCAAGGCTGATCTGTAGGCTTCGTCACATATTGCCGGTGAGGAATGTGTTCTTGTTGTAGATTAAGGATGTGTCCAGTGAAGGCTTTCGCTTGGTTGTCAACATCCCCTTGGAGAAGAGCATTCCAGTCGGTGGTGGCGAGCTCAGAGCAAAGGGCTGGCCAATTACCTCTTTCCCATAGCCAGGTTGTGCGTGTGGACTCAACACCTCGTTCTGTTGGGATCTTAAGTGTCGTAAAAACAGCCTTGTGGTCAGACGATCCAACATAGCCGAGGGGTTGACAAGTGACTATGCCTTCTGCCAGATCACTCACTACTGGGTCAAGGGAGGAGCCAGAGATATGAGTAGGGAAATCAACCAAGTTTCTCATGTCAAACACTGCAAGGAGGTCATCAAAGTCCCTCTGTATAAGGTGCTGGTTGAGGTCACCAACAATTATAATATGTTGACAGTTGTGTTGTAGCAGAAGGGAGTCAATATTTTCCATTAGGAAGTTGATAGGGTCTGCATGTTGCCACTGAGGTCTGTACATTGCACATGCTAGTACAGAGGTACTAGTGTTTATACAGAGCTTGAAGAACATCATTTCAAGATGTGTAGGGGTGGCAACATCAA
This sequence comes from Cherax quadricarinatus, assembly GCF_038502225.1. NCBI lineage: Eukaryota > Metazoa > Arthropoda > Malacostraca > Decapoda > Parastacidae > Cherax > Cherax quadricarinatus. Next base: position 24,872,958 of record NC_091313.1, read on the forward strand.
TGTGCTGGGCATGAACACTTTTAGAGAAGCACACAGCAACACCTCCTCCTTGCCCTTGCCTGTCTCTTCTCATCCATGAGGTGTAGCCAGCAATTCTTGCAAAATTTTCTGGAGTCCTGTCATCCAAAAATGTTTCAACAACAGCTATCATGTCGGGACGTCGAGTGTTCACAAAACTATGTGTGAGCTCTCCAACATTAGTGATGAAACCTCTAATGTTGGCCGACAGGATGCTGATAGACTGGCTCCTCATGATTAAGTGGTGGGTGTGATGAGGTGGTGGGTGTGAAGGGAATGTAAGGTGCCTGCCCTTGAGAGAGGTAGGGTACTGAGGCAGCTGCAGGGATGTAGGTCTGTGGTCTTGTATAAGGCACAATCCCACCTGCTGGGCTGGGATAGGAGTAGCTAAGTGGGTGACGTGTGAGTGTGTTCACCAATTCAGAGATCCTGCTGGTTTGTTCTGAGAACAGGTCTCTAAACAGGTGGCCCTGTCTGTCTAGTTCCTTTTTCTTCCGACACTGGTCCTCCTTATGTCCTTTCTTGTAGCAGTAATTACACCTGGTATCTCGCAGGCAGTTGTTGGCAGTGTGCCCCTTCCGGTGACAGCGGGAGCACAGCCTAGGTCCCTGGGAGGGTGGACTAGGATTTGTTGCACCTCCTGTGTTTTGCAGATTTGTCCTCAGATTCTGCCGCTGGAACTGTGTTAGTGGAGGGTGAGATGGCTGTAGATGTCTTCCTCCTCCACGTCCTCCTCCACGACCTCTGCCCCGTCCTCTACCAGTTCTGACAGATGTGTCCCTGCTGTTCGTACTTTGGCGCAGTAGGTGATCAGGTGCAGTGAAGGTTCCCTGATTATTAAGTGCACCGATCTCTGGTGGAGAAACTCCTGGCTCAGACCTTGCTGACGAAGCACCACTACCAGATTCTGGAATAGTGTCGGCAGGTGTGCTGACAGGTGTAGGATCAGAGATGGTATGTGCACTGTCAAGTAGACTGGCAGTGGCTGAAGCAGAGATGTCAGGTGTAGGAGAATTAACAGATCCAAGGCTTCCCTCGTTGCTGGGAAGAGGATTTGTTCCCTCTGTGGTGGTCAGAGGAATTGTGTTAGAATTCCCAAAGGTGGTGTTTTGAACTCTGTCAGTCTGTGGGACCTTAGCGATGACAGAAGTCCACCAGTTGTTTACCCCTGAGTTAAGGTCAGTGTGGGACTTCCAGACTTTGTCAATAGTGTCACCATCAGCTGAGCAGCTTACGTCACTTGATGTAGGCTTGCACTGGCCTTCTACAATAGCTTGTAGGTTATCTAATGATTTGAGGAGCTCATGAAGTGCTTCCCTGTGATGGATTATCTTAGCTGCAACTTTACAACACAGCCCAAGAGGGCAGTCTTGATCTTTGGACAGGAGTCCCTGAGGTAGGACTTCTGAACCTTCCTCCTGTAGCTCCAGGCTTGTATCCACATATACCACAGGATTATGGATATCCTTAAATTTTCTGAGATTTTCAACCTGGCTGCAACAAAATTCTCCTTCTGGAATACAATCTGTGTGGCAGTAGTTGGAACAAGTAGGCTCCTTACAACTAAGAAGAATTTTGTCCCTTGTGGTATACCCACAAACACTGCAGTAACTACTGGGACAATAGCCAGATAGCGTAGATATTCTTGCTATTTTGCGGTGTGAAGTCATCCCAGAGGAGGATTGTAGGTTTGAAGTTCACAGGAGAGAGAGGGTGGGTGAGGTGTCGTGGGTGGGGGTCGTGGTGTCGTGGGTGGGGTGGTGGTTTTGTGGGTGGGAGTGTTTATGGCTGGGTGGGTAGTGAGGGCAGCAGTGGCCGGCCAGCTGGAAGTGTTGCCTTCTCACTATCACTTAATAAACACTGTTTATGCTATCCACTTTTCCACTAAAGGAAGATGTTACACAAATCACTATGTTGCATTGTACCAGCCACGTTGTTATAAAGCACCAGATGCTAGTACATAGCACAATCATATATAATATTAGATAATATTAGATGCTCACTCTGAAGGCAATAGTAACATCACTCCTAAGGCCTACCACTGTCCCCTCACTCATACTCACTCATACTCTCTCTCTCTCTCTCTCTCTCTCTCTCTCTCTCTCTCTCTCTCTCTCTATCTATCTATCTATCTATCTCTTTCAGAACTGAAGGTCTACAGTTTTGGGGAAGAGTTTCTTTTCTGAATTTAAAAAAAAAAATCTTGCTTCTGCTCTCTTAAAAACCCGGGCCACTCATTTATTCCATTATAAAAATACTTTAAAGGCGTAAAATTTGTTAAAATTCAGCAACATTTTAAATTGCCCTGAAGACCACAATGAGTCAGATTTTTTTTTTATCTTGTTACAATATATGTGAGAACTTTTGCTAATGGTGAACTTCTTTAAGAAAGGTACAGAGGGAATATGCTGATGACTGCTCGTCTTGTGTTATAATAACTATCTTCTGTAATAATGTTGATAGAATTACTGATGAATATCAAATGGTATACAATACCGACAGGTTGGTAGATAAGCCACATAGGCAACATTTTGCCTATGTGTCTTATCTACCAGAATTACTGATAATATGTTTAGTAAAAGGACACAAGTACAACTAATGTGGCATTTTATTGTAGCGACGTCTCGCTCTCCAGAAGCTTTTTCAAGCTGTTACGCCTTGAAAAAGCTACTGGAGAGCGAAACGTTGCCACAATAAAATGTCGCATTATTTGCACTTCTGGTAAGACGATGATAGTGATGATGAAGGTCTTTCGTTTTCGGGTTACCCTGCCTGGATGGGAAACGGCTGCTGTGTTAAAAATAAATACTGAGAATGCAATGGCTTTGTGTAATGCATCTTGTGTTCACTATAAGTTGTGGCAGCTCACGGAACACACCCCTCCTACAAACATTTTAAACATGCGTTAAGAGAGAGTGAGAGAGAGAGAGAGAGAGAGAGAGAGAGAGAGAGAGAGAGAGAGAGAGAGAGAGAGAGAGAGAGAGAGAGAGAGAGAGAGAGAGAGAGAGAGAGAGAGAGAGAGAGAGAGAGAGAGAGAGAGAGAGAGAGAGGCTGAACCTGAAATCTCTTATATCTAAAGAATAACTTTTAAACAAAAATTATCAATCTAGCATGAAAAAAAAAACATTCTTTGAGAAATATATGGTAGGGATGAAGGCACTGGACACTGGTAGAACTGGACACTGGTAGAACTGGACACTGGTAGCATTGCCTACCTGAATATGTGATATTAGGATATTTATTAATCAAATAAAGATAAAAGAAAGTCAAAGAAAAGTTTACCACAGGCGCTGCAAAGTCTGTTCTCATTACTACTGTCAACACTCTCATTCAAAATAGAGATAGCTTTACGATCTGGAAAATATTGGACAGACACATTGCACTGACGCAGAGCTCAGTCGTCACCTAGCGTCGTCCTGCCTGTGCAGCTGCTCGCTTGACGATGTGTATACTTCATACTCTGCGATTTCTATTTTCTGCAGTGGTTTGATGAAACCCCCGGTGGGCGAAACGTCTCCTTAATAAATGTCCTAATATCGCATGTATGTTTCACTTATATAATTGTCAGTGTTAATCATCATTTAAAGCATCATCATCCTTCCTTCATGACTTTGAGACAGATATGTCTTTCTCACAAGACTCGAAGAGGATGTATTTCTTCCAAGAAGCGGAGGTCTTTCGCCTAGAAGATTGAGGAAGCCTAAGGAACTCGACATGTCACAGCGTATGTCGAGAGGTACATGTAAGAGGTCGACGCTCAATCGAACACATCGTTTGAAAGAACCCTTTGCAAGTGTTCGGTGGTGAAGCCACTTCCTGCACATTTCTATAGTGACTCAGCCACCTTATTTTTTTTTTTTGATGCCGGGAAAGTGGTGGGAATCAGAGAGAATATGTAACCTGAAGAGTCAGCCGAAAAGAAAAAAAAAGACACTTTTGGTGAATCAATATACCCTTTTCAGAGGATGATCAACTAGGCGCACAAAGATAAGCAATGCAATAAGTATACTGGCCCATGATCAATGACTCCACACATCAACAAGCTCATACATCCACAATTGTTACCTTACAAACTCCTTACCACATTTTTTTTTTTATATCAGAATTAATCTAGCTTAAATTATTCAAATTCATAAGACACGGCCCGCCTAACATAACATACACACACACACACACACACACACACACATAATACATACATACATACATATATATATATATATATATATATATATATATATATATATATATATATATATATATATATATATATATATATATATATATATAAATATATATATATATATGTATATACATATATATATATATATATATATATATATATATATATATATATATATATATATATATATATATATATATATATATATATATATATATATATATATATATATATATATATATATATATATATACATATATATGTATATATATGAATATATATATATATATATGTATATACATATATATGTATATATATATAGATATATATATATAAATATACATATATATGTATATATATCTATATATCTATAATATATATCTATATATATATATATATATATATATATATATATATATATATATACATAAATATAGGGAGGTACCACCTCTAGGACTGTCATGGGGACCCCCATCCTCAGAGAAAAGAATAAACTTGCTTCAGGGAAAACTCAAGATTCTCCCTGAAGCTGTTTGAGAATTTTCTCCTACCACCCCCTATATTATGTATGTATATTTTATTTAAAGACAAAATACATTGACGAAACATTCACAAAAATATGATCAAAGTAAAACAACATAGGTAACTCAGAGCTACATCTCGAATACTTCGTCCAGCTCCCCTGCGGTGGGCCGCGTGCCCAGAATGCTGCAGGCATTTCCTCTCTGGATCGCAACACTGAGTCTCTGAAAGAGGAAGCTGGTCGCCCTGTGGTCCTTGGTTTCTATGATGAGCTTTTCACCCAGCTCTTTGATGTATATATATATATAATATATATATATATATATATATATATATATATATATATATATATATATATATATATATATATATATATATATATATATATGTATATATATATATATATATATATATATATATATATATATATATATATATATATATATATATATGTATATATGTACATATGAGCAGACATCACAATTCAAATACTATCTGAGCTATATCATTCCCTCCTCTACTTCAGAATGCTGGCACTGTATAGTTATTTATTTATTGGATGCCCCAAATTTCCGATAACCTTCCCGACCGCCATATTAATCAAAAATACAATCAAACACAAAAATAATCACCAGCCGAAAAACATCGATAATTACTACAACCACGATATCAAAAAATACCTTGATATCCACGACAGGAAGGAATAAAAAATATATCGAAGGTTGAGAGAGAGCGACGTACCGACATGTTAATGACGTCCTTCAGTATTGAATATCAAATATTTTTTTTTATTTCTTAGAGTTCGTATACGGCGATTTGTTCTCACCGATTTGTATTTGCAGGGATCGAGGCTTGGCTTATGCTTTCACCTCCGAAGCTTCGTCTATCGGCATTACGGTTTTATTGGTTCTTGAGCCTTGTCGTACTTTTTCATTCTACTTTCTTACTTTCCGAAGACTAAAATTACACATCTGCACTTTTAGCTTTCTTCTGTTCCACTGTTCGTGATCTGTCCTTAACAGCTGTGTTGATTCCACTTAGTACCATGTATGTCATAATCAAGTCTCTCCTAGCCTGCCTTTCTTCAGGAGTCATCATAGTCAACTCGTTGAGTCTCTTCTCATAATGTAAATCTCACAGCTCTAAACTGCTTGCAAAACGCAGGACTTTTTTTGAGATTAAAATTGCCGAATGAATCGTCAGATCATGTTGCTGGTCAACAGAGTAGAGGTCAGCGGATGGAGCAGTGCATAAAGAACGGTGTTAATGGGTGACACAGAAGAGTGGGAAAATGACGAGATAAACGAGGCATAGTGTGGACTTAATGCGGTATAGCAGGAGTTTGTGGTTACAGCTGGGTGAGTGCGAGAGGAAACAGGATTGACTGGTGTATGTGGATTAAGAAGGGCGCTGGGAAAACGAAAGTTGGCAAATGAAAGGTTTTTCACAACAAAAGTATGATACTAGGAATATATAATATACGAAGAGGGGAAAAAAATATGTGTAAAAGTGAAAGTGACAAGATAAATAAGAATGCAATGTTAACAGAATGAAGAAATATTTTGAGAAATAGTTCAGTGCAGACAACGAAACAGAACCAACTGGATTTTTAAGATGCCAAGAGCTGGAAGTGACTATAAATTAAGCGAGACACGGTAGGTGGACGCTGACAAATGCAGCGGGAACAGTAGAGGCTGTCTGGAATAAAGACTCTCGGTGCAGAACAAAACTGATTACTGAAGATGTTCCGTACTAGTTGAAACTTTATCCTGTTATACTAGGAATTCTGAGAGCAAGTGGAATAGTGTGCTAGAATGGTTAGTGAATGTGTGTCGGCAAGACAAGAGAGCACTGACACAGAATATCCGTAGTTCCTCTGTAAAGGGAAAGGGGAAGAGAGAGAGAGAGAGAGAGAGAAAGAGAGAGAAGTGTAAGATGTTCTGAGAATAAATTTTCAATTTACCATTTACCGTTTTCAATTTCTATATCACTGATATAGAAAAGGTGATATGGAAGACAGACTGCACAGACTGCGTGATTGCAGAGGATTTACGAAGGGAAGGGGATATGTTGACCAAGTGTTTACATTAAATCATATAAATGAGCAGTACTTGCATTAGAGTAAAAAGCTCTTTGTTGCGTTAATGGGTTTGGAAGCGTCATCTGATAGGGTGCATAAGGAAGCAATGTGGATGGTGTTGCAAATGTATGGAAGACGAGGTATGTTATTTAAAGCTGTAAAGTATTAAGGTTGGGGTATATAGGATCCGGTGAAAATATACGGAAGATATGGAGTTGCCTTTAAAGATAGGGGTTGAAATGGAGTGAATGCTAGAGTGTTAAAAGAAGGTTTGGTTTTTATAATGAATTTAGTATTAAGGAGGATTTATCATGAATGCTGTTAGGTAATGCTCGTTTAGTGCCGAGTTTAGTGGAAAGTTTGGAAAGGCGAGTTTAGGGAGGAAGTTAAAAGTGAACACATAAAACAGCAAAGTGATGGATGTAAGTAGAGGTCTTGGAAATATAAAAACAAGTAATTGGATGTCTAAGTGGAGAATGAAACAGGAGAAAATGCATGTATTTGGACAGCTGATAGTGGATGTGCAGCATAAGTTGATTCGCTAAAACAGATGATGGAAAAAGTGAGAGCTGTGTTGATAAATCAGTGTAAGGAAACAATTTCGTCACTGGATACACAAAATAGAACGAGTCAGATCATGACAGCGTCAGTTCTGTTTAGGAAGTAAGATTTGTCTTAGATTGTTGCAGCAGAGAGGATGCTGGAGGCAGTTCCGATGTCGTGTCTGATATAATTTTGTGGTATAAATATTATGCAAAGAATAAGAAATGAAAAAAAGTATAAAAAATTTGTCATGATAAAGTAATATGAATTAATGAATGTGAATGTTCTAGAGTGGACTGGAAAAAAAGCTGTAGGGGACACATCAGGAAAAGTTGTAAGGAGTGTTTGCAGGTTTTGAGAGATAGCGGCTTAATCATCCAACAAGCATGTGTGAGCGCATTAAATCGGAGAATAAGGTTTTTTTTTTTTTAAAGTGTTGATGTGTGAACAAAGTAACCTCTCTGAAAAAAACTGTTGACTAAAGCGTCGTAATTGATATAATTAAAAATAGTGTTTAACAAAAGCACCATACATAAATATAAATTTAAATTGTATTACTCGCGTTAAAGCCCTGGAGGTAATAGGCTCAAGATCCATGAACGACAGCTTATTTCACTACTAGAAGCACTACACTAGAGTGTTATTTCGAAATGCATTGCTCTCTTGTTGTGGCTTAATTTCTCCCTTTACCAACACCATCACCACCACCAACACCACTACAAACACCACCACCAACACCTTCACCAACAACTACTTTAACATCACCAACAACTCTACACCCGTTGGCATCACTGTAGTAACACCATCACTATATCCAACAACTACAAAAGCACCTCCACCAAATCTATAACGGCCACCACCCCAACAACTACTGTAAGACTATTAAACCACCTTCAATAACACGGCAACAACCACTATCAACGCTACCATTAACACAGTGCTACTTCCACCAACTAAAATAAATTTCCTGGAAGTAGTGGTGGATCCCCCAAAATAAGTACCTTCCTCAAGGTTATTTGTACGTCTGTAAAGATTTTGGTACGTGTAATTGTGTATAATATCGACAAAATAATGAATAAGACGCAGGTGAAACACCAGAGCATCTTTAATCAGACAACGTTTCCCCAGCCAATGGCTTTATTCATTCAATACAGAGATTATTTAAAAGTGTTTAAACTGGAGACAGAATACGATAAGGTAATCAGTCCCACAGCCTACATGAAGGTGTTCACCACTGTGATCTTTATGAATCCGAAGGGTATTATATATCATTATGTACTATTACTGCGAATATATCTGTCTGAGACAGCAGCACCATGGAAACCTGGTACCTAGCATACGTTGTTCAATCACTGGTCAAATACTTCGACATTACGTACTTCCACTAGAGGGCCCTGCCTAGGGTGATGAAGCCTTCTACTGCTGCATCTTATCTGCATCCTATGTAAGAGACAAGCTTCCTACTTATGCTTCAGACTTATAAAGACCACCGTGGTGAACACTTTCACCTAGGCAGAGGGACTGATTACGTCGTCTTCTATTATCTTCAGATTCAACACCTTCAAATAACCTCTGAATTAATTTCATGAAGCCACTGGTTGGTGAAACGTCTTCAGAAAAGAGATACCCAGGTGCTGCAACTGTATAGGTCTTACATGCGGTGTGCTTAGGTCTTACTTGGGGCATACCTGGAGTATACCTGGAGGGTATTCCAAGGGTCAACGCCCCCGCGGCCCGGTCCATGACCAGGCCTCACTGTGGATCAGGCCCTGATGAACCAGGCTATTACTGCTGGCCGCACACAGACGAACGTACGAACCACAGACCGACTGGTCAAGTACTGATTGAACGTATCTGTCCAGCTCCCTATTGAAGACAGCCAGGGGTGCATTGGTAATCCCCCTTATGTATTATGTGAGGCACTTAATAGTCGTGGGCTCCTGACACTTAGTGTGTTGTATTGTGTTGTCTCTTACCGTAATCATGGGGCCCCTGCTCTTCACTGTGGTCATGTTGCACCGCCTGCCGAATCTTTTGCTTTCTTAGGGATTGTTTTACATAAGAACATAAGAATGGAGGAGCACTGCAGAAGGCCTACTGGCCCATACAAGGCAGGGCCTTATCAAAACCACCACTACACAAAGCTATCCAAGAATTTCCGGGGATAATTTTGAATTTTTCACCTACATCTTCCATATGTTCATGGATCTTCAGCTAGACGTCCTTCTCTGTTTATTGAGTAACAAGAATAAAATTCACAGTTGATACACTACTGTTGTGATTTTAAGAATATTAGGGCAAACAATAGTTATAATAATGACTGAAATCTTACATTCAGTTCTCGTAGAGTTTTTTTTCCCCAAGTGCAACCTTGCAAACACTCTCAAGTACTTCTCTTGCACTCCTCAGTGACCTTTAGCTAAGTGTCTTCGACGCAACTCCGAAAATTTTCTGAATATTTATAATTTATTTCCCAGCGCTCGCCCCTTCCAATTATCTTTATGGCGCTGTGACGTTTTAATCAATGCTCCTCTAGTTCTTCAGCATTATACCAGCGCTCAAGAATATTAAAATCCTCACCACCGAGTTCAACTGACCTGCTTTACGGCGACAACATATAACATGTGGCTATTACTCCAACACATCTCACAATCTAGGCGAAGTTCATTCAGAACTTTAGCGTAATTCTCTTTCTACTTCTAAAACTCCTTTAAAATACATTACCCTATAAAAGTTCTTTCTGTCTTCGAATCATGAGAGTGACATCTAGGCGTGTACATATAGGAATCGCTTCTGTCTGGCGCTGAACAGACGGAGGATCAAGCGCTCAACATCGGTCATTTTCGTATCATGAGCAGTAATATGTTTGATTCCTCTGGGGTGGCTAGGTAAGAGGTGAATCATACGTGAGCGGATGAGTTAATAAGGTCTATCAGACGTATAGAACTTCATTTCAACAGAGTCTATCTGAAATATACACTTTCTATCAGAAACGTAAATTCTCGTTCAAATATCATCTATCAGAAACACATAATTCCCCCTCAATGAATTGCAAATTGCTTAATGTGACGACGAAAAGCATGAAAGTGAACTAATTCTTCAGTAATTACCAGACTGCAAATTGAAAATCAAAACGACGAAGTTTCCGTCCGCCCAGGATCATTATCAAGTCGTAAAGTGTTTTTTTTTTTTTTTTACTCTTTGTAAGAGTTTTGTCGTTTCTTCTTTACTCCAACACTATTTTTTTTATTTTGCAATGTATTTTGAGCAACAAATGTTTTGACGATTAAGGAAACACAGTCGAGTTTGTCCATCACATTACAGTGACTCTGTGTTAGTCTCTCCAGATGTCTACAAAATATATGAAAACGTAGTAATTTGTTATATATATGAACATAAGAAAGAAGGAACACTGCAACAGGCCTACTGACCCATGCGGAGCAGGTCCATGGCCCCCCCTCCGGATTAGCCCAATGACCCACCCAGTCTGGTCACCTCCACTCAAGGTGGAGGTGATCAGACTGGGTGGGTCATTGGTAAAACTTGCGATTTTGGTTTAAATAGCAACGCTCTTCTTGCCGAATAAGGCAAGCGAAAATTCGTGTATGCAATAATTTCGCAAAAATAATTCTGAATCTAACGAAAAAAATATATTTCATTGTGTTTGTTTATTATTAAATTACTATAAATTTATCTAAAATTTATTTAGTTGGATTAGGCTAAATTAAATTGCGCTTGTTATAATAAGGTTAGGTAAGTTTTCTAAGGTTGTTTTGGTGTAAAATTATTAATTTTACATTAACATAAATGAATAAAAAATATATCTTTCAACGTATAAGATAAAATTTTAAAAAGAACTTAATTTAAAATAAGTTCTTGCTAACTAACCAGTTTTACCTATTCGGCAATATATATATATATATATATATATATATATATATATATATATATATATATATATATATATATATATATATATATATATATATATATATATATATATATATATATATATATATATATATATATATATATATATATATATATATATATATATATATATATATATATATATATATATATATATATATTTATATATATAAGCTGTGCATGCACGCGGGGAGGCCTTTTCATTAATCAGTAAATGTTTCTTGACACTTCAGTCTTTCCCTTATTACAAAGTCCATATAAATCTTCCTTCCCACGGCTAATACAATTTTTAATCGGAAACCCTCTGTCAAGGTGAGAGAATCAGTCTGCAATTGGCCTGCACCCTGCAACTGCAACCACTGGCTGACTTGCCTAACTCGATTTGCTCCCCTTTACCACTCTGGTCCTCTCATTCCTAACTCAGCTTCGCTATAGTTCATTAAAGGTGTAAGGGGGAGGTTCCGTCTCTCTATTGAACTGGATGAAGGTGTGCGTTGGAAAATTATTGAGTATTGTAATGGTCATTGTTCTTCTTGCTTCGTTTTGTGTCTCTCCCTGATGATTCCCTTCAACTGAAGGGCCTTCATGCTGGTGAAGGACTCTCTTATCCAAAATATTGGAGATTCTCTTCCCTTCCTCGAGCAAAACGTGATTACCTTTCATTCCGCAAACGCTGTATAATCCATACTGGTTTAGCCTTCCTCCATAAATGTTACTTCCTCGCTTTGATTATTATGGCTCTCTTTAAATAACTACTACTACTACTACTACTACTACTACTACTACTACTACTACTACTACTACTACTACTACTACTACTACCTCCACTACCTCTTCCTGCCTGTATATACCCGCCCTGCTCCACTTCTCGTTAGTGTGACTTTGTAAATGGTCTAAGTTGGACCGAAACGTCGTCGTAAGCTCCTCTCTTCTAGGTGCGGGTTACTTGTGTATGACTCTCTTCGTTGTTCGTTATTATTGAGTGTTATAATAAAGAAATCGTTCGAAGAATTCACAAAGTACTCACGATGGTTTGTTACAGTTGATTCTGAAGATGTCATTGCTTACGTTCTTACATCAATATTCACTCCTAATACAGTACGATATATATTGTCAATACAATATTCCCTCCTACCACAACAATACTCTTCCTGTTAGTGCAATAGTTACCCTTAAAGTAATACACACCTTTCCACAGCCCTACCATACCCTCCATAGTATTGCCACACCCTGCACACTCCCACGCTTTAAGCCTGAGGCGTTAATAAGATGGTCCATCATAAAAGCTCCACTCTATTTTCTTGTCAAAACAGGGAGCAAGGGATTATCCCAGCTACTACCTAACCTACAGTGATTTAGAATATATATATATATATATATATATATATATATATATATATATATATATATATATATATATATATATATGTGTGTGTGTGTGTGTGTGTGTGTGTGTGTGTGTGTGTGTGTGTGTGTGTGTGTGTGTGTGTGTGTGTGTGTGTGTGTGTGTGTGTGTGTGTGTGTGTGTGTGTGTGTGTAATGTCGTGCCGAATAGGTAAAACGTGCGATTTTGGTTTAAATAGCAACGCTCATCTTGATTAATTAGACAGATGTGTAACACTTGGGTATCTTTATTGAGATAACGTTTCGCCACACAGTGGCTTCATCAGTCCATACAAAGGAGAGCGTTGAAGAACAGGACGAGTTTTAGGAAATCAGTCCCTTAGCCTTGAGTCGATGTGGTCAGTCCATCAATCTTTTCAAGATTCAGAGGTTAAGAGAGTGGTGAAGCAATGTAAAAAGAGAGCAAATGAGAGAGTGGGTGAGATGTTATTAACAAATTTTGTTGAAAATAAAGAAAAGTTTTGGAGTGAGATTAATAAGCTGAGGAAACCTAGGGAACGAATGGATTTGTTAGTTAAAAATAGGAGAGGAGAGTTATTAAATGGAGTTATAGGTATCGGGAAGATGGAGGGAATATTTTGAGGAATTGTTAAATGCTGATGAAGATAGAGAAGCTGTGATTTCGTGTATATGGCAAGGAGGAATAACATCTTGTAGGAGTTAGGAAGAGCCAGTTGTGAGTGTGGGGGAAGTTCGTGAGGCAGTAGGTAAAATGAAAAGGGGTAAAGCAGCTTGGATTGATGGGAAAAAGATAGAAATGTTAAAAGCAGGTGGGGATATAGTATTGGAGTAGATAGTGTTTTTATTTAATAAATGTATGGAAGAGGGTAAGGTACCTGGGGATTGGCAGAGAGGATGCACAGTTCCTTTGTGAATGTTGATGAATGTTGCAACAAGGAGAAGACTGGAGGCAGTGGAGATGTCATGTCTGAGGGCAATGTGAGGTGTGAATATAATGCAGAGAATTCGTAGTTTGGAGATTAGGAGGTGTGGGATTACCAAAACTATTATCCAGAGGGATGAAGAGGGGTTGCTGAGGTGGTTCGGACATGTAGAGAAGGTGGAACAAAATAGAATGACTTCGAGAGTGTATAAATCTGAAGTGGAGGGAAGACGGGGTAAGGGTCAGCCTGGGAAGGGCTGGGGGAGGGAGTAAAGAAGGTTTAGTGTGCGAGGGGCTTTGACTTCCAGCAATCATGTGTGAGCGTGTTAGATAGGAGCGAATGGAGACAAATGGTTTTTAGGACATGAAGTGTTGTTGGAGTGTGAGCAAGGTAACATTTATGAAGGGATTCAGGGAAACCGGCAGGCCGGACTTGAGTCCTGGAGATGGAAAGTACAGTGCCTGCACTCTGAAGGAGGGGTGTTAATGTTGAAGTATTATAAATGTAGTGTAAGCGCGCCTCTGGCAAGACACCCACTCGCGCCTCACGTTACCATACTCTGGGAAAACTTCCCCTCATTTTCCCTTTTACTACCTTTTGCAACATTGTACAGCTCCTGATGACGCACAGAGAAGTGTGAAAGAACTTAAGCTGAGTTGCTTGAGTAATATCAAATATGACAGTAACATCCTATCAGGGAGGACACAAGTGGTTGTTACAGGTAGTGACGAGGTTAGTGATCAAGCGGACCCGGCTACGTGATTGCTCTAGGGGAAAAATGGAACGACACTGAACGGTTGAGAGATGAATGGAGAAGGCTGGGGCGGAGGAGAGCGCGGGTGTGGGAGGGACAGTCCCGGAGATTGGTGCATTGATTAAGCAATCACGTTCGTTGGGAAATTGAGGAGGGAGAAGTAGGAATTGGGAAGGAGAAGGAGTACGAACTGACGATGTGGGAATTAAAGCTATGATAGAAGTAAGAACTGGAGGAGAAGGGAAACGAGCTAAAGGAAGAAGAACTGAGGGAGGAAGGGAAACCAAGAGATGAGCAGAAACTGAGGCAGGAATAGGAGCGAGAGGACGAATAGGAACTGAGAGAAAATTATTTAGAAATTGAAATAGAAGGAGTAGGAACAAACAACCCTTCAGACATGCGTTTATCGAAGCTCATACGGATTACAGAGTCGGAAGTTGACCATTGTGGAACCTAATCCTCCGTCAAAAAAAGTATAATAACCACTAGAACGATCATTTTGAATGAAAAGTTTCAGCCACATCCACAGTGGTGCAACACGACAAGAAATAAATATTTACCGAGTCACTCGATCCCAAGACAAAAAATTAAATTCTCAAACGTATGTCTCCACAAGCGAGAATTTCTCCTCCGACTGACAACAATAGGCCCGAATACCCCCTGTTTTCGGTATGGGAAGTAATGAGATACCGAGATGGGAGAAAACCTGAACAAAAATACGTTCTCTTCTAAGTGTTATTGCTTGAGGCGTATTTGTCTGACATTTGTCTTTCAGTCGCTCTTTCAGCAGCTCACAGGTGTTGGATCTGTAGAGGTCAAGACCTGCAACATGCAACGCAGCCTTCCTGGAACACGTCCAGTAAGAAAGATAGCTCGAGGGAATGTCTTTTACTGGAAGGCAGAAGACAGGAGAAGTTATGGAAGGAGACGGAAGGAAAGTATGTGACGAAAAACTGAAAAGAAAGAGAAACGAAAAGATAAGACAATACAAAAGGGCTCAGTATTTTAAGTTATTGTTAGATTTTTAAAGTAACTGTCCAAACTGTTATACTAAATTCGAATTATTTTTTTTTATGTTACAATCGCACCTACAATACCACACATAAGGTTTGTAGCATATATATTAATGCTTAAAAGCGTAAAAGCTTAAGGCACTGTGAATATTGTGTTTCTCCATCAGATTTTCATGTTCCAAACTCAATTTTTCATCCTGTGCTTCGTAATCTATTTTTGAAAATAAAATTTCAGTATTTTGATAGTTGTGGGAGTTTTTCAGTATATTCATACTTTTGTATTTCCTTGTTATTCGTCATTAAAATTATGATTAATACAAATAAAAAAATCAGGTAGATCTGTTTGTGACTTGATAAAGTCCACAATTTTCTACAATTTTTTTTTTCATCAAGTCGGTATTTTATACCTTTTTTTCTATATATTCCAAGAAACATTATCTTAAAGTTTCTCACTGACACAACACTGTATTACACATATGTCGCTAAAAAAAATTTACTGAACTCTCGTCTTTTCTTATAGCAGAGGAGTTGATGATCCAATATCCAAGACGCAAAGCGACAGACAAGGCGCACAATGGCAGCAAAACAGCCAAGAGATACTCTTAAATTTTCAAAAGTCGAGCTACAATGCAGGCAGACATGGATATTGGACGTGGTTATTGCACACTCGCCTTTGCATTGGACTTTATATGCACGGGGACCATAAATAGTGACAAGAAACTACAGTGTGTGTGGATGCTTGCACACGCACTCGTAATTACACACACACACATGCACATATACAGACATCTACACGCACATACAAAAAAAATCATTACCATGAAATAGTTCAAAAGTTTGCAACCAGATTAGTTTGTGAGACAATAAGGAGACATTACAAGAACTACTTTGCAAGTCAAAAGCAGACGAGACACTATTATGATATACAAGATACCAAAAAGAATTAAGTATCTCTGAAGATGTACCTATGGTTGCCTTATTTTTTTCCCTTTAGTATTTTAATTTATAACTTGAGAACGCCTCATCCAATTGGCTAAAAAATTTCATCGTTGGTGTACTGTTAGAGGAAAAATTTCCTGCAACTCTTGACCTGTATAGGTCCCCTCTGGTCAATTTTATAAAGACCATTCCCAATGGTCTCTGTGTAATAACCTGAGAAAGCCTCTTGTGATTAGCTTCAAAATTTCGCCACTATTATAACCTACTTAGAACAAGAAGCCTTGAATTGTTATTGGTGAAAGTAGTTGCCACTTCTTCAATTTTATTTTAAAAATATTACATTATTTTACGTAATATAACTAGAGTATGTTTCTTCTGAATAGCTCCAGTCTAAAACTTACCTAACCTTATTATAACAAGCGCAATTTAATTTAGCCTAATCCAGCTAAACATATTTCAGATAAGTTTACAATAATTTAATAATAAACAAATATAGCGAAATATATTTTTTACGCTTACCTTATTCGGCAAGAAGAGCGTTGCTATTTAAGCCAAGATCGCAAGTTCTGCCTATTCGGCACGACATATATATATATATATATATATTATCCTTTATATATATATCTTATACGTTTAAAGATATATATTATATGTTGATTTAAAAATTTATATATATTACCTAACCTTATTATAATAAGAACAATTTATTTTAGCCTAACCCAACTAAATAAATTTTAGATTTGTTTACAATAATTTAATACTAAACAAACACAGTGAAATATTTTTTTTCGTTATATATATATATATATATATATGTCGTGCCGAATATGTAAAACTGGTCAATTAGAACTCATTTAAAATTAAGTCCTTTCTAAAATTTTCTCTTATACGTTTAAAGATATATTTTTTTCATTAATGTTGATGTAAAAAAATTATAATTTTGCACCAAAAGAATCTTAGAAAACTTACCTAACCTTATTATAATAAGAACAATTTATTTTAGCCTAACCCAACTAAATAAATTTTAGATTTGTTTACAATAATTTAATACTAAACAAACACAGTGAAATATTTTTTTTCGTTATGTTCAGAATGATTTTGGCGAATTTATTGCATACACAAATTTTCACTTGTCCTATATGGCAAGATGAGCGTTGCTATTTAAGCCAAGATCGCAAGTTCTGCCTATTCGGCACGATATATATATATATATATATATATATATATATATATATATATATATATATATATATATATATATATATATATATATATATATATACATATATATATATATATACATATGCAATAATATGTCATTAAACAGGTGATACCACAATATGCAGAACAACCACTGTGAAAAAAATAGAGAAATTCCAAGCGCTTTCGTGACTTCTCACATTATCAAGTAACTGTAAAAATAAAAGGTTAACAGAAAGGCATATAAGGACGAGACTACACCTCTATACCACTCTCATCCATATATGCCTTCCTGTTAACCTTTTATTTTTATAGTTACTTGATAATGTGAAAAGTCACGAAAGCGTTTGGAATTTCGCTATTTTTTCACAGTGGTTGTTCTGCCCACACACATATATATTAATGGCAACACTGCGACTATCCGAGGATTCGAATCCATGTCGTTTTGGCCCGGCTCATGGTGAGCGAAAATCACACATGACGCTGTAACCCAAGGGACCACGCAATCCTATAGGAATCAAGCACCCATGAGAGCTAGGTGTTTTACCTTGATCCGAAGACACACTGTGGTGTGGGTGCCTTCACCAAACGGGGAGTGGAATGAAATTAGCTCAGAGGCACCCACACCACCGTATGTCCTCGGATGAAGGTAAAACACCTAGCTCTGATGGGTGCTTGATTCTTGCAGGATTACGTGGTCCCGTGGGTTAGAGTGTCTTGTGTGATTTTTCGCTCACCATGAGCCTGGCCAAAACGACAAGGGTTCGAATCCTCGGATAGTCGCAGGGTTGTTATTGAATAATACCACTCGTTCGTGGTTACAATAGCACACACACACACACACACACACACCCACACACACACACACACACACACACACACACACACACACACACACACACACACACACACACACACACACACACACACACACACACTCACACACACACACACACACACACACACACACACACACACACACACACACACACACACACACACACACACACACACACACACACCCACACACACTCACACCCACACACACACACACACACACACACACACACACACACACACACACACACACACACACACTCACACACACACACACACACACACACACACACACACACACACACACACACACACACACACACACATACACACACACACACACACACACACACACATACACACACACACACACACACACACACACACACACAC
>NC_091313.1:24899157-24921657 GCF_038502225.1 Cherax quadricarinatus
GGAGAAAACAGAAGCAAAATAACTGATAGTCAAGATGGAAACCAGTCAGTCAAGATAACAGTCAGACACGAAAACAGTCAGACACGAAAACAGTCAGACACGAAAACAGTTGGACAGGAAAACAGGCATTTAAGACAGCAAAGCAGTTAGACAGTAAAACAGTCAGTTAAGAAAACAAACAGGAAAACCGGTAGTCAAGAGAGCACGCAGATAGCCAAACTGGGAAAGCAAACATCTATACAAAGAAGCAAGCAGTCAGACAGGGGTAACAGGCATTAAAACAGCTAAATATGGAAAGAAAATGAGAAACGGTTGAACAGGGAAACAGATACACAAACAGGGGGAAATAAATAATCAAACAGTTAAATAGTCTGTAAAACAAAAACAAAACTAGACACTGAAACAGACAGACAAGTAAACAGGCTGAGATGAACATGAAAACAAGTGGTGAAACAAACGGGGGAAAACATACAATGAAACATACATATAGGAAAAAAACAGACAACGAAGCAGAAAGTTACACGGACAAAGACTGGGAAAACAGACAGTCAAACACAGAAACAGGGAGTTAGATTGAGAAATGGGGCAGCCAAACAATGAAACGTTAAAAACAAATAGAGACGAAATGCAATAAAACTGAAGCATATTCCCACAAACAGGATGTTTATTATAAAAGAGGAGAGAAAGAGGAGTGAAAATGATAGGTGATATAGAGAAAGATTTCTAGGTTGATGGAACTGCCAAGATGAGATTAAGTCTTTCCACTTCTTGACTTCACCGGGATGATGATGATGATAATGACGATAATAATAATAATAATAATAATAATAATAATAATAATAATAATAATAATAATAATAATAATAATAATAATAATAATAATAATAATAATAATAATAACAATAATAATAATAATAATAATAATAATAATATTATTATTATTATTATTATTATTATTATTATTATTATTATTATTATTATTATTATTATTATTATTATTATTATTATTATTGTTATTGTTGTTGATTCGGGGTAGTGCTATGCCCACATTACTTTTACAGCACGTGGAGAAATGGGAGGTAATCAGGTTTTATCCAAGAAATTGAAGGGTAGGTCCCTCCTCCTCTTCCATGAAAATGATGAGAAAGCTGCCTAGTATATAATATATATATATATATATATATATATATATATATATATATATATATATATATATATATATATATATATATATATATATATATATATATATATATATATATATATATATATATATATATATATATATATATATATATATATATATATATATATATATATATATATATATATATATATATGTCATGCCGAATAGATAAAATTGGCCAATTAGTAAGAACTCATTTAAACTGAAGTCCTTTCTAAAAAAAATTGTTATATGTTTAAAGATATATTTTTTCTTTTATATTAATGAAAAAAATAATAATTTTGTACCAAAACAACCTTAGAAAACATACCTAATCTTATTATAACAAGCTCAATTAAATTTAGCTTAATCCAGCTAAATATATTTCAAATAGTTAACATTAATTTAATAATAAACACAATGAAATGCATTTTTTTCGTTAAGTTCAGAATGAATTTTGTGAAATTATTGCATACACAAATTTTCGCTTGCCTTATTAGGCAAGAAGAACTTTCCTATTTCAACTAATACTCGTCAGCACATCCCTCCGTTCATCCATTTACTTCATTAGATTTGTTAAACACCTCACACATCCATCCTGTGTCCGTGTGAAAAGATTAGAGCAGCACTTGGGTACAGGGACTGGGACCTCATGTAATGAGAGCCAAGCAAGTTACAGCGGCAGTGAACTGCTTACAAGTTTTTCCCTAACCTGGTTATAGTCATAATGAGTCGGTAATACAGACATGAATTCAGCCATAACACATTACACAGCTGTTCTGTATCGGAGTCATCACTGTCTACACAGCGTCAATGTATTTATGTCTACGGACTTTAGGCACCAATTTTCACATGAGGCTTCAATAAAATACTTCAAGAAACTTAGATTTCAAGTTAAGTTTACTGATTAAATACTAAGAGACTGAGGTAATATTATTTTTACAATCAAAACAATCGTTAGAAAAAAAAAATAGAAATTATTAATCCAAGTGGTATTTTTGTTGCACTTGAATGCACTTTTTATCTAATTTGTACTCTAATTCAGGCAATTTCAGGATAGTTCAGCTTCTTTCAGAAGAGTCTATTCTCACTGAAGATCGTCCAACCTATTTCCGAACATTTCAGGCTGTTTAAGAATAGTCTGGTCTATTGCACAATAGTTCAACCTACTTCTGACTAATCCATCTCATATAAGAATATTTCAGCCGATTTTAAAGAATAAAAGCTATACCGGCTAATTCAGAACATTTCAGTCGGTGAATAATAAAGTAAAGCTTTAAATCCGCACAAAATTATTAAAGCCATATTCAATCTTCCATGAAATGCGCTGCTCAAACATTACATTATAATCGTGTTTACTCCTCTTAAAAAGCTCGATTAACATGTCATTCAGGTGAAAACAAGAGTTCCCGAGTTAATGACGCGTGGAAGTGTGATGTTCCTCTGTAATTATCCAGCTTATTATTTAGATACTTAAATAAGTGTTATAACTCTTTTATACACTTAAAGATGCCCTTTTTTTTTACCTATTATTCATGGTGGTTTGGGTGGGGGGTTATGGTTGTGGTGGGGGGTTATGGTTGTGGTGGGGAGGGTTGATGGTTGTTGTTGGGGTTGATGGTTGTGGTGGGGAGGGATGATGGTGCACACAGGTACTGGGGAAGGCGCACTGGTAAAGACAGGTACTGGGGAAGGGGCACTTGTAAAGACAGGTACTGGGGAAGTGGCACTGGTAAGACAGGTACTAGGGAAGGGGCACTGGTAAAGACAGGTACTAGGGAAGGGGCACTGATAAAGACAGGTACTAGGGAAGGGGCACTGGTAAAGACAGGTACTAGGGAAGGGGCACTGGTAAAGACAGGTACTAGGGAAGGGGCACTGGTAAAGACAGGTACTAGGGAAGGGGCACTGGTAAAGACAGGTACTAGGGAAGGGGCACTGATAAAGACAGGTACTAGGGAAGGGGCACTGGTAAAGACAGGTACTATGGAAGGGGCACTGGTAAAGACAGGTACTAGGGAAGGGGCACTGGTAAAGACAGGTACTAGGGAAGGGGCACTGGTAAAGACAGGTACTAGGGAAGGGGCACTGGTAAAGACAGGTACTAGGGAAGGGGCACTGGTAAAGACAGGTACTAGGGAAGGGGCACTGGTAAAGACAGGTACTAGGGAAGGGGCACTGGTAAAGACAGGTACTAGGGAAGGGGCACTGGTAAAGACAGGTACTAGGGAAGGGGCACTGGTAAAGACAGGTACTAGGGAAGGGGCACTGGTAAAGACAGGTACTAGGGAAGGGGCACTGGTAAAGACAGGTACTATGGAAGGGGCACTGGTAAAGACAGGTACTAGGGAAGGGGCACTGGTAAAGACAGGTATTAGGGAAGGGGCACTGGTAAAGACAGGTACTAGGGAAGGAGCACTGGTAAAGACAGGTACTAGGGAAGGAGCACTGGTAAAGACAGGTACTAGGCAAGGGGCACTGGTAAAGACAAGTACTATGGAAGGGGCACTGATAAAGACAAGTACTATCTAAGGGGCACGGGTAAAGACAGGTACTAGGGAAGGGGCACTGGTAAAGACAAGTACTAGGGAAGGGGCACTTGTAAAGACAGGCACTAGGGAAGGGGCACTGGTAAAGACAGGTACTAGGGAAGGAGCACTGGTAAAGACAGGTACTAGGGAAGGGGCACTGGTAAAGACAGATACTAGGGAAGGGGCACTGGTAAAGACAGGTACTAGGGAAGGGGCACTGGTAAAGACAGGTACTAGGGAAGGGACACTGGTAAAGACAGGTACTAGAGAAAGGGCACTGGTAAAGACAGGTACTAGGGAAGGGGCACTGGTAAAGACAGGTACTAGGGAAGGGGCACTGGTAAAGACAGGTACTAGGGAAGGGGCACTGGTAAAGACAGGTACTAGGGAAGGGACACTGGTAAAGACAGGTACTAGGGAAAGGGCACTGGTAAAGACAGGTACTAGGGAAGGGGCACTGGTAAAGATAGGTACTAGGGAAGGGGCACTGGTGGAAGAGGAGTATGAGAGCTACTGAGAACGTGGCATCACAGCACAAGACTGTTCCCTGAAGAGAGGATAAGCCCATAGTGCTTCACTGGGGGAGAGGTGTACACACACGCACTCCCGTACGTACACACACCACACTCTCTCTCTCTCTCTCACACACACACACACACACACACACACACACACACACACACACACACACACACACACACACACACACACACACACACACACACACACACCACATACACACACCAGGAGATATGACTTGATCCCTGAAACCACAACTAGGTGAGTACACACACACTATATATATATATATATAAATATAAATATATATATATATATATATATATATATATATATATATATATATATATATATATATATATATATATATATATATATATATATATATATATATATGTCGTGCGAATAGGCAGAACTTGCGATCTTGGCTTAAATAGCAACGCTCATCTTGCCATATAGGACAAGTGAAAAATTGTGTATGGAATAATTTCGCCAAAATCATTCTGAACCTAACGAAAAAAATATATTTCACTCTGTTTGTTTAGTATTAAATTATTGTAAACAAATCTAAAATATATTTAGTTGGGTTAGGCTAAAATAAATTGCTCTTGTTATAATAAGGTTAGGTAAGTTTTCTAAGATTCTCTTGAAGCAAAAATTAAAAATTTTAACATTAACATTAATGAAAAAAATATATCTTTAAACGTATAAGAGAAAATTTTAGGAAGGACTTAATTTTAAATGAGTTCTAGCTAATTGACCAGTTTTACATATTCGGCACGACATATATATATATATATATATATATATATATATATATATATATATATATATATATATATATATATAAATGATAGTTTTCCTTTTCTAAATCGACATATAAAGATTTGGATGTAAGTGTAACCTGGAATTATAACAAGCTTTGCACAGTTCACAGAATCTGGAGGTCTGAGAAATCATTTACCCTCTGGTTGCTGATACTCGCCCACACCAGCAAGTTGACGCGACGTATCTCTTTGTGAGACTAATGGCTGGACGAGTGAGGAAGCAGCTTAGATCTGCTCCAGTGAGCTGAGACTAGTTGGATGAATTAGCGTTGTTATCAAAGAGATTCACAGGTGATTCTCTGGTGTTTCTTAAGGTTATGCTGGACCGCCATTGGCGTGTTGATGACGAGATCTTTGTATTCCTATAAATTCATCGTCTTTTCATCAGCTGGACTGCTAGTAGTACTGAGGACCTAGTTTATGTATCTCAGTGATACATACCCTATCTCTCCTGCTGACCCACCAATAGGGGCTGGACGACTAGGTCTTTGTATCTTGCGGGTACATAGTCTTTCCATTTCTGCAGCTCGTTCGCTAGTGGGGATCTTGTCGACCGAACCTGTGTATCTCAGTGGACCATAGACTTTTCAAATCGTTCCTTGTCGAATAATAAGTCTAGCAGAGAGCGTGAGTTGACATAAGGGTTTGTGGCTATCAGAGCTAGTATAGGCTCCGAAGGCTGTCAGCGTGTTTGCTCGTTGATTTATATTCCTGGTTGAGTGTTTATCAGATGTCTGTTGGAAACTGCGGCATCTAAATTTTTTCTATAATCATTAAGTATCAAGTTTCTTATGATTAAAACGTATCAACTACACATGAGTATACATAATTGTAATTCTCTTGCACACTTATAACATACTATAATCCCACAGGTAGAGATTAAACTTTCTGTGTATATACAGTGAGAACGATATCTTCCAGAATATACACCGGGATACACCCTTCCCTGCGTATATATCATGAAAGATAGGAATTTTTCAGGGCCTTTATACCGAGAGACACCCTCCTCTCACAGTTTAAATACATCAAGAGATACACACCTCTTAGTGTGTATATATTTCAAGAGACACACACAGATCGCAGTGTATATGAATCGAGAAATATATTTAGAGATACACACGTCACAGTGAATATACAGAAAGAGATACAGACCTCTCACTGCATGCACATGGTGAGATAGATATCTCTCTGTGTATGTACTCAACTGATTACAAACCTCACCTAATTACGTACTAGTGTATATTCACTGAGAGATATGTACATGCCTTACAGTGTCAAATTATATACACCAATAGATACACACGTATCTACGTGGAACTCGTCTGTATCGGCTGCGTATATAAATAATTTAAACTTTCATATTAGTCGATTACAAAACTATAATGTAAAAAGTCGACAGAAATATTCGCAAATGGAGATATTTCTGTCATTTCCAGGAGTTTATGATTAAACATTTACATTAACTGAATAAAAAAATGCAGACCTAAAAAATATATATTATATATTTTTTCTTTCTCGAAAGTAGAAAAAAGAAAAGCATTCTCAAAGAAACCTTTTCGGGGAAAAGAATGAATGAAAACATCAAAGAAGAGGGAAGCTGTGAATGCGACACCAAAGAAGAAACTAAGAATTCATTTGCAGATCATTAGTGTGTGGACACAGTCACACGACTCCAAGAGGTAACAGAAAAATTTCAAGGCTAGCGAAAGAGGAGACAGTGTTTGGGGTGTGCAGGGGTACGCAGCGGCATGGCCAATAAACACTGACGGAGAAAAATATTACAAGACGTGGGAAGCGGAATATACTAGTGAACACGGAACTAAGAACACACAAGATTCGTGAAATATGGAAAAGAGGCACAAAGGGAATAAGAACAGCGGATACGTGAAACATACGAGTGAAAAAGATCACTACTGGATACATGATATATACGAGTGATACACAGAAACAAAAACACTGGATTAATCAATGTACTTGGCTCTAAATAGCGCTGGTCTTGAGAGAAAAATAAATATGGCACAGTAAAAATGATTTAAAAGAGTGTAAATAAAATGTCAGGCAGTTAAATGAGAAAGATTTACATTTGCCATTTAAATACGGACATTTTCAGCCACTTTTCTTTAAGCTTGCAAAAGCGCTGTCAAGAAAGTTCAGCATTTTTGCAGAATTTTTCAAGAGCGAGATTGCTGCCGCACATATTAAAACTAAAAGTATTCTTTATTCATAGCGTTCGGTAAAGAGAAACAGTTTGCACAGCAGATATTTATTCTGACAACCTTTCGCTCAGTGTCGAGAATTTTCAAGTTATGATGACTAAAAATTCTCAACGCTTCATCACAATATTCGTTTGTGTGCAAGTGAGTAAATTCTAGTCCTGCCGAGGCAGCCGCCACTTAGAAATGGCCTTTGTGCTGTAAACCTCTTGCAGAAGATGGTGTTTATCCTGGGAATTGGTGCTAAAAGCTGGGTATCGTTTGGAACCGCTTAAGAGGCTCCATAAAGTGCCGAGAATTAATGACGAATGGTTGGTGTTATTAGAATCGCATTGCTCGGTGGGAGGTGCTGAAAGGTTTTAAGTGGGAGAAACAGCTTTTAAATGACTTATATAGCAGTAATTGTGCTCTCCGCTGTCAGCTGAGTAGGTTTCGTGAGAAAAATAGCTTTTAAATGAGTAAAACAGCAGTTAGTGTACGCCCTACTCTCAGGTGAGTAGGTTTGAGAATCTGTATTGAGCGTGGTCACCACTCTCGACTGACAGGTTTGAAGGAGTGAAACAACTTAAAGTGGAGTCACCAGTCCCGAACGTTTCATTGACCGACAGCAAGCTTAAAGCACGATCACTATACTCAGCTGTAAGATGACTGAAGAAATTTTGAACTGCGGCCAATATTCTCGGTTGAAGTCTTAGTAAGCTGTGATGGAAGCATTCAGATATATGATTCCAGGAGGCACACTATTATAATACCATTACCTCCTTCAGTAAACATAGGAAGTGATGAGGAAGTGACTCACTGAGCACGCTGTCCACTGTCACAACTTTGTAAAAACATGATTCTTGGATGTCATCAAAATTAACCATTTGCAACATACACAACCAAACAGATAAATGCAGTAATACACAAAGTCGATAATAATAATAATAATAATAATAATAATAATAATAATAATAATAATAATAATAATAAGAAGAAGAAGAAGAAGAAGAAGAAGAAGAAGAAGAAGAAGAAGAAGAAGAAGAAAACTACTAAAATATGTCATTATTATTATTATTATTATTATTATTATTATTATTATTATTATTATTATTATTATTATTATTATTATTATTATTATTATTATTATTATTAGTATTATCATGTTAATGGAAAAGCACTTAACCTGGGGAAAAGAGGTGATCAGGATCGATTTCAAAAAGATGAGAGTAGAAGAAAACAAAAAAGTCCCATTGAACCAGGAATAGTGTGAGCGTTCGTGAATAGTTGCGAGGAGAGTCAAGGAGCCGATGACTCGACCCTCCCAAGCCACAAACGGGTAAGTACACAAGCAGGGCGTAACATCCGGCTTTACGCTTTGCGTTGGCAGTCTCCCACAAGCGTCAGGCCGCGCTCAATAAGCTTACGTCACAGAGACTGTTGCTGACATGAAACACAGCTGTTAGTTCTGCTTCCCAGCTGTGCCCAAGGTTGTATAATCACTAGGATATGTAATATATATATATATATATATATATATATATATATATATATATATATATATATATATATATATATATATATATATATATATATATATATATATATATATATATATATATATATATATATATATATATATATATATATATATATATATATATATATTATCCCGATTACAAATGCAAAAGAACCGCAGGCGAGAACTGACTGATAGCTCTAGGCCTTTCTTGCTTCATATAATTCTTTTTCAAGAGCTTGCAATAATGCAAAGGGTTGAGGAGTGGCCCAAGTATTCCCATGGATACACCTACTTAGGCCACTCCTAATTCCTTTGCACTATTGCAAGCTCTTGAAAAAGTGTAGTCCGTTACTAGTTGTGGGTGATTTCAATCACGAAGAGATTGACTGGGAAAACCTGAAGTCACATGGGGACCAGAAATTTAGAGGGCTCAGATGATGGTGGTGGTTCTGGAAAACCTCATGCATCATGTTAGGAACATTACCAGAGACAGAGGAGAGGAAGAACCAGCATGGATGGACCTTATATTCACCTTGAGTAGAGGACATCGCACATAAAAGGCCACGGAGCTAGTGATCACGTGGTCCTGAGCTTCGAATACACTGTAGAGTTAAAGTAGAGAGTGAAGCAGCACGTGTAGAGCAGAAGAAGCCAAACTACAAAAGATGGGACTACACATGCATGAGAAATTTCCTGCATAAGGTACAGTGGGAAAGAGAACTGGCGGGAAAATCAGTAAATGAAATGATGGAATACGTACGTGACCACAAAATGTAAGGAGGCACAGGAGAGGTTCGTACCCAAGGGAAAGAAACAATGGGAAGACCAGAATGAGCCCTTGGTTCACCCAAAGGTGTACAGAGTCCAGAACTAAGTATAATAGAGAATGGAAAATGTAAAGAAGACAAAGGGTACAGGAAAATAAGAAGATTAGTCGAAGAGCCAGGAACGAATATGCTGTACAGATAAGGAGGGAGGCCCAGCAGCAATACGAGAACGACATATCATTGAAAGCCAAATCTGATCCAAAGCTGTTGTACAGCCACATCAGAAGGAACACAACAATCAAGGACCAGGTAATCAGGCTAAGGAAGAAAGGAGAGATGACAAGAAACGGCCAAGAAGTATGTGTAGAGCTCATCACGAGATTTAAGTGCTGGACGCAGTACACACAACTGAGGAGAAGAGGCTGCTAAGTGAACTAGATATCTCAAAACAGGGCAACTACCTGAGGTGTGGAAGACAGCAAATGTAGTCCCAATTTTTAAGAAATGAGACAGACAGCATTAAACTACAGACTAGTGTCATTAATATGTACATAATTCAAAATTATGGAAAAGCTTATCAGGAGGACCTAGAAAGGAATGAGTAGTGGAGTACCTAGAAAGGAATGAACTCATACACTATAACAGCACGGTTTCAGGCAAGGGAAATCCTGTGTCACAGACCTAGGGTTTTACTACAAGGTGTCAGAAGTAAGACAGGACAGAGAGAGGCGGGTAGATTGCATATTCTTGAACTGAAAGATGGCTTTCGATACAGTTCCACACAAGAAATTAGTGAAAAGCTAGAGGAACAGGCGGGAATAACAGAAAAACACTGCAACTGATCAGAGAATGCCAGTCAGGAAGGCAACAATGAGTGATGGTACGTGTATAGGTTTCAAAGTGGGTGCCTGTAACTACCGGGATTCCACAGGGGTCAGTCCTAGGCCTTGTGCTGTGTCTGGTATATGTGAATTACATGACGGAAGAGATTGATTCAGAGGTGTCCCTGTTTGCAGACGATGTGAAGCTAATGCGAAGAATTCAAGCGGATAAGGATCAGGCAGGACTACAAAGGGATCTGGATAGGCTGCAAGCCTGGTCCAACGACTGGCTCCCGGAGTTTAACTCCAGCTAGTACAAAGTCATGAAGAATGGAAAAGATCAAAGAAGACCACAGACGGAGTACAGTCTAGGGTGAACCAAAGGTTACAGACCACACTCAAGGAAAAGGATCTTCGGGTTAGTATCATACCGAATACATCTGAGGCGCACATCAACCAAATAACTGCTGCAGCATATGGGCGCCTAGCAGATCTAGGAAGAGCGTTTCGATACCTGAGTAAAGAGTCATTCAAGACGTTGTACACCTTGTACGTCAGGCCCATACCGGAGTACGCAGCACCAGTATAGAACCCACACTTGGTCAAGCACGTCAAGAAATTAGAGAAAAGTGAAAAGGTTTGCAACAAGACTAGTCCCGGAGCTAAAGAATATGTCCTACGAGGAGAGGTTAAGGGAAATCGACCTGATGACACTGGAGGACAGGAGGGATAGGGGGACATGATAACGACATATAAAATACTGAGA
Source organism: Cherax quadricarinatus (assembly GCF_038502225.1). Lineage (NCBI taxonomy): Eukaryota > Metazoa > Arthropoda > Malacostraca > Decapoda > Parastacidae > Cherax > Cherax quadricarinatus. The sequence continues at coordinate 24,910,268 of NC_091313.1, forward strand.
GGAGTTAACAAGGTGGATAGAGACAGAATATTTCAGAGATGGGACACAGCAGCAAGGGGGTCACAACTGGAAGCTGAAAACTCAGATAAGTCACAGGGATGTTAGGAAGTATTTCTTCAGTCACGAGTTGTCGCGAAGAGGAACAATCTGGAGAGTGATGCAGTGGAAGCAGGATCTATAGATAACTTTAAGAAGAGGTATGATAAAGCTCAAGGAGCAGGGATAGAATGGACCTAGTAGCGACCAGTAAAGAGGCGTGGTCAGGAGCTATGACTCGACCTCTGCATCCACAAATAGGTGAGTACAAAAAGGTGAGTACTCTATCTCTCTCCCTCTCTCTCTCTCTCGACCCCTGCAACCACAAACACACACACACCCACCCACACATACACACACACACACACACACACACACTCACACAGGGACGGGAAATCCTGTGTCACAAACCTACTGGAGTTCTATGACATGGTGACAGCAGTAAGACAAGAGAGAGAGGGGTGGGTGGATTGCATTTTCTTGGACTGCAAGAAGGCGTTTGACACAGTTCCACACAAGAGATTGGTGCAAAAACTGGAGGACCAAGCAGGGATAACAGGGAAGGCACTACAATGGATCAGGGAATACTTGTCAGGAAGACAGCAGCGAGTCATGGTACGTGGCGAGGTGTCAGAGTGGGCACCTGTGACCAGCGGGGTCCCGCAGGGGTCAGTCCTAGGACCAGTGCTGTTTCTGGTATTTGTGAACGACATGACGGAAGGAATAGACTCTGAGGTGTCCCTGTTTGCAGATGACGTGAAGTTGATGAGAAGAATACACTCGATCGAAGACCAGGCAGAACTACAAAGGGATCTGGACAGGCTGCAGAACTGGTCCAGCAATTGGCTCCTGGAGTTCAATCCCACCAAGTGCAAAGTCATGAAGATTGGGGAAGGGCAAAGAAGGCCGCAGACGGAGTACAGTCTAGGGGGTCAGAGACTACAAACCTCACTCAAGGAAAAAGATCTTGGGGTGAGTATAACACCAGGCACATCTCCTGAAGCGCACATCAACCAAATAACTGCTGCAGCATATGGGCGCCTAGCAAACCTCAGAACAGCATTCCGACATCTTAATAAGGAATCGTTCAGGACCCTGTACACCGTATACGTTAGGCCCATATTGGAGTATGCGGCACCAGTTTGGAACCCACACCTAGCCAAGCACGTAAAGAAACTAGAGAAAGTGCAAAGGTTTGCAACAAGACTAGTCCCAGAGCTAAGAGGTATGTCCTACGAGGAGAGGTTAAGGGAAATCAACCTGACGACACTGGAGGACAGGAGAGATAGGGGGGACATGATAACAACATACAAAATACTGAGAGGAATTGACAAGGTGGACAAAGACAGGATGTTCCAGAGATTGGACACAGTAACAAGGGGACACAGTTGGAAGCTAAAGACACAGATGAATCACAGGGATGTTAGGAAGTATTTCTTCAGCCACAGAGTAGTCAGTAAGTGGAATAGTTTGGGAAGCGATGTAGTGGAGGCAGGATCCATACATAGCTTTAAGCAGAGGTATGATAAAGCTCACGGCTCAGGGAGAGTGACCTAGTAGCGATCAGTGAAGAGGCGGGGCCAGGAGCTCGGACTCGACCCCCGCAACCTCAACTAGGTGAGTACAACTAGGTGAGTACACACACACACACACACACACACACATACACACACACACACACACACACACACACACACACACACACACACACACACACACACACACACACACACACACACACACACACACACACACACACACACACACACATATTTCACCTTGTCCATCACTTATATGCCACTCGCTGCCCGGGTTTGGGAGCAACCGATAGCGTTTGCTGTCTGTCCAAAGTTATGTGACACCGATAGCCTATTGAACAAAAGCACTGTCGAATTGACGTTCTGGAGAGGCGGAGTGTGAATAGCATGGGTTCGAGTCCGCAAGATGGCTGAAATAAATATTTGTAAGTATTTTGCTTATTTCAGCAAGAAGAAGCATATATATATATATATATATATATATATATATATATATATATATATATATATATATATATATATATATATATATATATATATATATATATATATATATATACGTTATCCCTATGTCAGCTTTTATCTTCCCTCCACTTTTTTTAGGTCGAATCAATTACGTTTATGTATTCCCAGCAGTAAACCTCTGAGGTCAACTCGCTACATTTAACACTATATGTATTCCTCTCTTTTCTCTTTATTCATGTAAAAATGTCGCATCGCTGTACTGATGAATCTCTCTCTTTCACTGTGTCTCTCTCTCTCTCTCTCTCTCTCTCTCTCTCTCTCTCTCTCTCTCACTCTTACTCTCTCTTTTCTTTTCTTTTTTTTACACAGTGTTTGACAATGTTAGGTTAAAGATCCCCAGCTTTATTGACAAGCTATTTACAGGTTAAGGATTCCTAACTTTATTGACAAGCTAAGAACTGTTATCTACATTAGCTCATTTGAAAGCATTTTTATTGTTATGAGACATACAAGTAGGGAATAGGATGAAGTTGGAGCCATCTGTGGGCCAGCATTTTCATCTGATCAACTGACTTTATTTCGTCGACATCATTATGCTGTACGAATGTGTTCCATACTCGAGTCATCCTGGGTATGTATGATCTCAGATGGAGTGATGTTCTGGAGAAGGGTACAGCCAGAGTGAAGTTGCTGCTTTCTGCCCGTCTTGTGGCATAAAAGCTTGTTTCTCGCTGTCCTCTCTCTCTCTCTCTCTCTCTCTCTCTCTCTCTCTCTCTCTCTCTCTCTCTCTCTCTCTCTCTCTCTCTCTCTCTCTCTCTCTCTCTCACTCTTTCTCGGTGTCAGTTTACGACTTTAAATAAAATTATCATCATTAACGCATTTATCAACATGTTTATCTTCTCGTTTATCTATCTGTCCTCTGATTTTTTTCTCTCTTTATATTTTCACTCATCCATTATCAATTTCGATAATTAGCTACATTAAAATTCAACTTAATTTTTAACTAATCAGTTAGTAACAATATTATTATTAAAAATATTATTAATATAATATTTCCATATTAATTAAAAAATAATTAAATAATAATAATAATAACGATAATAATAATAATAATAATAATAATAATAATAATAATAATAATAATAATAATAATAATAATAATAATAATAAGGCATATTTGTACATTCACACTTTCGTAAATGCATGTAAATAATGAATTAGCCAGCAAATTGCATGCACATTAACTTTAATAATGACCAATATTGAATGTCATCATGGCATTAACATTTATAATGTAATACATAATTAATGCTCAAATTAGTTATCAAACGGCATTTAAAATACAAATTGAAACACGAGTGACTAAAAAAACGAATATAATATAATATAATATAATAATAATAATAATAATCATAATAATAATAATAATAATAATAATAATAATAATAATAATAATAATAATAATAATAATAATAATGATAATAATAATAAATAATAAATTAATAAATGTAATAAATTAATATCTTTTGTTTCATTTTAAAAATTCGTAAGTTTATAACAACAAAAATAACGAAATAACAAAACAACAGCAACAAAACCTAGAAAAAACAAAGAAAGCAACGAAAAACAATACCAAAAACATCAACAATAAATAAACAATAATAATAAATTAATAATATTTAAAACAAATAATTATATTATTATTATTACTAGTAATATCATTATTATTAATGTTGTTTATTTATTGTTGTTATTGTTTTTGTTTGCTTGTTTTCTTTTGTTTATTTTTTGCTGTTGTTTTTGTTTGTTAAAAATATACTTGTGATATTAACTGTTAAAATAAAACTAGGAATAACTAGTGTTGCTACCACTGTCAGTTATAATTATAATTATACTTTTTTTTTCAAAGTTACGTTGATCAATCGGGTTTTTAATTAGTTGCAAAATTCTATGTCCTCTCATCACTTACTGTCTTGAATATTTCTAAAGCTTCGTTGTGGATTTTAAACATATCTCTTTCAATGGGCGAGATGTTGTTTCCGACGGAGCGAGTCTTGGGAAAACTCGTTGAGAAAAGGCCAGGAGCAGCTGCCGCATTTCTGTAATTAGTCGGGATTCCGCTACCTCCCTCCCTTCCTCCTTCTCTCTCTCTCTCTCTCTCTCTCTCTCTCTCTCTCTCTCTCTCTCTCTCTCTCTCTCTCTCTCTCTCTCTCTCTCTCTCTCTCTCTCTCTCTCTCCTTTTCTTTTTTTTTTTTTTTACACATTGTTTGACAAGGTTAGGTTAAGGATCCCTAGCTTTATTGACAAGCTATATACAGGTTAAGGATTCCTAACTTTATTGACAAGCTAAGAGCTGTTACCTACATCAGCTCATTTGAAAGCATTTTTATTGTTATGAGACATACAAGTAGGGAACAGGATGAAGTTGGAACCATCTGTGGACCATCATTTTCATTTGATCAACTGACTTTATCTCGTTGACATCATTATGCTGTACGAATGTGTTCCATACTCGAGTCATCCTGGGTATATATGATCTCAGATAGAGTGATGTTCTGGAGAAGGGTACAACCAGAGTGAAGTTGCTGCTTTCTGCCCGTCTTGTGGCATAAAAGCTTGTTTCACGCTGTCCTCGAAGTGGATCCAAGTGTGGTATTTTGACAATATTGGCCTTGTACATAACAGTAAGGCCACACATATCTCTCCTGTGTTGAAGGCTCTGCTGAAATGACAGATCTATCCAGGATGGGTCCAGGCGAGAGATGAGACGTCTTGCTCTGTTCTCTACTCTGTCAAGCAGTCGCAGATGAGAGGGGGGGCAGGCAAACCAAGAAAGTGGAGCATACTCAAGGTGTGAGCGTACTTGTGCCTCATACAGGATCTTGCAACCCCTACTGTCAAGCAGATGCGAGATACGGAGAAGTGCTGTAAGCTTCCTGGCTGCCTTGTTTGCAAGATTTACAACATGGTTCTTCATGGTTAGTTTGGAGTCAAATTTCACCCCAAGGATATCAACTTCTTCTCCAGGTGCCAACACCCTCCCATTCATCCTTACTACTGAACCAGCATTACCATCATGGTGCCTAGAGACGATCATCATTTGCGTTTTCTCAGGTGCAAATGTTACTTGCCATCTATTTCCCCAAGCTGATATAGCTCTCAGCTGGTGATTGATGTAGCTTAGAGCAGCTGGCATTTCTTCTCATGGATAAGTGAATGTCAGTGTACAGTCGTCTGTATATGCATGTGATTCTGGGATGAGATGAAGAAGGTCGTTGAAGTAGACATTCCATAACAATGGACCCAGCACGCTTCATTGTGGAACACTTGCCCCAATAGGATGTCTTGCTGATTCCGTTCCATTGAGAACTACACTTAGAGATCTACCATGAAGGTAATCACTGAGGAGACATAACGTAGAGCCTGCAATTCCCAGTGCTTGAAGTATTGCTAAGAGGCCCTGGTGCCACACCCGGTCGAAAGCGCCAGCAAAGTCCAGTGCTACCACACAGCTGACTTTGGATTCTCTCTCTCTCTCTCTCTCTCTCTCTCTCTCTCTTTCTTTCTAATATCCTCCCTCCCTCCCTCTCTCTCTGCTTGATTCCCTCCCTTCCTTCCTCCCTCCCTCCCTCCCTCCCTCCCTCCCTCTCTTCCTCCCTCTCTACCTAATTCACTCCCTCCTTCCCTCCTATTCTATCTGATTCAGTCTTTCCCTCCCTCTTTACCTATTCAGTCCCTCCCTCTTTTCCTGATTCAGTCCCTCCCTCCCTATCTACCTGATTCAATCCCTACCTTTCTCTCTACCTGATTCAATCCCTCCGTACCTCTCTTTCTACCTGATTCAATCCTTCCCTCCCTCCTTTTTTTCTGATTCAATCCCTCCTTCCCTCTCTACCTGATTCAATCCCTCCCTCCCACTCTACCTGATTCAATCCTTCCCTCCCTCTCTACCTGATTCAATCCTTCCCTCCCTCTCTACCTGATTCAATTCTTCCCCTCCCTCTCTACCTGATTCAGTCCCTCCCTCCCTCTCTACCTGATTCAGTCCCTCCCTCCCTCCCTCTCTACCTGATTCAGTCCCTCCCTCCCTCTCTAACCTGATTCAGTCCCTCCCCTCCCTCCTACTCTACCTGATTCAGTCCCTCCTCCCTCTCTACCTGATTCAATCCTTCCCCTCCCTCTCTACCTGATTCAGTCCCTCCCTCCCTCCCTCTCTTACCTGATTCAGTCCCCTCCCTCCCTCCCTCTCTACCTGATTCAATCCTTCCCTCCCTCTCTACCTGATTCAGTCCCTCCCTCCCTCCCTCTCTACCTGATTCAGTCCCTCCCTCACCTCTCTACCTGATTCAGTCCCTCCCATCCCTCCCTCTCTACCTGATTCAGTCCCTCCCTCCCTCTCTACCTGATTCCAATCCCTTCCCTCCCTCTCTACCTGATTCAGTCCCCTCCCTCCCCTCCCCTCCTCCTACCTGATTCAGTCCCTCCCTCCCTCCCTCTCTACCTGATTCAGTCCCTCCCTCCCTCTCTACCTGATTCAATCCTTCCCTCCCTCTCTACCTGATTCAGTCCCTCCCTCCCTCCCTCTCTACCTGATTCAGTCCCTCCCTCCCTCCCTCCCTCTCTACCTGATTCAGATCCCTCCCTCCCTCCCTCTCTACCTGACTTCAGGTCCCTCCCTCCCTCCCTCTCTACCTGATTCAGTCCCTCCCTCCCTCCCTCCCCTCTCTACCTGATTCAGTCCCTCCCTCCCTCCCTCTCTACCTGATTCAGTCCCTCCCTCCCTCCCTCTCTAACCTGATTCAATCCTTCCCTCCCTCTCTACCTGATTCAGTCCCTCCCTCCCTCCCTCTCTACCTGATTCAATCCTTCCCTCCCTCTCTACCTGATTCAGTCCCTCCCTCCCTCCCTCTCTACCTGATTCAATCCTTCCCTCCCTCTCTACCTGATTCAATCCTTCCCTCCCTCTCTACCTGATTCAGTCCCTCCCTCCCTCTCTACCTGATTCCCTCTTACTGTATATAATACTTGAAACGTCGAGAGGCCATCACAGCAATTAATCTGCATTGTTTATTCACTCATGCATGTATATATGTATATTGCAGTTCAAATAGTTCCTTATTTTACTTAAGTATATGGTATATAGTATATAGTATATATATATATATATATATATATATATATATATATATATATATATATATATATATATATATATATATATATATGTATGTATATATATATATATTATATATATATATATATATATATATATATATATATGTATATGCGGGATGCACAAAATCTTTCATGAAGTCACCTAACAACTGTCCTAATGGCTTAAATCAATTTAACTAAACTTTGGAGATATTAAAGTTACCCGTGTTGTGTATAAATATATTGTTAAGACATGGCTAAGACATTAAAGCAGATTCTATAAAACATGGTTTATTTAATCCTTCGTTCTTGATGATACAGTAAGTCTAACCTCATTCCATCTCACTAAGTGGGTATGGGTATCCCTGAGAATAACACATTCTTAACAGTGTCAATGCATCGGTTGTATTTATGTTCATTGACATGGGTATATACGCTGTTGTTTAGAATTTAGCGTCATTGTTTTGAGGAATATTCACATAAGGGATGCCGGTTAATATCTTCTGAACAGGATCTCATTTTGAGATCGAAATATACGGGAAAAACTGTTTCCTCTTTTGTTTCCATGGGGTTATATCTTCCTATACAGGTCTGTAGTGCAATGTTTCCTCTGTTTCCCGTCTTGAAAATCCATGCAACTTTGTCAGTATGTCGAGTCTCTTCTCCTGCCTCCGGTGATGTGTTCTGTATAGCGTCGTAAGTGGCTTGCTTACCTCCTCCGCAGAGGTGTCTTCAGACGCATCGCTATTATGTAATCACGATGTCTCTGGTTCAATTGTCAATTCTTCTCGCATTCTTTTAAGGGGTTCGCAATTTTTTCTGAAGGTTTAACGTCTTGAGTTGAAAGAGATATGCGTGTGAGAAGGAAAAGTTGAACTAACTTGCTCCTTCCTTGTCTCATATAGCCATCCATCACTCAACCTACTCCATATATCAATTACTCAACCCACCCCTATATCCATCCGTCGCCCATCCTTCGGCATCCATCTCTCTACACTTCCTCCTCCATCTCCTCACTCGACCCCAAGTCCATGCATTCATCCACCCAACTACGTCCAACTCTCCATCATCCTCCTTCAACCATCCGTCTACCCACAAGTTCTTCGGCTCTTCACTACCTCCTCACATCTTTTAATCCACCCACCTCTCCTCCATCTCTCCAATGTGTAACTGTCCTAAGAATAGGCAACAGCACATTTCTGATGCATACAGTTTTGTCAAATAAAATCCTGCAATTCTCAACATCATTTACACCACACCTCTATACCTCTGTCCTCTTAGTCTATCTTCCCCAACAGACAGCTGTATCAACCCAGTAACCACAATAGCACTCAGTCGATCACGAATTTACAAAACTTAATCTCTTAACAAATAAAAAAAAATGATTTTTCAATGCATCGTTCCTATATTAACGCGAGCATAAACACCAGTTCTTTTTTGCCTGAAGGTATCAGACACCAAACACAAAAATTCGGGTTTAATTAAACTGTTTATCAGGAAGGGTTGTGCAGCTTTTGGAGCGAGGCGCCGCCTGCGTCAAGGGTATTGGATGTCACGGTAACAATCACAACATTTAGCCTTGGTGAGAGTCGCTGTCACGCCTGTCCTCCCCGGCCTGGTCAGGAGGTGATGGAGTATCCACACGTGATGTATTGAGCTAATGAAGGTGCTATTTCTGTATTAGTCGAGCTTTCTCACTGCTGTGGATATCATAGGGTTTCTTTGGTGAAATGAGAGACTTGAGAAAATAATTTTGTTATTTTCTTAAATCTCTCTCTCTCTCTCTTTCACCTTTCCTCTTCCTCTAAATCACACACACACACACACACACACAAACACACACACACACAAACGCACGCGTAATTGATATATATATTTCAATTGTTTTATTTTCTCTCAGCTGCTACGCTCTCTCACCTTTCGCCTACACAGTTACATTTTCGGTTTTGAGGTCAGCCTTTCACACATGGCGCATCTCTTTCGGTCGGCTCCAGTCAAAGGTCAGGTTCACCGGGCCAGAAATAGTCGGTCAGTTCCATGTCAAAGACACGTGGGGGTGGGGGAGGGAGTGGTAATTGACAAGTGCCTTTATAACTACTCGTCTGATCCAAAAGTCGTCTTTCTCGAATTATTTATGTCTTTATGCGAATGGATTAAGTTTCTGTACTTAAATCCAGTTCCTTAAATCCAGTACCTTAAATCTAATACCTTAAAGCCAGTACCTTAAATCGAATACCTTTTTTTTCACGCATGGTTTGACAAGGTTAGGATAAGGATCCCTAACTTTATTGACAAGCTATCAACAAGTTAAGGATTCCTTAAGGCCACTACCTTAAATTCAGTACCTTAAAGCCAATGCCATAATTCCAATACCATAAATCCAATACTTTAAATCCAATACCTTAAAGCCAATACCATAATTCCAATACCATAAATCCAATACCTTAAATCCAGTACCTTAAAGCCAGTTCCTTGAAGTCAATACTATAAATCCACTACCATAAATCCAATACCTTAAATCCAGTACCTTAAATCCAATACCTTAAATCCAATACCTTAAATCCAATACCTTAAATCCAGTGCCTTAAATCCAATACCATAAATCCAGTACCTTAAACCCAATACCTTAAATCTAGTACCTTAAATCCAGTTCGTTATCAATGTTTGATTATCATCATTTATTCAGTAGCGTTTTAAACATCAGTTTTTTCCTTTCGCGGGTTTTTTTCTATGTTTTTTTTTTTGAGAGGGGTATAGTCTCATTACCTAGAACTCGTTCCAGTGTTCTCTGTTGTAAAAACTGGAAACAGTATGCAACTGTTATTTGATACTTCCAGTCATTACAAAATCACGATTAAGCTGCTACATTTTTAAAACAATTATAAGTATTATATATATATATATATATATATATATATATATATATATATATATATATATATATATATATATATATATATATATATATATATATATATATATTCACTTATCTTTCATTTCATCAGTAAATTTCTAAATGTTTTTACTGACAAAATGACTATTGATCATATATATAACAAGCGCAGGACCAGTTCTTGCTTGTTCTTTCCAAGAAATACCTGAAGAAGTTTGGGTAGTTTACGTTCATGGGTTACAGCCCATTCCAGGTTTATGTACGCCCATGGTGCCAGCAGCGAGGTAAGTTTGACCATAAGGATGGTAATTGTATGGCCCGGAAGCGTGATAGATGTGGCCACTCTGCTCCTTGAAGACATGTAAGAGACACATCGTCTAGGCCCTCTAGTTACTAGTGTCTCCTAGCATGATAGTAGGATGATAGGAACTAACTTCGCCCCTAAGTCATAACAAGCCAGAAGTGCCGCCATCTTCGGAAGCCTGGTTATGGTTGGTTAATGGAGTTTCAAGCTATTCGACTACACGAGGGTCACTAAGGCTCCTTGTAACCTGTTCACCACCAGACAGGAATACTTTAATCTTGAGAATAAGGATTAAACTCCCATTATATAATAATACTAATAATAATAATAATAATAATAATAATAATAATAATAATAATAATAATAATAATATTATTATTATTATTATTATTATTATTATCTTTATTTCTACAAGTACATATACAAGATATACAGGCCTAGCTGACATCAATGACATACTACTATATAGAAAGCCCCTTGTTATGCAGAGCATTTCAGGCAAATTAGGTCAATTTTGTCCCAGGATGCGACCACACCAGTCGACTAACACCCAAGTACCCATTTTACTGATGGTAGATCATAGATAACCGGTGTAAAGAAACACGTCCAATGTTTTCACTCTTGGCGGGAATCGAATCCGGACCCTCAGCGTGTGAAACGAGAGCTTTGCCTATCAGACCACGGGCCACCTTATACACACATATACACACTGAGAAATATACACCTTACAGTGTATATGTTTTGACAGGCTCTGCCGTGTTTCGTTGTGTTGTAAGAACCGTCGTATTGTGTTGCAGGTATTTTCCGTTCTGCCATGTGGGAGCCGCAGTTCGATGTGTTGTGGGAACCGTTGTACTGTGTGTTGTGGGAACCTCTGTTCTGTGTGTTGTGGGAACCGCTGTTCTGTGTGTTGTGGGAACCGTTGTACTGTGTGTTGTGGGAACCTCTGTTCTGTGTGTTGTGGGAACCGCTGTTCTGTGTGTTGTGGGAACCGTTGTAC
>NC_091313.1:24926657-24976657 GCF_038502225.1 Cherax quadricarinatus
CTGAGTGGCGAGGCTGAATGGCTGGGGTGGCCCCGACAGTAGCTCTTCACACTCAGTAACGCAATTACCTGAGTGGCAAGGCTGAGTGGACGGGGTGGCTCCGACCAGTAACTCATCGCACTCAGTAATGAACATCTTCCTTTCTCAGAACCAGTATGCTAGACCCTTGATCTATCCGACCCTCCCTTATGGAGGTCGAATTTTGTTTGTCACGAGAAATGGGTAAATATCTCCTGACGCGAGTCTTGGTCATATGTTAATCCGCTCAAAGGAACTTATAGTTATTTGGCCGAGGTTTTTCGTTGGCTCATGGACCACAACGTGAAATATCGAATATTAGTAATGTTTAAGTCATGCTAAACCATTTAAAAAAAAATTTAAACAATGCTTATAAATGTATATGTCGTGCCGAGTAAGTAAAACTGGTCACATAGAAAGATTTCATTTAACATTAAGTCCTTTCTAAAATTTTCTCTTATACGTTTAAAGATATATTTTTTCATTTATGTTAATGTAAAAATTAAGAATTTTGTACGAAAAGAACCTTAGAAAACATATCTAACCTTATTATAACAATCGCAATTTAATTTAGCCTAATCCAACTAATATATTTTAGATAAGTTTACAAAGATTTAATAATAAACAAACACAATATTATTTTTCGTTAGGTTCAGAATGATTTTTTGCAAAATTATTACACGTAAATGTTTGCTTGCCTTATTCGGCAAGAAGAGCGTTGCTATTTAAACCAAAATCCCAAGTTTTATCTATTCGGCACAGCATTGTGTTTATATATATATATATATATATATATATATATATATATATATATATATATATATATATATATATATATATATATATATATATATATATATATATATATATATATATATATATATATATATATATATATATATATATATATATATATACATATATATATATATATATATATATATATATATATATATATATATATATATATATATATATATATATATATATATATATATATATATATATATATATATATATATATCACTGATCGCTTGGGAAGGTCACAGCTCCTCCAGGTGAAAATGGATTGCTTGTAAAGTTGAAGATAGCAAATGTTGCGTTGACCTTTCTCGTGGGTGTTAAGCCTGGCTTGGCTATAAATTATTGCCAGCATTGCTCTGTCTCCGCGTGCGGCCGGGTGTGGGCGTAGCTAGTATTAGTGAGTGTGTACAGGTGACAGCCACAACGATTACCACCAAGGCTCTTCCAGTGTTGGAAACCCACCACTGGTCTCTCGGTACTGCCGACGAGGAAATGTTTTCTCCTATGGCTAGAATATATAAAAAACTGAAGTTTCTAAAATGTGGTGCAAAACCACAACACTCTAAGGCTAGCTAGACCGTCTGTCAGATCTTGTCAAAAGTATGTTTCTAGTCCGGTGTGATTACTGTCTTCTGGTCTGAGGAATAATATCAACTTTTCGTTGCTTTTGTCGCCTCCGTTTCTGCTCTGTAGTACAAGGCTGTTTCAGAGCCTGTACCATCCTGCTGATCATCCTCCATTGGAATTTGAGGTTACAGGAAGCCACCTTCATAACGCAGTGGTGGTGGGTGAGACAGAGGTATGAGCAAGTTAGTCAGTTATTGTGGGTTGCCTCCTAGGGAAGTATGAGAAGCCCAGTGGAAATAAAACACTGATTGGCTTTGTTAAGTTATGCTGGGTTATTAACCCAAAGAAAGAACTTACTCAGATATGCAAAAAAAAAAAAATCCTAATTCTTTCAGACATACACAAACATCTCCCTTCACTCAGAAACACATGCAGTCATTTTTCTTCGCTAAGAGACTTCCTCAGCCCTCTGCCTACACTCACATAATTTCAATCACTCACAAACACACACACACTCCATCTTTCTCAACTCAGGAACACACACAGCCACCTTCCTTCCCTCAGACTCACACAAGCACCTTCCTTCCCTCAGACTCACACAAGCACCTTCCTTCCCTCAGACTCACACAAGTACCTTCCTTCCCTCAGACTCACACAAGCACCTTCCTTCCCTCAGACTCACACAAGCACCTTCCTTCCCTCAGACTCACACAAGTACCTTCCTTCCCTCAGACTCACACAAGCACCTTCCTTCCCTCAGACTCACACAAGCACCTTCCTTCCCTCAGACTCACTCACACAAGCACCTTCCTTCCCTCAGACTCACACAAGCACCTTCCTTCCCTCAGACTCACACAAGCACCTTCCTTCCCTCAGACTCACACAAGTACCTTCCTTCCCTCAGACTCACACAAGTACCTTCCTTCCCTCAGACTCACACAAGTACCTTCCTTCCCTCAGACTCACACAAGCACCTTCCTTCCCTCAGACTCACACAAGCACCTTCCTTCCCTCAGACTCACACAAGCACCTTCCTTCCCTCAGACTCACACAAGCACCTTCCTTCCCTCAGACTCACACAAGCACCTTCCTTCCCTCAGACTCACACAAGCACCTTCCTTCCCTCAGACTCACACAAGCACCTTCCTTCCCTCAGACTCACACAAGCACCTTCCTTCCCTCAGACTCACACAAGCACCTTCCTTCCCTCAGACTCACACAAGCACCTTCCTTCCCTCAGACTCACACAAGCACCTTCCTTCCCTCAGACTCACACAAGCACCTTCCTTCCCTCAGACTCACACAAGCACCTTCCTTCCCTCAGACTCACACAAGCACCTTCCTTCCCTCAGACTCACACAAGCACCTTCCTTCCCTCAGACTCACACAAGCACCTTCCTTCCCTCAGACTCACACAAGCACCTTCCTTCCCTCAGACTCACACAAGCACCTTCCTTCCCTCAGACTCACACAAGCACCTTCCTTCCCTCAGACTCACACAAGCACCTTCCTTCCCTCAGACTCACACAAGCACCTTCCTTCACTCAGACTCACACAAGCACCTTCCTTCCCTCAGACTCACACAAGCACCTTCCTTCCCTCAGACTCACACAAGCACCTTCCTTCCCTCAGACTCACACAAGCACCTTCCTTCACTCAGACTCACACAAGCACCTTCCTTCCCTCAGACTCACACAAGCACCTTCCTTCCCTCAGACTCACACAAGCACCTTCCTTCCCTCAGACTCACACAAGCACCTTCCTTCCCTCAGACTCACACAAGCACCTTCCTTCCCTCAGACTCACACAAGCACCTTCCTTCACTCAGACTCACACAAGCACCTTCCTTCCCTCAGACTCACACAAGCACCTTCCTTCCCTCAGACTCACACAAGCACCTTCCTTCACTCAGACTCACACAAGCACCTTCCTTCCCTCAGACTCACACAAGCACCTTCCTTCCCTCAGACTCACACAAGCACCTTCCTTCCCTCAGACTCACACAAGCACCTTCCTTCCCTCAGACTCACACAAGCACCTTCCTTCCCTCAGACTCACACAAGCACCTTCCTTCCCTCAGACTCACACAAGCACCTTCCTTCCCTCAGACTCACACAAGCACCTTCCTTCCCTCAGACTCACACAAGCAAGACTCACACAAGCACCTTCCTTCCCTCAGACTCACACAAGCACCTTCCTTCCCTCAGACTCACACAAGCACCTTCCTTCCCTCAGACTCTCACAAGCACCTTCCTTCAGACTCACACAAGTACCTTCCTTCCCTCATACTCACACAAGCACCTTCCTTCCCTCAGACTCACACAAGCACCTTCCTTCCCTCAGACTCACACAAGCATCTTCCTTCCCTCAGACTCACACAAGCACCTTCCTTCCCTCAGACTCACACAAGCACCTTCCTTCCCTCAGACTCACACAAGCACCTTCCTTCCCTCAGACTCACACAAGCACCTTCCTTCACTCAGACTCACACAAGCACCTTCCTTCCCTCAGACTCACACAAGCACCTTCCTTCCCTCAGACTCACACAAGCACCTTCCTTCACTCAGACTCACACAAGCACCTTCCTTCACTCAGACTCACACAAGCACCTTCCTTCACTCAGACTCACACAAGCACCTTCCTTCACTCAGACTCACACAAGCACCTTCCTTCCCTCAGACTCACACAAGCACCTTCCTTCCCTCAGACTCACACAAGTACCTTCCTTCCCTCAGACTCACACAAGCACCTTCCTTCACTCAGACTCACACAAGCACCTTCCTTCCCTCAGACTCACACAAGCACCTTCCTTCCCTCAGACTCACACAAGCACCTTCCTTCCCTCAGACTCACACAAGCACCTTCCTTCCCTCAGACTCACACAAGCACCTTCCTTCCCTCAGACTCACACAAGCACCTTCCTTCCCTCAGACTCACACAAGCACCTTCCTTCCCTCAGACTCACACAAGCATTCCCTCAGACTCCTTCCTTCCCTCAGACTCACACAAGCACCTTCTTCCCTCAGACTCACACAAGCACCTTCCTTCCCTCAGACTCACGCAAGCACCTTCCTTCCCTCAGACTCACACAAGCACCTTCCTTCCTTCACACAAGCACCTTCCTTCACTCAGACTCACACAAGCACCTCACTCACTCACACAAGTACCTTCCTTCCCTCAGACTCACACAAGCATCTTCCTTCCCTCAGACTCACACAAGCACCTTCCTTCCCTCAGACTCACACAAGCAACTTCCTTCCCTCAGACTCACACAAGCACCTTCCTTCCCTCAGACTCACACAAGCACCTTCCTTCACTCAGACTCACACAAGCACCTTCCTTCCCTCAGACTCACACAAGCACCTTCCTTCCCTCAGACTCACACAAGCACCTTCCTTCCCTCAGACTCACACAAGCATCTTCCTTCCCTCAGACTCACACAAGCATCTTCCTTCCCTCAGACTCACACAAGCATTTTCCTTCCCTCAGACTCACACAAGCACCTTCCTTCCCTCAGACTCACACAAGCACCTTCCTTCCCTCAGACTCACACAAGCACTTCCTTCCCTCAGACTCACACAAGCACCTTCCTTCCCTCAGACTCACACAAGCACCTTCCTTCCCTCAGACTCACACAAGCACCTTCCTTCCCTCAGACTCACACAAGCACCTTCCTTCCCTCAGACTCACACAAGCACCTTCCTTCCCTCAGACTCACACAAGCACCTTCCTTCCCTCAGACTCACACAAGCATCTTCCTTCCCTCAGACTCACACAAGCACCTTCCTTCCCTCAGACTCACACAAGCATCTTCCTTCCCTCAGACTCACACAAGCATTTTCCTTCCCTCAGACTCACACAAGCACCTTCCTTCCCTCAGACTCACACAAGCACCTTCCTTCCCTCAGACTCACACAAGCACCTTCCTTCACTCAGACTCACACAAGCACCTTCCTTCACTCAGACTCACACAAGCACCTTCCTTCCCTCAGACTCACACAAGCACCTTCCTTCACTCAGACTCACACAAGCATCTTCCTTCCCTCAGACTCACACAAGCACCTTCCTTCACTCAGACTCACACAAGCACCTTCCTTCCCTCAGACTCACACAAGCACCTTCCTTCACTCAGACTCACACAAGCACCTTCCTTCCCTCAGACTCACACAAGCACCTTCCTTCCCTCAGACTCACACAAGCACCTTCCTTCCCTCAGACTCACACAAGCACCTTCCTTCCCTCAGACTCACACAAGCACCTTCCTTCCCTCAGACTCACACAAGCATCTTCCTTCCCTCAGACTCACACAAGCACCTTCCTTCCCAGACTCAGACTCACACAAGCACCTTCCTTCCCTCAGACTCACACAAGCACTTCCTTCACCTCAGACTCACACAAGCACCTTCCTTCCCTCAGACTCACACAAGCACCTTCCTTCCACTCAGACTCACACAAGCACCTTCCTTCCCTCACTCAGACTCACACAAGCACCTTCCTTCCCTCAGACTCACACAAGCACCTTCCTTCCCTCAGACTCACACAAGCACCTTCCTTCACTCAGACTCACACAAGCACCTTCCTTCCCTCAGACTCACACAAGCACCTTCCTTCACTCAGACTCACACAAGCACCTTCCTTCCCTCAGACTCACACAAGCACCTTCCTTCACTCAGACTCACACAAGCACCTTCCTTCCCTCAGACTCACACAAGCACCTTCCTTCACTCAGACTCAGACTCACACAAGCACCTTCCTTCCCTCAGACTCACACAAGCACCTTCCTTCCCTCAGACTCACACAAGCACCTTCCTTCCCTCAGACTCACACAAGCACCTTCCTTCCCTCAGACTCACACAAGCACCTTCCTTCCCTCAGACTCACACAAGCACCTTCCTTCCCTCAGACTCACACAAGCACCTTCCTTCCCTCAGACTCACACAAGCACCTTCCTTCCCTCAGACTCACACAAGCACCTTCCTTCCCTCAGACTCACACAAGCACCTTCCTTCCCTCAGACTCACACAAGCACCTTCCTTCCCTCAGACTCACACAAGCACCTTCCTTCCCTCAGACTCACACAAGCACCTTCCTTCCCTCAGACTCACACAAGCACCTTCCTTCCCTCAGACTCACACAAGCACCTTCCTTCCCTCAGACTCACACAAGCACCTTCCTTCCCTCAGACTCACACAAGCACCTTCCTTCCCTCAGACTCACACAAGTACCTTCCTTCCCTCAGACTCACACAAGCACCTTCCTTCCCTCAGACTCACACAAGCACCTTCCTTCCCTCAGACTCACACAAGCACCTTCCTTCCCTCAGACTCACACAAGTACCTTCCTTCACTTAGACTCACACAAGCACCTTCCTTCCCTCAGACTCACACAAGCACCTTCCTTCCCTCAGACTCACACAAGCACCTTCCTTCACTCAAAGCACCCTACAGAGAGTGCCACAAGAGCCGGACAAACCTGATGGGGTCGAGGACTCGGAGTACCACCTCAGACGACAATGACGTCCTCCACAAGACTTCTTTGCTCCCTTAATTGAGCTGAAATCACTTTTGGTCCTACAGCTCAGTTTAGTTATGTAATCCATGAACAGTCCAATACGTTTTACATATGAACGAAATGTTGTCCATTTGCGAGCAAAACGTTGTCTAAATAAAGGCATGATGTGCTAAATATCTACGTTTTTATCATTCACATTGTTCCCAGCCCCAGAATAGCATTAAATTTTTTGTAATTTTTTCCTGGGGTTTGGGCGTACTCTGAGAGTCATTAAAATGCTTTTTCACGCTACAGTTTCATAGCTTTTACGTATAATAAACATTTTGATTCGTAATTTAATTTCATATTCAGCTTTCTCGCTGAAAGAATTTCTTCCGTTCACTCGGATGTTTAATTCTTTCAACCTCATCACAAACCTTTAAAATAGTCTGCCATTTTCTGCCTTGTTAATGTCTAAGTATCTTGTATGTTGTGATTATGTCGAATCTGAGCCGTCATTACACGTGGGAAGACGGGGGCGGCGTCCCTCTCCTTATTTCTCTATATCTTCATTGACAAAATAAGTCTCTCAAATCAGCCTGACAGATTTTAACACTTTGTAACTATGTGTCCCATCCTATGCGATGACAGGGAAAAACATAGCTTTTGTTACCACTATATGACTATCATATAGAAAAAAGAGTAGCAGCACGTTGCTGATGTATCCAACCTCGTTAAATTACACGAACTTATCCATTTCAATCACGATCATGTCTCCTGAGTATGACATATTTATTTCAATATGTTGATAACACTTAAAACGTTTACTACAGTAAAAGCTTGTGGTGGTCTCGCTTCTTTTCTCTTGTGCTTAAAAGGAGTTACGAGCTCCACACTTTTGCTCTGTTTTAGTTTTAATCTCATGTACCTTATCAAATATAACTTGTTAGAGATTCGATAATATCGTTGTTATATTTTACTATAGTGTATACTCTTCTCGTGTATTTATTTTTACGTTAGTCTGAGGCTGCAGTTTCACGTTCAGGTGGTACATTAAAATGGTTAATGGAGCTTGAAGCCAATCGACTACACGAGGGTCATTAAGGTTTCATGTCACCTGTTCACAGCCAGTCAGGAATACTTTGATCCTTATAAATGGGAGTGAAGTAAAGTCTTAGTGTATATACAAGGGAAGACATACACCTCTTGATGTATACTGCACATTCTATGCACTAAACCTGAATTTCTCTGTCTTTCATCATCGTTATCTTAATTTTTTTTTTTATTAACACATCGGCCGTTTCCCACCAAGGCAGGGTGACCTGAAAAAGAAAAACTTTCATCGTTCACTCCATCACTGTCTCGTCAGAGGCATGTTTACACTACAGTGTAAGTATTACACTACAGTGTAACATTGATACCCTTCCTTCAGAGTGTCGGCACTGTACTTACCATCTCCAGGACTCAAGTCCGGCCTGCTGGTTTTCCTGACTCCCTTCATAAATGTTACTTGCTTACACTCCAACAGCACATCAAGTCCTAAAAACCATTTGTCTTCCATTTGCTCCTATCTAACACGCTCACTCACGCTTGCTGGAAGTCCAAACCCCTGGCACACAAAACCTCCTTTACCCCCTCCAACCTTTCCTAGACCGACCCCTACCCCGCCTTCCCTCCACTACAGATTTATACACTCCCGAAGTCATTCTATTTCGTTCCACTCTCTCTACATGTCCAAACCATCTCAATAACCCCTCCTCAGCTCTCTGGATAAAAGTGCTGGTAATCCTGCACCTCCTCCTAATCTCCAAACTACTGATTCTCTGCATTATATTCACACCACACATTGCCCTCAGACATGACATCTCCACTGCTTCCAGCCTTCTTGTTGCAACATTCATCACCCATGCTTCACACCCATACAAGAGCGTTCGTATAACTATACTCTCATACATTCCCCTCTTTGCTTTAATGAATAGAGTTCTGTCTCCACACACTCCTCAGTGCACCACTCACCTTTTTCCCCTCGTCGATTCTATGAGTCACCTCATCCTTCTTAGACCAATCTGCTGACACGTCCATTCCCAAATATCTGAATACGTTCACCTCCTCCATACTCTCTCTCTTCAATCTGATATCCAGCCTTCCATAATCTAAATTTTTGGTTAACCTCATCATCTTACTCTTTCCTATATTCAGTTTTAATTTCCTTCTTTTACAGACCCTACCAAACTCATCAACCAACCCCCGCAACTTCTCCTCAGAATCTCCTGAAAGCACAGTGTCATCAACAAAGAGCAACTGTGACAACTCCCACTTTGTGTTAGATTCTTTATATTTTAACTCCACACCACTTGCCCACACCCTCGCATTCACTTCTCTTACAACTCCATCTATAAATATATTGAACAACCATGGTGACATCACACATCCCTGTCTAAGGCCTACTTTTACTGGGAAATAATCTCCCTCTCGCCTGCATACTCTAACCTGAACTTCACTATCCTCGTAAAGACTCTTCACTGCTTTCAATAACCTACCTCCAGTTCCATATATTTGCAACATCTGCCACATTGCTTCAATATCCACCCTATCATATGCCTTTTCCAAATTCATAAATGCTACAAAAACCTCTTTAACTTTATCTAAATACTGTTCATCTGTATGTTTCACTGTAAACACTTGGTCTACACACCTCATACCCTTCCTAAAGCCTCCTTGTTCATCTGCTATCCTGCTCTCCGTCTTACTCTTAATTCTTTCAGTAATAACTATTATACACTTTACCAGGTGTACTCAACAGACTTTTTACCTCTATAATTTTTACAATCTCTTTTGTCCCCTTTGCCTTCATACAAAGGAACTATGCATGCTCTCTGCCAATCCCTAGGTACCTTTCTCTCTTCCATTTTGAATATATATGTACCGAACTCATGTGATACTATCTGTTCCATTCATATATTGTATTCATAACTTTTTACACCTTTAAGTATTTTTTTCTTGCTTTTGATCATCACATAATTGGTGAAAATCGTTTAGCCTTCTACACAGTGACCAGTCCTCCCTCGCTATTATTCATCTATTTCTCACGTACACCCGTACAAACTAACGCATCTTCCCCTCTAGTTCCACCTGTTTTTTTATACTTATTGTTTAGTTTTGATTGTGGGTTACAGTGTTAAAGTATTTCTGGCACCTTAGGAATAAGCAGTCCACCCATCCGTCCATTTGATTTTGAATAATCTATTCGGGTTTACATGGGGCCGAATCTCTGTCCCGGGCTCTATATTAAACTGCTCTAACCGGCTGAAGAGTATGAAAGCTCCTAAATATTCCTACTCTTCGTCCGGTGTCTTGAACTTGCCTCCTCCACTTCCCCTTCCAACTAGTTCTCTTGCAAAAACATTAAACTAAAGTTGTGCTTCCTAACATCCCTGAGGCTCGTGTGATTTATCATCTTCCATCTGTGTCTCTGGTCTTCGTAGATCAAATAGTTTTCTCAGTGCCTTTAATATTTTCTCGTAAGGAATTTTACTTCGGGGACTACTTGGCTTGCAAATCTTTGGAACTTTCAAAGTTCCAGTATATATTTGATCATGAGAGATGTTCCATGTTGGGGCTACATGCTCACTATGGCCTAACATAGGCAATGAATATAATCCAAAGGGTTTATATTTTTAAAGCACTAGACCCACGTGATTCATTAAGAGTAGGGTCAAGACTCGATCCTCTATCCGTTAATGTCTGCCAGGCTTCTGATCATTTAGATTATTGTTCGTCCTGTAGGATGCATTGGTAAATTTCCCCTCAGTTCTGGTATCAATCTTGTTGTGAACCCCTGGGGGCCTTCTCTTCTTTGTGTGTGTGTGTGTGTGTGTGTGTGTGTGTGTGTGTGTGTGTGTGTGTGTGTGTGTGTGTGTGTGTGTGTGTGTGTGTGTGTGTGTGTGTGTGTGTGTGTACTCACCTAGTTGTACTCACCTAGTTGAGGTTGCAGGGGTCGATTCCAAGCTCCTGGCCCCGCCTCTTCACTGATCGCTACTAGGTCACTCTCTCTGAACCGTGAGCTTTATCATACCTCTGCTTAAAGCTATGTATGGATCCTGCCTCCACTACATCGCTTCCCAAACTATTCCACTTCCTGACTACTCTGTGGCTGAAGACATACTTCCTAACATCCCTGTGATTCATCTGTGTCTTCAACTTCCAACTGTGTCCCCTTGTTACTGTATCCCATCTCTGGAACATCCTGTCTTTGTCCACCTTGTCAATTCCTCTCAGTATTTTGTATGTCGTTATCATGTCCCCCCTATCTCTCCTGTCCTCCAGTGTCGTCAGGTTGATTTCCCTTAACCTCTCCTCGTAGGACATACCTCTTAGCTCTGGGACTAGTCTTGTTGCAAACCTTTGCAATTTCTCTAGTTTCTTTACGTGCTTGGCTAGGTGTGGGTTCCAAACTGGTGCCGCATACTCCAATATGGGCCTAACGTACACGGTGTACAGGGTCCTGAACGATTCCTTATTAAGATGTCGGAATGCTGTTCTGAGGTTTGCTAGGCGCCCATATGCTGCAGCAGTTATTTGATTGATGTGCGCTTCAGGAGATGTGCCTGGTGTTATACTCACCCCAAGATCTTTTTCCTTGAGTGAGGTTTGTAGTTTCTGGCCCCCTAGACTGTACTCCGTCTGCGGTCTTCTTTGCCCTTCCCCAATCTTCATGACTTTGCACTTGGTGGGATTGAACTCCAGGAGCCAATTGCTGGACCAGGTGTGCAGCCTGTCCAGATCCCTTTGTAGTTGTGCCTGGTCTTCGATCGTGCGAATTCTTCTCATCAACTTCACGTCATCTGCAAACAGGGACACCTCAGAGTCTATTCCTTCCGTCATGTCGTTCACAAATACCAGAAACAGCACTGGTCCTAGGACTGACCCCTGTGGGACCCCGCTGGTCACAGGTGCCCACTCTGACACCTCGCCACGTACCATGCCTCGCTGCTGTCTTCCTGACAAGTATTCCCTGATCCATTGTAGTGCCTTCCCTGTTATCCCTGCTTGGTCCTCCAGTTTTTGCACCAATCTCTTGTGTGGAACTGTGTCAAACGCCTTCTTGCAGTCCAAGAATATGCAATCCACCCACCCCTCTCTCTCTTGTCTTACTGTGTGTGTGTGTGTGTGTGTGTGTGTGTGTGTGTGTGTGTGTGTGTGTGTGTGTGTGTGTGTGTGTGTGTGTGTGTGTGTGTGTGCGCGCGCGCGTGAGTGTGTGAGACTATTTTCGAAAATAACACTATATTACGAGCAGGGTAAGGTAACCTCACCTTTATGGGTGTGAGGAGGAGTCCCTGGCTGGGGTCAACTGCCTCGTTTATCTTTGCTGCCCTTCCTCCTTTTATTTAATGCTTAGCCTGTCTTAGTTCCCCCTTCTTCTTGCGTCTTCTGCCTCGTTTTTCTTAGTTTACCCTTCTTCCTGCTTGCTCTGTTTTGTTCTTCTTAGTTTCCCCTATCTTCTTTTGATTTGTATAAGACTGGGAGAGGAGCGCAGAGGGATGAGCCAGGTGCGAAGGAAGAAAGGAATAGGGTGAAGAGAGGATGGGGAAAAGGTGGGTAAGGACTAGGGCAGAAGCAGAGAATGTAATGACAGAGAAGAGAGAAAGCTTGGATCAAAACGCTGAAACTGATTCACTTTCAATCACATTTTCTAACTCTCTCTCTCTCTCTCTCTCTCTCTCTTTCTCATCCTCATTCTACACGTTCTCTGACTCTCACACTTATACTCACACTCACTCATTCACGCACACACACACACACACACACACACACACACACACACACACACACACACACACACACACACACACACACACACACACACACACACACACACACACACACACACCAGCAGTCACTGGCTGGGCCACCGGCAATCAGTCTTATTTAAAGTGATAGAAGGGTTTCCGTAGCGGCATATACCAGTCAACGACCGTCACTAGTGCCACCCACACCACTAGCCACTATCCTTGCTAGTACCCACACCACTAACCACTATCCTTGCTACTACCCACACCACTAGCAACTATTCTTGCTACTACCCACACCACTAGCCACTTTCCTTGCTACTACCCACACCACTAGCCACTATCCTTGCTATTACAAACACCACTAGCCACTGCCCTTGCTACTACCCACACCACTAGCCACTATCCTTGCTACCACCCACACCATTAGCCACTATCCTTGCTACCAACCACACCACTAGCCACTATCCTTGCTACTACCCACCCCACTAGCCACTATTCTTGCTACTACCCACATCACTAACCACTATCCTTGCTACTACCCACACCACTAGCAACTATTCTTGCTACTACCCACACCACTAGCCACTTTCCTTGCTACTACCCACACCACTAGCCACTATCCTTGCTACTACCCACACCATTAGCTACTACTCTTGCTACCACCCACACTACTAGCCACTATCCCTGCTACCATCCACACCACTAGCCACTATCCTTGCTACTATCCACACCACTACTCACTATCCTTGCTACCACCCACAACAATAGCCACTATCCTTGCTACTACCCACACCTCTAGCCACTATCCTTGCTATTACAAACACCATTAGCCACTGTCTTTGCTACCACCCACACCACTAGCCACTATCCTTGCTACCACCCACACCACTAGCCACTATCCTTGCTATTACAAACACCACTAGCCACTGCCCTTGCTACTTCCCACACCACTAGCCACTATCCTTGCTACTACCCACACCACTAGCCACTATCCTTGCTACTACCCACACCACTTGCCACTATCCTTGGTACCACCCACACCATTAGGCACTATCCTTGCTACCAACCACACCACTAGCCACTATCCTTGCTACTACCCACCCCACTAGCCACTATTCTTGCTACTACCCACACCACTAGCCACTATCCTTGCTACCACTCACATCACTAGCCTCTATCCTTGGTACTACCCACACCACTAGTCAGTATCCTTGCTACTACCCACACCATTAGCCATTATCCTTGCTACTACCCACACCACTAGCCACTATCCTTGCTATTACCTACACCTCTAGCTACTATCCTTGCTACTATCCACATCACTAGCCACTACCCTCGCTACTACAGATACCCATAGTAAGTACCGTTACTACTGCCCACACAGCCACTATTCTTGCTACTACCCACACAACTAGCCGCTATCCTTGTTAATACCCACACCACTAGCCACTATCTTTGCTACTACAGACACCCCTAGCAACCACTGTTACAATTACTAACCACATCACTCGTTACTAGCCTTGCTACTGCCCACACTGCAACTTACTATCCTTGTTACTACCAAAATCACTGGCTACTAATAGTCTGGGACCACACGCGGCTATCTAGATAACAAATATCCTTGAATTAGTGGGTGAGAATCACTGAGCGGTCAAGCGTCTCCATTTCACATCGGCTGGTCAAGAACTGTCTGCTGGAACCCGCGAGAAGAAAAAAAAGATCCTCTCTTTTAGCCCGGATTTTCAACCGCACGTTGGTCGTATATCTTAAGAGTAGCAAGCACGTTAGAAGATAACTCAACATTTTATAATCTCTGTTTTGGAAAACACTGGAGACTAGTTCCAAATCTGGATACAGAAAATCACTCCCTACGAAGGAGAAAAAGGTTCGCTGACAGATGGCGCTGAGTAAGCTGACAAGCGCACTAAGAATAACTAAATATACTGAGGCAAAGAAAGGCAAAAGAACACTGCCAGTCGTTGATGCCAAGCACAGAAAATGAAGGGCAGGGGCACAGAATGTAAACTTAGAGATAACTCAGTAATCGTCAAGGTACAAGGCTTTCCGACACCCTTACATTCTTATATAATGGGAAGTCAAAAAACAGACTCGTAATTGTCTTTAAGACTGGCAGTGTTCTTTTGCCTTTCTTTGCCTCAGTATATTTAGTTATTCTTAGTGCGCTTGTCAGCTTACTCAGCGCCATCTGTCAGCGAACCTTTTTCTCCTTCGTAGGGAGTGATTTTCTGTATCCAGATTTGGAACTAGTCTCCAGTGTTTTCCAAACAGAGATTATAAAATGTTGAGTTATCTTCTAACGTGCTTGCTACTCTAAGATATACGACCAACGTGCGGTTGAAAATCCGGGCTAAAAGAGAAGATCTTTTTTTTCTTCTCGCGGTTACCTAATGGAGGTCCGAGCCTCAAGCGTCTTTTAGAGTGAATTACCAACGCGAGTTCAGCGCTTCACCTAAATATACAGCATTATATAATATAATGTATTTATAATGTATATATATATTGTATATGCATATACACACACACACACACACACATATATATATATATATATATATATATATATATATATATATATATATATATATATATATATATATATATATATATATATATATATATATATAATGTATATATATCAACTAACATGCAAAGTAAACTTTGGGAGGAAAGTGGAGGACAGTTTTACGTGGTATGAATGCAGAGAATTCTCTTTTGCATCCGGGGGGGGGGGGGGTGAGACTTTACACTTGTAATTGATTCATAATGTAATTAGCATATTTGGTTGCTTAATTAATGTGAGTAATGCATTGGTCGTCTCACTTAGTGAGAGGTAAAGCGTCTGCCTCATTGCAAATTATATTAATATTATTTTTATATTAGTATGGTGTTACTACTAGTATAATAGCAATAATATTATTGTTATCAGTATTATTATTATTATTATTATTATTTTATTTATATTTGTTTATATTATCATGATTTATCTTCATTCTTTTCACTTCTTCCCATTATTTCTTTCTTTATACCTGCCTTAGCTCCTTCCATCTTCTGTTCCTTCGCCTCCCCTTCCTTGCCATCCTTCGATCCCTGTGTTTCGTTTGTTCCATCCCGCTGTAGCCATCATCAACCTTCTCTCCATCAACCTTTTGGCTGTCCCATCACCCACTCACTTTCCCTCACCACTTTCTTCACCCCTTCCCCTTCACCTCTCCCACTACCAGTCTCCCATTTCCTCTAATATCCCCATTCTCTATCTCTTGAGCGCCCAAGGATTTTTGTCCTATCAATTACCATAAAAGAACACTTTATGTGGTCGGACTCTGGTGGCTTCTCTTTGCAATTAGGTCCCTGATGTGCCTTGATGCTAGTGAAGGGCTCTTGATCCAAGGAAATAGAGCTACCCTCCTCTTTCATGGATCAGATCCTTTACCCAAGAGCTATATGACCTCATGAATATTGCATTAATATTAATAATAATTCATTATTAATTATTATTATTCTTACTGTCATTTCGCTGTTATTCTTATTTATAATCATAAAACCTATGTCATCTCGTTTTCTAAATTTTCTATCTTAATATTTATATATATTAAGTCAATCTTCTAGAACGATATCACACACCTCTGGAGTTACTACCTGGTACTGGACAGTATTTGATGATAGTACGCGTCTCTAAACCATTTCTATCAGAAGAGCTTGAATGTATTCGTCAGAAAACAATGTGTTGAAATCCGTGGACCTAGGTTGTTCCACCTGCTGCCGGTAGATATCAGAGATATTGTGGGAATAAGGATATATCTTGTTGCCAGTAGATATCAGAAATATCACCGGATCAGAGATGGGTGCTATCAAGAATTTAAATCACTTTCTTCAGTAAGTGCCTCATTAATCGGGTTATGATGGCTATGTGTGTCTGCAGGCAGCTACATCAAACAGCCTGAATGACCAGGCGGTCACCAGGTACATGTAAGCCTGGCCACAGGCTGGGCTGCTTGGTTTTGCAACCCTTGTTTACGTTTTCAGCGATGCTTGTCCCAGTCTGTATGGAAGTCTTTCATCAGAGTTCCACTCTGTGTGTGTGTGTGTATGTGTGTGTGTGTGTGTGTGTGTGTGTGTGTGTGTGTGTGTGTGTGTGTGTGTGTGTGTGTGTGTGTGTGTGTGTGTGTGTGTGTGTGTGTGTGTGCGTGCATCTAACGTAAACACATCTCTTCTGCTGCTTAGCGATGGACGGAAGGAAAGAGTGGTAGGTCTGTGTGCCGCTTGAAGTGTAACTAATGTTTCTTAAATGACTGCTTTAGTAACGACGTTCTCCAGATATAGCAGCATCATCTTCCCTTAAACTCTCTCGAGATGGTAACATCCTCTTGCTTCAAACTCTCCCCCAGATGGTAATATTTTTTCAATTTAAATCTCTTCAGCATAGCACCATTTTCCCTTAAACTCTCCTAGCATTGCATCGACTACCTACTCTTAAACTCTCTTACATTAATCCATCATTTGCTCTTTATTTTCCCTGATGGCATTGGAAGTCGCATTGATATAATTGAGAAAGAAAAACGTTTAAACTATATTATAATCTAACATCGACTTTTGTTTCTAGAACAATGTGACAAGCTCAACTGCAGACGAAGTTCCTCTACATACCCAGATTTTCATTGCTCTTCATAAATAAATGAAGGTACGCAAAGGGATAGAAACTAATCAGGTGTTCGTAAGAAAACACTGAAGACTGATTGTGTGATATCCCTCTGGAAAACTGACTTAGTACATTTATGTTCACGCAGAAGGGAGTGAAAGGATAACGAGGAAGAGCAAGCATAAAAAAAATATGAATAGGCGATGGTATAAACTACGAATGAGACCGGGCAAAAGCAACGATTTGAGGAGGAGTAAAAAGGCGATCAAAGGCTTTGTCTTACCGCACATCACAAAGCTGATACTCACTGGTATAACGTCAAGTAAGAATTTTTTTTCTATACCTTTTTTTTTCTTTCATAATTTTCTAAACACCTTTCGGTTACTTAAACTTGTAGCTGGAATATGTTGTTGTCATTGAACTCATGATATTACTCTATACAGTTTCTACTTGTAAACAATATAACCTCCTTATTGAAATCAATATCCCAAAACCCATCACTAAAATGCACAAACTTATTCTTTACATTGTCCGGTTTCATTCCTTCGTTCTCTCATACAAGAATAAAGGGGGGAAATCGCGTTTTAAAAACAAATTCACCTGGAGTAGAGGAGTTTGGGTTCGGGGTAACAGCCCCCTGCCTCCCCTCCCACTATGTGAATTGCGTTCTCAATACGACACATTCCCTGCCCTGGGCGAGACATTCCCACCGGGCGAGACGTACGACCGCCTTCATCGTGAAAAAAGAGCACCTATTGAGAGGGTTGAATTGACAAAAAATGGTGAACGTAGAGGCATAAAGTATTCCATTCACTGGAAATCAGACACGTAATTTTATTTGCTGATCTAAGAGGCGCAGTGTGTATAAACTGAGGGGTAGGATACAGAGACTAATATTGTGTATGCTGGAGACACAGAGCAAAAGGGAATTTTCTTTTAACATACCGATCGTCTCTCACCGAACAAGAGTGACGCAAAAAAAGGAAGAGACATTTTACCCATCATTCATTCACTGTCTTGCCAGAAACGTGTTGCCATCAGAACTAAGATGACCCTCTGAACTGCAACGTACCTACCACTCCTTTATAGTGCAGGCACTCTACATTCCAGAGCTCAAGTCCTGCAAACTTGCTTCCGATGTTACGTTGCTCACACTCCAGCAACACGTCAAGTCAATAAATTCAAGATCTTCAGAAGATATGTGTGTAAACACATATCTTCAGAAGATATGTGTGTAAACACATGTAACGCTCAGGTTTATTTCCTATTTTTACTGCGGTATTTTTTTCATATTTGTAATTACTCGTTGAACATATGTAAAGTAAATCTTAGTCTGTATTGATGAATGGTTCATAGATTCTCATTTCTGTTGCTTTACATTTCCTCAAATTCCTGCACATAGGAGAGGAACTTATGACGACGTTTCTTTCCATCCTGTTCTATTGTCAGGCTCCTCTCTTCTTAGGAAGTTCCTCTCTTCATTAGATCTTTCCTCTCCTCTTTAGGAGGTTCATCCCCTTTTTAGGAGGATTCCTTTCCTGTTTAGGAGATTCCTTTCCATTTTAAGAGGTTCCTCTCCTTTTTAAGAGTTTCCTCTAATTTTTAGGATATTCTTCAAATTGTTAGGAGATTCTTCTCCTTTTTATGAGGTTCTTCTCCTCTTTAGGAAGTTCACCTCCTAATGAGGTTCCTCTCCAGTTTAGGAGGTTCCTCTCCTCTTCAGAAAGTTCCTTACTTGAGTGAATTGTTCCAGCCACGGTATTGTGACTGCTTATTCCTTCTGCGTATATTATTTTATACGTATAGCCTCTAGAGCATATCACTTTTTTATTGCTGTTTCACTGCCCAAGGGCTTTCCACATACTTCTTCTTTTTCTTCTTCTTCAGGATACTTGCAGTTTGCTAAGGGTTCCCTCTCCTCCCGATGACTGCTCGAACTGTGACTAGTTGAGTTGGTTCACTGATATCTGTTGTCCTTGTAGTTACTTGCTTGAATCAACCTCCCAGTGTTCCACTTGCCTCCCCCGAGGGGAAATACTGTGTTACTGATGGTATTTCGATATTGCCCAGGTTATTGGTCGTTCGTTGGAATTGGGTTAGTGCCCTAGTTATATTCTGCTTTACATGAAGTGTCAGGATCCCATTCCCTAAAATGCTTTGGATGAGGAAGGGGACTTTTATGGTGATGTGGTCGTGTTTGAAGATGGCTCCTGCACTTTGACGTAGAAAATAGTGGAAAAGGAAATGTTGTAGAGTTTCTTGAACATTGCTGTGAGTCCATTTTTCATTTATATCAGGTTTGTACCTGTAGGTGTGGGCAGCTAACTGTAGGTGTGGGCAGCTAACTGTAGGTGTGGGCAGCTATCTGTAGGTGTGGGCAACTACCTGTAGGTGTGGGCAGCTACTTGTAGGTGTGGACAGTTACCTGTAGGTGTGGGCAGCTAACCGTAGGTGTGGGCAACTACCTGTAGGTGTGGGCAACTACTGTGTGTCTCAGCCTCAGTCTGTCCATTGCTGTGTCTATTACTCTAGTTTTATGGCTTATATGTTTCCACACGTCTCAACTCTTTTTGATTAGTTCCAAAAGTGTGTTGATGAACATGACATTTTCCAATTTTCAACCGAACTGTTTGCGATGATAGTTTCATGAGTACCTTTGCGTGCTCTGTGTGGCGTTGGTGGAGGTACAGTGAATGTTGCACTGTGCAATGCTTAAGTTGCAGGCACCATTTATGTATCCAGATATTTGGTTCAGTGTATGTTCTAATGTCGATGTGATGAGCAATAAAGTTTTGTCGGAATAATATAATTTTCCACAAATTTCATCCATACCCAGACACATAAAACAAAGTCATACACACCAAAACACGCAACTCTCCCCTCCCCACACACACACAACAGTCAAGGACCAGGTAATCAGGCTGAGGAAGGAGAGGAGGTCACAAGAAACGACCGCGAAGTATGTAAGGAAGTCAACATGAGATTCAAAGAAATGTTCACTGTGGAAACAGAAGGAACTCCAGAAAGACGGAGAGGTGGGATACACCATCAAGGGTTTGACACAATACGTACAAACGAGGAAGAAGTGAAGAAGCTGCTAAGCGAGCTAGATACCTCAAAGGCGATGGGGCCGAATAACATCTCTCCATGGGTCCTGAGAGAGGAAGCAGAGGCGCTATGTGTACCACTAACAACAATCTTCAACACGTCTATCGAAACAGGGCGACTACCTGAGGTATGGAAGACAGCAAATGCAGACGCAATTTTTAAAAAAGGAGACCGACAGGCAGCATTAAACTACAGACCAGTGACACTGACATGTATAATATGCAAGGTCATGGAGAAGATTATCAGAAGAGTGGTGGAGCACCTAGAAAGGAATGAGCTTATAAACGACAGCCAGTACGTTTTCAGGGACGGGAAATCCTGTGTCACAAACCTACTGGAGTTCTATGACAGGGTGACAGCAGTAAGACATGAGAGAGAGGGGTGGGTAGAATGCATTTTCTTGGACTGTAAGAAGGCGTTTGACACAGTTCCACACAAGAGATTAGTGCAAAAGCTGGAGGACCAGGCAGGGATAACAAGGAAGACACTACAGTGGATCAGGGAATACCTGTCAGGAACACAACAGCGAGTCATGGTACGTGGCGAGGTGTCAGAGTGGGCGCCTGTAACGAGCGGGGTTCCACAGGGGTCAGTCCTAGGACCGGTGCTGTTTCTGGTATTTGTGAACGACATGACGGAAGGAATAGACTCCGAAGTGTCCCTGTTTGCAAATGATATGAAGTTGATGAGAAGAATTCAATCGGACGAGGAAAAGGCAGAACTACAAAGTGATCTGGACAGGCTGTAGGCCTGATCCAGCAACTGGCTCCTGGAGTTCAACCCCACCAAGTGCAAAGTCATGAAGATTGGGGAAGGGCAAAGAAGACCACAGACGGAGTACAGTCTAGGGGGCCAGAGACTACAAACCTCACTCAAGGAAAAGGATCTTGGGGTGAGTATAACACCAGGCACATCTCCTGAGGCGCACATCAACCAAATAACTGCTGCAGCATATGGGCGCCTAGCAAACCTAATACAGCATTCCATCAACTTAATAAAGAAGCGTTCAGGACCCTGTTCACTGTGTACGTTCGGCCCATATTGGAGTATGCAGCACCAATTTGGAACCCACACCTAGCCAAGCATATAAAGAAACTAGAGAAAGTTCAAAGGTTTGCAACAAGGCTAGTCCTACGAGGAGAGATTAAGGGAAATCTACATGACGACACTGGAAAACAGGAGAGATAAGGGGGAATATGATAACGACATATAAAATACTAAGAGGACTCGACACGGTGGACAGAGACAGGATGTTCCAGAGATGGGACACAGCAACAAGGAGTCACAGTTGGAAGTTGGAGACTCAGACGAAGAATTTCTTCAGTCACAAAGTTGTCAGGAAGTGGAATAGTCTGGGAAGTGATGTAGTAGAGGCAGGATCCATATATAGCTTTAAGAAGAGGTATGATAAAGCTCATGGAGCAGGAAGAGTGATCTAGTAGCGACCAAAGAAGAAGCGGGGCCAGGAGCTGAGACTCGAACCCTACAACCACAGCTAGGTGAGTACAACTAGGTGATTACAACTAGGTGATTATAACTAGGTAAGTACAACTAGGTGAGTACACACACGCACACACAAATGCGTACTCTCCAAGCAGTAATACAGATACGACGATAAAACCGTAACGTCAGGGATAAACAGAGTCCCTGGGAGCACCTCTCACAACATCCCGGCTGTAAGTCTCGAATACGTCTGTGTTCTTGGGCGGAAGTGAAAGGTCAACACTGTCTTGAGGTTGGCTACTTGTGTCTCAACATCCTACACACAGTGAGGGAGAATGCCAAACATGTCCAGATATCAGACATATGCATTATATACGTAGCTTAATGCTGTATACCGTTATTCGCAGCATCTTACACGCCTCTCGGAGATATACACCTCTCGGTGAAATTAAGAGATGCACCTCTTGGTATGTATACCCTGAGAGATACACTTCTCGAAGTATATGCCTTGAGAAACACAACTAGCTTTGTATATATACGCTAAGAGATAAACACATTTTCGGTGTCTAAACCCTGATAGATAAACGCCTCTCGGTGTATATAACCTGACAGATACACACCTCTCAGTGTATACCTGAGAGATACACATCTCTCAATGTATGTAACCTGAGAGATATACACCTCTCAGTGTATATAACCTGAGAAATACACACCTCTCAATGTATATAATCTGAGATATACACCTCTCAGAGTATATAACCTGAGAGATATACACCTCTCAGTGTATATAACCTGAGAGATATACACCTCTCAATGTATATAACCTGAGATATACACCTCTCAGAGTATATAACCTGAGTGATATACACCTCTCAGTGTATTTAACCTGAGAGATATACACCTCTCAATGTATATAACCTGAGATATACACCTCTCAGAGTATATAACCTGAGTGATATACACCTCTCAGTGTATATAACCTGAGAAATTCACACCTCTCAATGTATATCACCTCTCAGAGTATATAACCTGAGAGATATACACCTCTCAGTGTATATAACCTGAGAGATATACACCTCTCAGTGTATATAACCTGAGAGATATACACCTCTCAGTGTATATAACCTGAGAGATATACACCTCTCGGTGTATATACCCTGAAACTAAGTGTATATACTCTTCATTCGTTTCTCGTTTTTAATCATCGCTCTTTCTTCCTCTTTAGCCATTACCTTCTACTGAGGCTTTTCCCTCCATGCCTTTGCCGCCATCTTCTCATTAATTTTCTTTTGTTCCTCAGTAATGGCTTACTTCTCCTCTCACCTCTTGCTTCTCCTCCTCTTACCCATGGGCTATTTATTACCTTTACCTTCTCCTGAACCATTCCCTCTTTTCATCATTGGTTTCCTCTTGTTTTTAGTCCGGAGTGGCCTCCTCTTTATCTTCATTTTACTTCTTCGCTTCTTTCGCCTCATTCTCCTCTTTCTCCTGCTCCTCCTCCTCCTCCTCCTGTGTCATCACCAGTAGACGTCGACATTTTCATCCTTGATAATTGCGGAAATGATTATCTTACCTTTCCTAACCTATTTTTTTCTTTATTTACCAAGCCAACTGGCTTCTATGTCTGTGTTCACACACTCAGACCGACTCTGCTTCCTCCTTACTCAAACTATTTTCTGTTTTATTGCAGTTGAGCAGAAAGGCGATGATCGTGTGTCATGTAGCGCTGTAAGACAGCATTTTCTGTTTCCTGTCTTAGTGATAGTGAACAGAGAGGCGATGATCGTGTGTCATCTAGCTCTGTAAGACAGCATTTTCTTGTTGCTAGTGAGGAGAGGCGATGTTCATATATAATCTAATATTGCAAGATGTCGTTTTCTATTCCCTGTCTTATTGTTAATGAGCACAGGGGCGATAATCATGTCACTAGCGCTGTAAGCTAGCGTTTTCTATTCCCTGTCTTATCTCTAATGAGCAGAGAGGCGATGATAGTGTGTCATCTAGCATTGTAAGCCAGCATTTTCTATTCCCTGTCTTATAGCTAATGAGCAGAGAGGCGAGAACTGCCCTCGAGCGATGTGAGACAGTGTTTGATGTTACCCGTCTTATTACAGGTGCGTAGAGAGGTGATTATTGCGTGAAGTATATTATTATTATCATTATTATAATCAAGGGGGAAGCGCTAAACCCGGAGGATTATACAGCGCCTGGGGGGGGGGATGTGGAAGGCATTCAGGCTTAATTCGGGGAACTGGAGCACAGATCCAATTCCCTAAATCAAGAGCCCCTCACCAACATCAAGGAACCTTCCTTGAGGGGCGCGTGAAGTACAGAAGTGTTTGCTCTACCTTCCTGAGCAAGTCCATCAACACACTCGACTTAGAGTCAATAGAGACACTTTTCTTCTTCCTCGGTGCCATTGTCACTAAAAAAGTGCCATCCATTTAAAAAAAGTATTCAGTACCTTTTTCAATTAAATTTGTACAGATTCTTTTGTTTACATTATTAATTATGATATTAAATATTTATATTTTTTTTGTTATATCCAAGGGAAAGCTCTAAATCCGTATTGGCAAAGAATATATATACACTGTGAAGTATATGTTTCTTAATGTATATACCTTAATCCCTATTTTAGGGAGTAAAGTATTTTAGGGAGTAAAGTATTTTAGGGAGTAAAGTATTTTAGGGAGTAAAGTATTTTAGGGAGTAAAGTATTTTAGGGAGTAAAGTATTTTAGGGAGTAAAGTATTTTAGGGAGTAAAGTATTTTAGGGAGTAAAGTATTTTAGGGAGTAAAGTATTTTAGGGAGTAAAGTATTTTAGGGAGTAAAGTATTTTAGGGAGTAAAGTATTTTAGGGAGTAAAGTATTTTCGTCTGGTGGTGAAGAGGAAGGTGCAGCCTTAATGACCCTCGTGTAGCCGCTAGGCTTCACACCCGATTAAGCAAGCAATCAAGCAAGCTACAATGGTCATACAGCACATGAGGAATGGAATGCAATCAGGCAGGATCGTGGAAGCGAGAGAGTTCCTCAACATTAGCCTCATCAAGGCATTTACCTCGATGAGCAAGCCATTAAATGGATTTTTTATATTGACGACTCAAGAAAGCGTAATGACACGTATAAATATATGTATCTGGATGAATCTTATTGTAGCCAGCTGGCCCAGTGGCTAACGCGTGGGTCTGGAGCTTTACGACTCACTCATCGCGGGTTCAATCCCCGCTCGTACCGTGATTTATTATATTTATTAATAGCGAATGTTATGAAGCTGAAATAAACGACACTCTCATTTAGTGGATCACTTTATTAACCACAACGTTTCGACCACACAGTGGGTAATTTCAGATCTTGAACGATGATATGCTGATACTTATGTACAGAACGCTGTATCAGTCCTGATACAGCGATAACTAAGAACGAGTATATACAGAGTCCACCAGTCTCCTGCCACTATATATACTCGTACTTAGTTATCTCCGTATTAGGACTGAAGAAAACACTCTTGGTGATACGTTTCCTCTGATAAATGTCCTGAAGCGTACATAAGTGTCTTTTTCCACACTGTTGAGTCTTCGCTGACTTGATTAGTCTGCAATAAGTTCCAAACGTCATCGTTCATAGAGGTATTCATTGCATGTGTCAGTCACTGCAACTACACTTTCAGTCCTATGGTTTTAAAGTTATTCCTGTGATAAATGGTGTAAAAAACCGACAAGTTGAAGACTGAGACACTTATTCAACATATGGGAATCTTCACTGAAGAAACGTTTCGCCACACAGTGGCTTCATCAGTCCAATACAATACACATTTCTACTTTGTATTGGACTGATGAAGTCACTGCGTGGCGAAACGTTTCCTCAATAAAGATTCCCATACGCTGCATAAGTGTCTCAATCTTCAAAGTTATACCTCTTCAACAGCAACAATATCAATAACAATAAAAGGCCTAGAAAATAAAATAGTTCCTCATTCTCAACTAATTCCTTCACATTTCTCCAACTCACGTACAAACACATTAAAGACACAAGTCAACAAATTAGAAGTCACCAAAACACAAAACAAATGCGAATTCTCGGAGAGGGAAAGTGCTTGTATGAGGTTACCTTCCTTCATGCCTGGGAATAGAAATACAACCTAAAATTTTAACTGGAGCTAAATGAATGCGTGTACGTGAGAGGGAGAACAATTCGCCTGTGTACGAATGCATATTGCGATTAGCATTTGGGGGTTAAAAATAATGCTGTTGTATTTAGTGCTTGCATGTACTGCGGCATATTTTGGTAAAGCCCGCTGACTTAGTTTATAAAGCAACGATCGTCTTGAAAAACAAGTAGAGAGTTTTGATAACTTGCCGTAAATGTGTGTAAGTATGTGTGTGTATATATATAGTATATGTTATTGAAATATGGCAAAATAATAAGAGTTCTGCACATTTCGGCGTCAAACTGATCCCCTTTTCGTTATATTAGTACCACTAAAGCTCAAGAAGGCCTCAATATGAGGAAAAATTAACAGTACTCATATATTTTTTTATTTTTTACTTTATTCTCTCCATGGTTGTTCACTTGTGTCACCGTCAGTCGTGAGGATATATTTGTAT
Organism: Cherax quadricarinatus; assembly: GCF_038502225.1. Taxonomy (NCBI): domain Eukaryota; kingdom Metazoa; phylum Arthropoda; class Malacostraca; order Decapoda; family Parastacidae; genus Cherax; species Cherax quadricarinatus. The sequence continues at coordinate 24,953,142 of NC_091313.1, forward strand.
ATACTTATCTGGTGCTGCTATGAGCAGAGTACACATAAATTTATATCTTTTTTAGCTTACTGTCTTTGTTATGTCCACTTCCTTACTCTTGCTCTTTGAAAGTAAATCATCGCATCACTAGCTGCATCTACTAGCGCCATGTTGACATCATGTGAGGCATTGCTACATCCACTAGCATGATGTTATTATCTTGAGAGGCACTGTTGCATTCACTAGCGATAGACATCCTTCCGTCCACTAGCGAAATTTTTCATATCTTCCCGACATCGTCTCTCACCCACTAGCGAACCGTCTTGTTTCCTGCAAGCACTGTCTCTTCCACTAGCAAGATGTCTCATGTTTAACAAAGGGAACTCAATGACGCTCACTGCCATGGTTCGTTACTTCTCAAGTCTTTATTCAAGAGCTTAAGTAGTTCTTAGTGGGTTCATCTGAAGCCCTTACCAGCAGTCTTTGATGCAACTTCTCTTCTACTTTTCCTTTGTGTCCTATAAATATAAATTTCTTATTCTATTCTATCTCGTTACCTATTTCTGCAACCACAGAATATTTTGTTGCAAGTCTAACCCTGGCATAAATGTACTTAGTTACACATTAGGCCCTGGTCGAAGTATGCTGAGCTACACATATGGCACTGTCCTAGGTGTACTAAGCTACACATTTGGCTCTGGCTTTGAAAGTCTAAGCAACACATGTCTCTGACCAGGGAATGCAAAAGTGGATGTCTGTCTCTGACCAAGCTATACTGAGGTAGACATCTGGCAGTAACCAAGGTATGCTTAGCTACACACTTGAATTTGGTGTTTGTTTATGTTTGAAATTTGTTAGTTATGAATTTATATATATCTATATCTATCTATCTATCTATCTATCTATCTCTCTATCTATATATATATATATATATATATATATATATATATATATATATATATATATATATATATATATATATATATATATATATATATATATATATATATATATATATATATGTCGTGCCAAATTAGTAAAACTGGTCAATTAGTAATTAAAGATATATTTTGTCATTTATGTTAATTTAGACTAATCCAACTAAATATATTTTTTATAAGTTTACAATAATTTAATAATAAACAAACAACGAAATATGTGTTGAGATATATGTTGAAATATGTTGACAAAATGAGACAAGTTATCAGTTATCACGAGTCTGAAAGTCAGGTGTGGACACGGGGGCAATAACTAAGGTGGTGGTACCCTGTGAGGCAGGATCTTGGTCACGGTGCCAACCAAGCAGGCGAGCAGCCAACTCCAGCCGTCACCCGAGTCAGATTTACAACTATAAATAAAGAGAGCTGGAGTAAATGGGGAAACAAGAAGAGCATATATTTACTCAGTCTATAAAGCTTGGGAAATTAGCCAGAACATCCCATTATTATTTAAGTTCATAATATAATGATCGTCATATTTAAGTTCATATTATAATGATCGTTGCTTTATAAGCTTGACTTATAAAGCAACGATCATTTGACCAAAAAGACACAAGTGTACGACAAGCTTTCATTGGGAGAACTTTTCGCTCTTTATCAGATCTTTCACACGACAAAGCTCTACACAGAATTTCTAAATGGCCTGGTGATACTGATAAACTGAAAAATACATTTAAGTACAGTTCATGACAATTATTAAAGACAATGATTGGCCACAAGTGACTGATGAAGTCAATCCTGGCGAAAAGTTCCCTCCACACACAAATCCTGAGACTCTTGCAATAGAACTTCTGTTCTGTATTATGTTCTGTAACTCAATGTTTTAAACAGTTTATCACAATAAACCTTCGAGTCGTGAGTTGGTGAGTGAGGATGATTTCCCTAGCGAGTGCAGTTGTGGCAGTAACGTTGGATACCTGATGTATCTCTCATTGTAGCTTTTATGAGTCTTCATTGTAGTTTCTGAAGGTTCCCGTTGTAGGTCTCAGAAGTGACGGATTTTTAAAAGCTCACTTTATAGGTCTAATAAGTATTGGTTACGTCTTCCAAGACCAGTGGTTAAGTTAATTAATCTCCTTGATATGTTAGAAAAAATGACCACATAAATTTAATGCCAATTTTTTGGTAAATTTTACTTTGCACGGCCTCAAGAGGATTAACATACACACACACACACACACACACACACACACACACACACACACACACACACACACACACACACACACACACACACACACACACACATACACACACACACACACACACACACATACACACACACATACACACACACACACATACACACACATACACATACACATATACACACACATACACACACATACACACATTCTTGTCATTGTTGACGCTCGCGCTACCAAGATCGTAAAATTTGCTCCATTAATTCCTCTCACGGTCTTGCTCGGGGACGTGATATTAAGCAAACTCAGGCGAGTAAACTACCCAACATCTTGAACCTGAAATTGGCAACAATCTCCTGTGAATTACCTTGCTTTATGTAGTTCACGCACACATGCTCGCATATATATATATATATATATATATATATATATATATATATATATATATATATATATATATATATATATATATATATATATATATATATATATGTAGTGTAAAGCACCCTTCTGGCAAGACAGTGATGGAGTGAATGATGGTGAAAGTTTTTCTTTTTCGGGCCACCCTGCCTTGGTGGGAATCGGCCAGTGTGATAATATATATATATATATATATATATATATATATATATATATATATATATATATATATATATATATATATATATGTCAGATGACATCAGAATATGCAAAACAACTACTATGGAAGAATAGTGAAATTCCAAGCGCTTTCGAGAAGTCACGAGAGCGCTTGGAATTTCACCATTCTTTCACAGTGGTTGTTTTTCATATATATAATTTTTGTTTATGTCAGGGATCTTTTATTTAAAAAGCACAAATATGAATAAATTAGTACAATATATGAAAGATTATGAATCTCCTCCAGCTTCTCTGAAGCTGGATGTGAGCCCAGTATGCAGCAATTATTTTCCCTCTGGATGGCATGTTGTTTTCTAAGATATATTTAACCTCGGACTTGAGAGAAAGGCTTCGAATTAAATTAAAGTGACCAAGATACGAGTCGACTTAAACTGACACATTTCTTTCCCCTGTCTCTCTCTCTCTCTCCTGTGTTATTATGATTATTATTATTATTGAGGATTTCTGTCCCCTCGAATGGACCATCTTTCCCCTCTAGCCAATCCACAGAGCCACTTCCCCCCCCCAATCCTCCCCAAACCGGCTATTTCCTCTCTTTAACCATTCTGTCTTCCTACTTCCTCTTCCTCAGGGGTCTCGTTCCTTACACTTTCCACACTTTTCTATTTTCTCCATCCCAGTTTCATCCTTTCCCTTGTCCATCGTCCACCGAGTAACCCAACCCATCCCCCTTAAAGTGATCCCCATCCCTCTATTCATCTCTCTATCGATCTTCAGTGTAACCTCCTTCCGTCTATCCCTTCCCGTCCTTCGATACTCAAAGTGACCTTGTTCTCTATCCTATCCTATCCTTGTCCAGGTAATGTGTGTGAAAGGAGAGACGCTTCCTGTCCTTAGGTAAATGTCAAGCTACTGCTTTCACAGGTAACCAGACTCCCAACTTGTGTGAGCTTTCTCTCTCTCTCTCTCTCTCTCTTTCTCTCTCTCTCTCTCTCTCTCTCTCTCTCTCTCTCTCTCTCTCTCTCTCTCTCTCTCTCTCTCTCTCTCTCTCTCTCTCTCTCTCTCTCTCTCTCTCTCTCTTCGCGTCCCAGGCTCAGTGGACTAAGTTGGTCCGTTTGTTTCTTGACGTGGTTCGGTGAACCAAATAGATCCCAAAACCACCCAAAGCACGAGTTCAACAGACCAAGCAAACCCATCTCTCACAAGAGGATGGATTCAGTAAATCAAGCGGACTCAAACCTCACCGAAGCACGGAATATATCCACTTACCGAAGAAAGGGATCGGTGTACCAAGCGCACCCAACACTCACATAAGTGAGAGTAGGTGTATCAAGTGTACCTAATACTCACATAAGAGCGAGTTCGGTATATAAAGAGAGCTCAAACACTCACCGAAAGAAGGGTCCGGGGTGGGTAAAGTCGCGTGGAGAGCTTCGCACGCAGCTTTTCGTCGAGTGGTCTCGTCCTTCTGGGCCAGGCTGCTGCCCCAGCCTCTTCCAGGCGTCTCCGAAGAGCCGTTTCCATGCTTGGAGGCCGACATCTCCTCCCACGCCCAGTCCTCCATGGCTGACTCTGTAGAGAAGTCACAAATATATTGTTAGGAAGGGAAACAAATAAATAAACACAACATATATACATAGGCGATAGCTTAAGCCAATTGGTAACTCAAAGATACTATACACTGAGACAATATTATACGATGTTTTACCCAGGCTGTGAGAAAAACGTAGTAAAATGGAGGATGTTTCTTATTAAAGTGTCTTTCCACTACAATACAGTATACTAAATTCAGAGATATTTTCCAACAGTAATGAAGAAATCTAACTTAAAAAAGCTCTATACACAGCGAAAAGTTGTCACATGAAAGCTCTACATGCAGCGTAAAGCTGTCACATGAAAGCTCTACATGCAGCGAAAAGCTGTCACATGAAAGCTTACTCTGCACCTGTTATTTCTTCAAAGCGTATCAAGATGTTTTTCAACATCTCTGATGTTTCTCACCAAGGCAGGGAACCACAAAGAGGGAAACACAGTCGCTCATACTACACAGCTTTCTTGCTACCTCCAGGACTCGAGCCCGTCTAACTAACACCTATAAATTTAATTCATTCATAAATATGATGGTGATTACACTCCTACAGCGCATCATATCTAAGAATTACTCGTATCTACTAACTCCAGTTTCAAGACTTATTTCGTGTTTTTCGTTTTTTTTTCATATATCAACTCTCCTAAGAATTTCTTTCTCGGCCTATCGCCCGATGAATGGCTCTTGATCTTTGGAATTAGAGCAAACCCTTCATCAGATCAAACTTGATTACCTTCCATTCCCCAGGCAATGTCTTGCTTCTATGGCTTTCCACTTCTCGATGGACGAAATAATAATAATAATAATAATAATAATAATAATAATAATAATAATAATAATAATAATAATAATAATAATAATATAATTACTATTATTATTATTATTATTATTATTATTATTATTATTATTATTATTATTATTATTATCATCATCATCATTATTATTTTTATCATTATTATTATAGTAATTTATTATTATTATAATATTTTATTATTATTTTTATTATCATTTTTATTATTATTATGATAATAATTCTCCAATAGTGAAATCAATAATTTAATACCTGTTTCATATCACCGAAATGTGTTTTTTCCATCGAAGATTTTTTTTCTTAACTTAATCAGTGTATTGTAAAGCTAACAATTCAGCAGCGAATTTTATACCATGTCTTTGGCATCAATTATAAAATATCTAAACTAATATGCAGATAAAAAGTCACATTCAATTTGCAATTAAATGCCGGTTGACATTTTTTGGGGGGATAAAAAAAATTATTTTATTTTTATAGCTTATAAATTCCCAATGATTGCTTTTCCTATAGGATCGCTTATAAGGTTCACCCCTGAAGTCAGTTACTGTGTAATAATTTTGATGTTGATGTCAGGGGAGGGGAAGAGTGTTGATGATGGCAAGGGAGGGGGGTTGTCTCTGTGTGAGAGATGTCAAAGCCTGTGCGTCACAAATAAATTCAATGGCCTAAGTCAGATGACCAGAAGTTCCAGCTGTGGGTCATCATGTGACTAAGACCCGCGTCAGGAAACACTTGTTCTGTGTCCTGACGAACCTTACCTAACCTAACCTTTGGGTCACTAAGCTGTTTCATCAAATCAAGAAATGAGATGGGAAGTAAAGTAAGCTTATACTAGTTCGACGCTTCGTTCTGTATAGAGCTTTAAGTCGATGGACTGGCAGAGCTCTACAGAGCACGCAAGCATCAGTTGGGACAATTTTTTTCTGTGCAGTAGAACTTTGTTAAGACAGCAGAATGATAAATCTTTACACAGAGCAAAACGTTGTCGAAATAAAAGCTTGTTATGCAGCTGTGCCTGTTCTTCACTACTGTCGGCAGCACACTGTTGTATACCGTTTCGAAAATATTTCTGAAGAGTTAAAAAAAAAAAAATATGCGTTACTGGAGTAAGGAACGCTAAGTTGTTTTTTAAAAATAACAGAAATCCTCATTCACTTTTATCAAAGATATCAGTCCCACTCTGGCAAGCATACTAAACACAGCATCAGATGCTAAAGATGGCATTTCCACTCTCCCAGGGATATCAGAGGTAAGAATCTCACTTAAAAAGATATCAGAGATGGCAGTCGCACTCCGCATGGTTTCAGAGATATCAGTATCACTCACATAAGTACATCAAAAGAGTAGCTGCAGTTGCTAGAGAATATCAGACAGAGAGAAAGAGAGAGATAGTAAATGATAATCGCCCCAAAAAAAATTATTTGCAAAAGAAAAATCTATCCTTCCCAGCAAGGCTGTGGACTCCTCCCACTTGCCGCGACTAATCAATAACCAATGGGCATGAATCTCTTGGTCTGGACACATTCCCCTGAACGATACAAAATAGGCAGGGTGCTGGAGGCCCTTGGTCACGTAGCTGCCTGCTTCTCTCACCTGTCCTTCAGGGTCTATTTACGAGGCTCTCGTGCCCCCTATTGGACCTATTTATGAACTGCTCGTGCCTAATTGAACCAGTTCATACGGTACGGGTGTCCAGTTGAGGATGAACTGGCCTTTGTTTTCCCTCTTGTAACGCTGGGGTCTACTCCTGGGGTTCGAGTGTGTACAGATGCGCGAAGTTCATTTGTTCTCTTGGTGTTCATATGTGATTTACGGGGTTTGCTGAGCTTTTTTTTACGGTTCCTATATTCTGATTCTATAGCTCTTTATTACTTCTTATTTTTTGATCTCTGTTTTCTTTCTCATTCGTCTATTTTTTCTGTTTGAGTCTATCTCCTTTATTTGCCCTTTCGTCACCTCATTTTGTGTCACGTTTACTTGCATTTTCCATGTTTCTCTCAGCCAATGAGAATGCTTCACTCAGCCAGTGAGAATTTTGCTCTGTTGAGCTCAGTCACTGATAATGTGACACTCGGCCACTGGATTATCTCAGTTCTTACCTATATAAATACCACTCACCGGCTCGTGAACGCCACCTACACAAGATATATACAACGAGTGGTGCGCATCTCTCAGTATTTATACACCGATTGGTGGTGTTGCAGGCGGCGACCCTTGTGTAGTCGATAGACTTTCAACCCAATAAACTAACCAACTAAACCAACCGCTTGCGTCCTCTAAACCCATAACATATGGCTGTTAGGATGATTTTGCTACACGACATCAAAGAGTTTTTGTTTTATTCTCATGGTGAGAGCCTTGGCTTCTTGCCACAGTAAATACTCTTTCGATATTTAACATTTCTTGTTTATTCTTCTTTCGAACCATTTACCATTCTTTCAGGTAAATGACATTCTTTAAAGTCATCATCATCCTCTAATGTTATCACCATTCTTTAACGTCATCACCATTCTTTAACGTCATCATTCTTTAACGTCATCATCATTCTTCAATGTCATCACAATTCTTTAACGTCATCACCATTTATTAAAGTTAATGCAGTTCTTTCGGGTTATTACCATTCTTGCAACTTATCATTATTTCAGTTCATCACCATTTTTTTCAGTTATTGTAATTATAATTTGTATATATGACTTGGTTTCCGAGGGCCCTGTTCACATTGTCACCATATATATATTTTATTCTCACGTTTTAACCACACAATTCCACGAAAAACTCCCTGTGTTATTCTTTTTGTCCTCACTTGGTTAACAATGGCATCATGCTATTTTTTTCTTGTGTGTGTGTGTGTGTGTGTGTGTGTGTGTGTGTGTGTGTGTGTGTGTGTGTGTGTGTGTGTGTGTGGGTGGGTGTGCTCACCTATATGAAATTGCAGGGGTCGATTCACAACTCCTGGCCCCGCCTCTTCGCTGTCCGCTACAGGGTGCACTCTCTCTCGGCTCCAAGAGCCTTATCGTATATCTTCTTAAATCTCTCTCTCTCTCTCTCTCTCTCTCTCTCTCTCTCTCTCTCTCTCTCTCTCTCTCTCTCTCTCTCTCTCTCTCTCTCTCTCTCTCTCTCTCTCTGTCCTATAGTCTCCCACCTCAACAACCTCGACCCGCCCTCCTACCCTACGTGTTTGTTCAAGTGTGGGCCAGATTATATGTCAGGATGTTGAGTTCGGTCACGGAGAAGGCACGTTCACTAACCCCCGTTCATGTCCTCCCGTAGGTTCCGTTCAGAGGGCTGGCTCTGGTAGTGACCCATCTCACGAAGCTGTAAAAGACACCTCCAGCGTCTCCTTAAAGCTTTATCAAGATGAATGGCACAGAAGGTACGGCCGTTGTAGAGATTTACTGTCGAATTTTGTACTAGATGGTCCTGCCACTCCTTGGGCAAACACACGTTGACTTTTCGGTGTGTTGTGCTTTGTGGTGTTGTGTTCTTTTATGTTGTATGGTATTGCGTTTTGTTGTGTGGTGTTGTGCTGTGTTTTGCCGTGTGGTGTTTACCTGGAGTTTACCTGGAGAGAGTTCCGGGGGTCAACGCCCCCGCGGCCCGGTCTGTGACCAGGCCTCCTTAGGTCAGTGTCCCAGGATGCGACCCACACCAGTCGACTAACACCCAGGTACCCATTTTACTGATGGGGAACATAGACAACAGGTGGAAAGAAACACGTCCAATGTTTCTACTCTGGCTGGGAATCGAACCCAGGCCCTCGCCGTGTGAAGCGAGAGCGTTAACCACCAGGCCACCAGAGCCCCCTTATTGTTTCAAACAGGTGTGGTAATTAAGAAAGATTTCATGAAAGTTCACTCGCCAGTTCAATTACACGATTATGACATAAAATATATCAACTTAATACACACACACACACACACACACACACACACACACCTGTCTCCTGAAGGACATATAAACAGAATAACACTGGCAGCGCAGGTTACGCTTGCAAACATAGTGACATTCAGGAACCGTCACAAAGACTCTTAAAAATACTTTTTGCCTCTTACATGTGACCAGCTCTCGAGTACGCAGCGCCAATGCAAATTACAACAGGGCATAAAGGAGGGAGACAAGAACAAGAAGTTGGACAAACACACGAAATGAGAAGGTCAGTTATATTTTACTGATAACGTTTTGGTCCTGGGATCTAGGTCACTCCAAGTGACTCAGATTCAAGGTAAAATGTCCTAGTCTTTAGATTTTGAGTCTATTTGGACAGCTTGTCAGTATTACAGACATATTTACAACAACAAGAAGACTTGGTTGGAAATTTTATTTTCAGATGAGTCAGTTTTCATCAAGGGTGCTTAGAGGTGTCAAGAGAAAGGTGTCAAGAGATAGGTGTCAAGAGAAAGGTGTCAAGAGAAAGGTGTCAAGATAAAAGTATCAAGAGAGAGAGAGAGAGAGAGTTATCAAAAGAGAGAGAGAAAAGTGTCAAAGCAGCAAGAGAGAGATTTCAACAGATAGGTGTCAAAAAGAGAAGTGTCAGATAAACAGGTGTCAAGAAAGCTGTCAACATGGCAAGGAAAAAGAGTGGTCTGTATTGACACATGGCAGCTAGCTCGCTTACACCAAACTCAACAGAGGTGATGATGTCAGCCTTTCTCTCTGTATGTCTCTGTTTATTTGTTCCTGCCTCTCTTGCTTGCCCTCACTGACTGTTTTACTCTCCTTTTCTTACACCATAAATCGCTCCGTCTCTTTCTCCTCTCTTGTTATTCTTCAGCTTGCTTACATTCTCCTCAGAGCACATGTGAATGTCCATTTGTAGGTACCTTTAGGGATAGTATATTAGAAATTGTTCTGTAGGTATCTGTAAGTATGGTATATTAGAAATAAGTCGGAGACGTCACTAAAAAGGAGCCTCGCTATAGCAAAACTCATGTGGTTCCTCTTCCATATCTTCTATGTTATTTTCATTCACTTTCCAGTAGTTGTGTCACTTACAGAACGGATGAGACTCGAACCCCTGGCAGAAGAGGCCTAAAACTCGCGGGCCAGTGTGTTAACTACGTTTTTGTTATCTTGTTTCGGCACCTCTCCTGTTTTTATGCCCACTTGTTTTCCTTGATAATGGAAGTCTTAGGGATAACTTTCTCATTATGAAATTCTGTATGTGGGTGAGGATGTGAGGTTGTGATGTCTGAGCACTTCTGATAAGACAGATATTGAATGAATAATGGCGAATGTGTTTCCCTCTGTGGGGGGTCACCATACCTTGGATATGACAGCCAGTGTGGCAAAAAAAAAAATCGTGGTTATCATATCTGCTCTATTCTTCCGGTCAACGAAAGACAGCATGTATAGTGCTTTCTGACCGTCGTCCTGAATACTTTTTTTTAAGAGCTATTAAATAGTTTTTCTTGTAGTTCTAGTCTGTCAACAAGTTTGTGTGTGTGTGTGTGTGTGTGTGTGTGTGTGTGTGTGTGTGTGTGTGTGTGTGTGTGTGTGTGTGTGTGTGTGTGTGTGTGTGTGTGCGCGCGCGTTTGTAGTTACAAGAACACTCATGGTGGTGGTGGTGTTGCATCTTCAATATTTAAAGTGTCGTACAAATGCTGTTCAGTTTCCAACAAGAGAAGTGAACGTTGCCTTCCACTCCAGCGTTGATCCTCTCTGTTAGTGCAGAAATAGTGCTTAATATCCCTTCTGCATCGCTTCCGTCTGCACTTGCTTATTTGCAGTTACATTGCTGAGTTTGCTGAGAATAGGCAAAGATGAGCTCCAGCTCTTGGTCACACTCATTAACATTCAGTAGAGAGACTTCAAATAGCACAATTATATCTGATTATAATACCAGTATGGAAACTCCTCTGTTCCAAGTCTCACTACCTTGAAATTATTTACAACTTCTATATTGAAGACATGTTTTCTGTTATTTATGTAACTCGTTAAGGTGAGTCATTTCTAACCATTTCTTGGTAATCTTGCTGCATCTCTAGTAAGGAGGCTTGTCATGTCTGCCTGTTTCTCTTCCTTCTTCTTTCCCTCCGTCTTACTGGATAAATTTCTCGTTACGTGACAGGAAAACAGCTAGCTTTTGTCCCCGCTATGTGGCCATCATATAGAATAACGTAGCAGCATACTGCTGATATATCCAGTCTTTCTAAAAGCAAAAAAAAAAAAATCTCCATCTAGTGCTTATTACCTCATTCCCTCCTTCCTTACCTCCTTCCCTCCTTCCTTACCTCCTTCCCTCCTTCCTTACCTCCTTCCCTCCATCTCACTCACCCTCTCTCCCTCCCTACCTACTTCCGTTCTTCCCTCTCTATCATCCTTCCACCCCTCAATCCTTCGCTACCTCTTTCCTTCCCACTCACGCTACTTTCCATCTATTCTCCATCCCTCCAACCCCCATCACCAAGTACGGCTCGCGCTTCCTAATTAGGTAGTCTCATATCTACAGTAATTAACCTGGGCTAGACAAGATCTCGTGTAATTATCTTGGATGTTAATTGCTTCCATTATTCTTTATATTATTTTAAATTACAATATTTCTATAATGAATGTATTTACAGTGAAAATATACTTATATTCCACGAGAGAGAGAGAGAGATAGAGAGATAGATAGATAGATAGATAGATAGAGACAGACAGACAGAGAGACAGACAGACAGAGACAGAGACAGAGAGACAGACTGATAGACAGACAGACAGACAGACAGAGACAGAGACAGAGACAGACAGACAGACAGACAGATAGACAGACAGGCAGACAGACAGAGAGAGAAGCTTGGTGTACAAGTATGGTAATCTTGCTAGTCCCTCAGAGTGCTTAGTATCCATGGTCTAATCTCGTGTAATTTAGCTTTTACAAGTATATTTTCCTCCTGGGTAAGAATTAAGCTTTCGCTAAGACTGGGGAAGTCATTTTTACCCAAGATGCAAGATATGCTGCGGCCAGAGTGTGGCATGATATATCTCAACAATTTGCAACACCTGGAACTTACCTTTTGAGAGATGCAGAGGGGTGTCTCCAACCCAGATTAAATGAAGATTCTCTCTCTTTCTCTCTTTCTCTCTCTCTCTCTCTCTCTCTCTCTCTCTCTCTCTATCTCTCTCTCTCTCTCTCTCTCTCTCTCTCTCTCTCTCTCTCTCTCTCTCTCTCTCTCTCTCTCTCTCCCTCTCTCTTTCCATTACAGTATTTTTCAGACTAAGTAGAAAGACGAGAGCAAGAATTCATACTTTCTGACTGGGATGTGTGGGAAGAGAACAGCTCAGGACTCGAACATAAAAGGAGAGAACACAGCAACATATAGTCAAGATGGGAGTGGTAAACAGACAGAGAGAGAGAGAGAGAGAGAGAGAGAGAGAGAGAGAGGCAGCCACGGAGCCAAGAGCGGTGTGGCAAGGTATGGGCTCGCCCAGAGGGACATGCGCTAACTGCCAACAATTAGGAGTAATGATCATTAGGCCTTCATTCCCTCTGCCCTTCTTCCCACTTCTCCTTTCGCACATTTCCGACGTTCTTTCTGCATCCCTCTCACACCTTCTTTCACCCTATCCTCATTCACTTCTAACTTCTCCCATCCTAGTCTCACTTCCCCTCCATGGCATCTGTTTTTCCCCTTCTCTTATACCTCCACCAGTGCCTCCCTTCTTTCCTTTTATCAGTTCCTCCATTTCCAAGTGTCCTTGCATTTCTACTTCGCAGTCCTCCCTGTATCTTCACCTCCCTTCATCTTCCCCTCGCCATCGCCGACGCTACCTATTCCACATCCTAGATCTTCCCTATTGACTCGCCTTCCCTCCCATGGTACCTCCATTTATGTCTTCCTCCCCTCCCCCCGCACACTCACTTTTCCAGCCCAAAGTAAATGCCTGAAGAACCAGAATGTGCTATGCCAGTGCTAGTGGTACCCCATGAAAAGAATGAGATTAAGGGCAGAGCAGTAGACGATCATGCAGATATCACACCTTTCATAGAGACAAAACTCTTTTGATTAACCACCGAAGCATGGAGGAAACCACAATAAAACGCGTGATTGCAAATATGAAAAAAATACCATAGTGAAAATTGGAAATAAACCTGAGTGATGAAGATATGTATGTAAGCACATGAAGGAGCTGAGGTTTTATTTCCTATTTTCACTGGGGTATTTTTTTCACCAATAGCATATATTAACACACAAGTCGAACAGGAAGTAGAGAGATGAACAGGTTAAAAAGTCGAAGGTAAACTTAAATCATTATATTAATGGTATTTAATAGCTCCAGGTAGATATGTAAGACATGTGCAGATTGGTTTGGTATACGTCGAGAGAAATATAACCTCATAATATATACAGTATTGCAGTGCTACTGTTGTCAAAGTTACATGCATTGTTAATGACACTAGTAGACAAAGAAAAGAGATCACTATGATGCACAAAACACTCAGAGGACTTGGCAGGATAAAGAACGTAAACTGTTACGATGCGAGAGGCAGGAACGAGTAGGGATAGATGGAAGCTAAAAATCACGTCTTACATGGAAGTTGGTATTACAACCCAGGAGTCCAAATGGCCTGTTATCCTGGGTGTAAAGGGAGCAATATAAACACAGCAGAAAACTTTTGACTTATATTATCTTTCACCAATTTAGAACAGCAGTATGTGCACCATATACACTATGTATAGTGATAGGTATTAGTGCACTCCACGGTAAGCAAGGCAGAATAGAAGCCACTAGAAAGCAGACCGTGCTTCAACCAGCTCTAGAATGGGAATGACAAGGACAGACAGGAGAGTGGTACCCACATAACCTCTGCGATTGCCAAAACCATCTTCTTATTGGCTGGAACCTAGGTACTAGTTGAACGACGGGGCCCCATCATCAACTCTCAGTCACCTGGTTCGCTGGTTGGGGGAGATAGCCTGTAAATGAGGGTATGTACATGCGCCGAATAAGATAAGATAAGATTTCGTTCGGATTTTTAATCCCGGAGGGTTAGCCACCCAGGATAACCCAAGAAAGTCAGTGCGTCATCGAGGACTGTCTAACTTATTTCCATTGGGGTCCTTAATCTTGTCCCCCAGGATGCGACCCACACCAGTCGACTAACATCCAGGTACCTATTTGCTGCTAGGTGAACAGGACAATAGGTGTAAGGAAACGTGTCGAAATGTTTCCACCCGCCGGGAATCGAACCCGGGCCCTCCGTGTGTGAAGCGGGAGCTTTAGCCACCAGGCCACCGGGCCACTCTTTGCATGCCACAGTTGGAAATTTGTTTTACGGTCTAAAAATGTTAATTGGAATAAGCCTGATGAGAAATTTGTGGATTCGAACTCCTATCACAGCTTTAGGAGTAGGCATGATATGGCCCAATTGGCTATACACTATATTGCAGGTGTGTTGTAGAGGTTGAGGTTGGACCAGGAGCTGAGATTCATCCCTCCATAAATACATCTTTGTGTACGCACTGTAACTCCCGGTATTGAACTTACAAATTCAATGATCAATGACAAACTTTCCGCTTGATCACCACAGGTCTCGCGACCCCTTCCCTTCACGACGGTCGAGGAACATCCCCTTCCCTTCACGACGGTCGGGGAACACCCCCGCAGCCCCTTCCTCAACCCCTCTCCCACTACCTCCTCCCCATGAAGCTTTGGAATATCCTAGTTCATCCTTCACTCTCCCTAAAGCTGTCAGTCGTAAGAAGTTTATTTTTCTGAGATATCTCCTCTCCCTTCCCCTGTCTCCCCTCACATTCTTCTACCAACACTGTCTTCATCCTACCCTCATCACTCTCCCTTCATCCTACCCTCATCACTCTCCCTTCATCCTACCCTCATCACTCTTACTTCATCCTACCCTCATCACTCTTACTTCATCCTACCCTCATCACTCTCCCTTCATCCTACCCTCATCACTCTCCCTTCATCCTACCCTCAACACTCTCCCTTCATCCTACCCTCATCACTCTCCCTTCATCCTACCCTCATCGCTCTCTCTTCATCCTACCCTCATCACTCTCCCTTCAACCTACCCTCAACACTCTCCCTTCATCCTAACATCAACACTCTTTCTTCATCCTACCCTCAACACTCTTACTTCATCCTACTCTCAACACTCTTGCTTCATCCTACCCTCAACACTCTTCCTTATCCTACCCTCAACACTCTTACTTCATCCTACCCTCAACACTCTTACTTCACCCTGCCCTCAACACTCTTACTTCATTATACCCTCAACACTCTTACTTCATCCTACCCTCAACACTCTTACTTCATTATACCCTCAACTCTCTTACTTCATCCTACCCTCAACACTCTTATTTCATCCTACCCTCAACACTCTTACTTCATCCTACCCTCAACACTCTTACTTCATTATACCCTCAACACTCTTACTTCATCCTACCCTCAACACTCTTATTTCATCCTACCCTCAACACTCTTACTTCATCCTACCCTCAACACTCTTACTTCATCCTACCCTCAACACTCTTACTTTATGCTACCCTCAACACTCTTCCTTATCCTACCCTCAACACTCTTACTTTGTGCTACCCTCAACACTCTTACTTCATCCTACCCTCAACACTCTTACTTCATCCTACCCTCAACACTCTTACTTCATCCTACCCTAAACACTCTTACTTCATCCTACCCTCAACACTCTTACTTTATCCTACCCTCAACACTCTTACTTCATCCTACCCTCAACACTCTTACTTTATCCTACCCTCAACACTCTTACTTCATCCTACCCTAAACACTCTTACTTCATCCTACCCTCAACACTCTTACTTTATCCTACCCTCAACACTCTTACTTCATCCTACCCTCAATACTCTTACTTTTTCCTACCCTCAACACTCTTCTTTATCCTACCCTCAACACTCTTACTTTGTGCTACCCTCAACACTCTTACTTCATCCTACCCTCAACACTCTTACTTCATCCTACCCTCAACACTCTTACTTTATCCTACCCTCAACACTCTTACTTCATTCTACTCTCAACACTCTTACTTTGTGCTACCCTCAACACTCTTACTTCATCCTACCCTCAACACTCTTACTTTATCCTACCCTCAACACTCTTACTTTGTGCTATCCTCAACACTCTTACTTCATCCTACCCTCAACACTCTTACTTTATCCTACCCTCAACACTCTTACTTCATCCTACCCTCAACACTCTTACTTTATCCTACCCTCAACACTCTTACTTTGTGCTATCCTCAACACTCTTACTTCATCCTACCCTCAACACTCTTACTTTATCCTACCCTCAACACTCTTACTTCATCCAACCCTCAACACTCTTACTTCATCCTACCCTCAACACTCTTACTTCATCCTACCCTCAACACTCTTACTTTATCCTACCCTCAACACTCTTACTTTATCCTACCCTCAACACTCTTACTTTATCCTACCCTCAACACTCTTACTTCATTCTACCCTCAACACTCTTACTTCATTCTACTCTCAACACTCTTACTTTGTGCTACCCTCAACACTCTTACTTCATCCTACCCTCAACACTCTTACTTTATCCTACCCTCAACACTCTTACTTTGTGCTATCCTCAACACTCTTACTTCATCCTACCCTCAACACTCTTACTTTATCCTACCCTCAACACTCTTACTTCATCCTACCCTCAACACTCTTACTTTATCCTACCCTCAACACTCTTACTTTGTGCTATCCTCAACACTCTTACTTCATCCTACCCTCAACACTCTTACTTTATCCTACCCTCAACACTCTTACTTCAT
The DNA here is from genome assembly GCF_038502225.1 of Cherax quadricarinatus. Taxonomy (NCBI): domain Eukaryota; kingdom Metazoa; phylum Arthropoda; class Malacostraca; order Decapoda; family Parastacidae; genus Cherax; species Cherax quadricarinatus. The sequence continues at coordinate 24,970,009 of NC_091313.1, forward strand.
CCAACCCTCAACACTCTTACTTCATCCTACCCTCAACACTCTTACTTCATCCTACCCTCAACACTCTTACTTTATCCTACCCTCAACACTCTTACTTTATCCTACCCTCAACACTCTTACTTTATCCTACCCTCAACACTCTTACTTCATCCTACCCTCAACACTCTTACTTCATCCTACCCTCAACACTCTTACTTCATCCTACCCTCAACACTCTTACTTCATCCTACCCTCAACACTCTCTCTTCACCACTACTCGTCCCCTCTTTCCCAATTACCCTTAATTTTGCCTCTCACTCTTCCACCATCACCCTTCTCTTCACTGATATCTTTTCCATATCCCTCATCCTTTCTCTACGCATTTCCCCTCACACTTTCCTCTCCCTATCCTTCTCCCTCAAGTTGCCGTTAGCCCTCTCCCCTCAGCCTCACCCTTGCCAGGTGGTTCAAGTCTTAATAGCTTCATAGTTCCCTAGTTTTTTTATGCACTCAAGTACCCATCCTGTGGTCAGTAGTCAGATTAATAGACTTGTAAAATAACCACAGGGGAAGTTGAATGTTGAGCGATCATTTAACTCCCCCTGTGGTTAAAGAGACTTGAAGAGGCATTATAGAGACATATAATGGCTACAGATAATTGATCCCAACATTCCTGTTTAATAAACAGGTTACAATGGTAACTGAATGTTCTCAAATTTATTGAATTCAGGACAGCAGTTATAAGGAGTTTACGCAGTCATGGATTCAGATGCAAAACATCACAAGGTAGTTATACGCGGTTATGAGTTAATTTTGAGTTATTTAAAACGGACAAAGTTGTGAAATTTTTCCCAAATGGCTAGTAATGTGCCGTTCTACTTTTTTTTTTTTTTTTGACTATTTCTGAATTCGGGAATTTTTTTCGCGTTACAATACACAGTGACGCAAGGTGTGACAATAGTTCCTCTGTCAGAGTTTACATATGGTAAAGTCTACATTAGCTGGTGGTGCAGACTCCCAGAGATACCTGTGGCCCAGCCAAAGCCGGGGAGTAGTGACCCCTATGAGTCTGCTGAGTCTGCCACAGACATGTGACTCCTCTTGCATGGCGAAATCATAACCATAATTTTTTATAAGGGGTGAACTGATATGCCATCGGAATGCCTCGGTCAGATGACCAAAAGCTCCAGCTGCGAGTCATCATATGACTAAGACCCGCATCAGGAAACAGTTCTGTTTTCTGACGAACCTTACCTAACCTGACAAGTTAATGAAGTTCACTTTGAGTTCTCTTCGTATTATTTTCTTAAAACTACTTGTTGATAGCCAGAAGTTAGATTCTACTCCCACCTTTGTCAATTCTTCAATTATTTCCTGCATTTGAAGGCCACTCTGAGACAGAATCCACAAGAAGTGTATGCTGACTCCACTCTTTACAGTTCCACCACATCTATATTTGGTTTCTCAGCCTCGAAAGACAAATGCTGTGAAATATGAATATTGCTGCACTCTCCCTCAACCTGCTTCAACCTGCTTCACCCTCCCTCAACCTGTTTCACCCTCCCTCAACCTGCTTCACCCTCCCTCAACCCGCCTTGAGAAAAATTATTGTGTGTAGATTATTCCCAGTGGGGTTGGAGGCAGTCTCTCTCTCTCTCTCTCTCTCTCTCTCTCTCTCTCTCTCTCTCTCTCTCTCTCTCTCTCTCTCTCTCTCTCTCTCTCTCTCCACCAAAGATAATTATCGAAATATAGTATGACACACAATCTTGATAAACAACTTAACGACAAACCAATATTCATTACAACATTAAACAGCGAATCTTTTAGAATAATTAATGCCACACTTTAACTACACTAATTTTCGTTTTTCGATTAAGCAGCCGGTGGTGTACCAGTGCTGGATACCAGTCATTAAGCAGCCGGTGGTGTACCAGTGCTGGATACAAGTCATTAAGCAACCGGTGGCATACCGGTGCTGGGTTTCCACGTCATTAAGAACGAGGCAGTACATTCTGCCCTAGTAACAATATACTGTGAGCAGTATACAACAGATGTTTACGTAGGCTACACTGTGTGGCTCACACTACCACTTTCAGCACCGAGTAAACCGTATTTTCTCGGCATGGATGCTCATAGCGTGCGGTCGACCATACAAAACATTCGCGTTGTAGAACACGCTTCCATTGAAACAACGTTTCGCCCTGTGTAGGGTTTCAGCAAATCATGATCGGGTGAGCCTCTACACAGAAGCAAACGATTCTGTCTATTACCTGGTAGGTAGTAGGTTGGTAGACAGAAACCGCCCAGGGAAGTATTACCGTCCTACCAAATGCGTGTGAAATGTAAGTTAGTAAATGTTTTACGTGATGATAGGACTGCTGGTGTCTTTTTTCTGTCTCACAAGCACGTAGAATAACAGGTATATCTTGCTACTTCTACTTACACATACGTCACACTACACATGCATGTACAAGCATATTTACACACCCGTCTGGGTTTTCTTCTATTTTTCTTAATAGTTCTTGTTCTTTACTTTCTCTTATCTCTATGGGGAAGTGAAAAGTTCTTCCTCCGTAAACCATGCGTATCGTAAGAGGCGTCTAGAATGCCTGGATCAAGGGGCTAGTAACCCAATCTCCTGTATAAATTACTGAATTTGAAAATATAAACTTTTGTTTATATATATATATATATATATATATATATATATATATATATATATATATATATATATATATATATATATATATAAACAAAAGTTTATATTTTCAAATTCAGTAATTATATATTCAATAGGATGACAGTAAACAAGTGATATCAGAATATGCAAAACAACCACTGTGAATGAACAGCGAAATTCCAAGAGCTTGGAAATTCACTATTCTTCCACAGTGATTGTATATATATATATATATATATATATATATATATATATATATATATATAAATATGTATATATATATAATATATATTATAAATATGTATATGTCGTGCCGAATAGGCAGAACTTGCGATCTTGGCTTAAATAGCAACGCTCATCTTGCCATATAGGACAAGCGAAAATTTGTGTATGCAATAATTTCGCCAAAATCATTCTGAACCTAACGAAAAAAATATATTTCACTGTGTTTGTTTAGTATTAAATTATTGTAAACAAATCTAAAACATATTTAGTTGGGTTAAGCTAAGATAAATTGTTCTTATATATATATATATATATATATATATATATATATATATATATATATATATATATATATATATATATATATATATATATATATATATATGTATATATAACGTTTCTAACTGTGAAGAGCTATATCAGATCACGATTAGATAAAGCTCTACACAGAAGCAAATGATTTCTCCCAGCCCTTCCATCCACGAAAAAAAAGCTTGTTTTGAAATATATGTTCCTGGTTTTTTTTTTAGGTCGCTATAGCCTGATTTGCAAGTGATCAACGGGAATTTTGTGATATATATTAATTAACCGATTGTAAAAATGGCGATGAACCTGCAGATGAGGGGCCATGATCACAGGTTTACGAGGAGAGGTTCACTGTGAACCACGATGAGCCTTGTTGAGCTTAATTGAAACGAGGCCCTGAGGGCGGGGAGGAAAAAAAAATATAAAGATTGTGAATATAGGTGCGGTGGACGGGGCTCAAATGAGCGCGTGTTGTGTTTTGCCTTAATTTACATAATTGTGCATCAGAGTGACACTGTGTTACGCGTGAGTAATTTCATACACCGTTATGAATACTAACGCAGTGCTCCAATTCAACGTTAATAGAGCACCTCGTTTTATATTGGCAGCTCCTCGTTTAACGTGTAAACGAAAGTTCCTCACTTAGCGGTGACAAAGGCACACGTGATCCATCTTTTCTTGCAGCAGTTCCGTAACTTCTGTCAAGCGCCGTACGGCTTGCTTCCATGACGGGTAACAGTCACCTCATCGTTCAAAACGTCGCTAAATTATTGCTAAATATTTAGTCAAACTCCATAATTTGTCGTAGTGGTAATGACTACCATGAAAGTGATTTGTCATGGTAGTAATGACTACCATGGAAGTGTTTTGTCATGGTAATAATGACTACCATGAAAGTGTTGTCATGGTAATAATGACTACCATAAAAGTGTTGTCATGGTAATAATGACTACCATGAAAGTGTTGTCATGGTAATAATGACTACCATGAAAGTGTTGTCATGGTAATAATGACTACCATGAAAGTGTTGTCATGGTAATAATGACTACCATGAAAGTGTTGTCATGGTAATAATGACTACCATGAAAGTGTTGTCATGGTAATAATGACTACCATGAAAGTGTTGTCATGGTAATAATGACTACCATGAAAGTGTTTTGTCAGGTAGCATGCTGTTTCATATTCTTTTTTTTTTTTTAACACATCGGCTGTCTCCCACCAAAGCAGGTTGGCCCAAAAAAGAAAAACTTTCATCATCATTCACTCCATCACTGTCTTGCCAGAGAGGTGCTTTACACTACAGTTATAAAACTGCAACATTAACACCCCTCTTTCAGAGTGCAGACACTGTACTTCCCATCTCCAGGACTCAAGTCCGGCCTGCCGGTTTCCCTGAATCCCTTCATAAATGTTACCTTGCTCACACTCCAACAGTATATATATATATATATATATATATATATATATATATATATATATATATATATATATATATATATATATATATATATATATAGGATATTAACACATCGTCTGCTTCTTGTGCCCTTATTTTATATATATCTTTTGTGTGTATATGTGTATATCTGTGTGTGTGTGTTAGTGTTCCAAATTAATTTATACTCTTTTCTCTTTTTCATCTTTCGACATTTTATAGAACCCTCATCTTTGGGGAAGAGAATTAAAGGTCTTTAAGGTAAAAAAATAAAAATATTGAATTTTCTTCGTGAGGTCGTATAAAAAAAATTCCCTTCCACCTGATGATTTTTTTTCAAGACTTATTTTTTATTTGAAGGATACAATTATGTTTAAGATTACATAATGTATTCACACATAAATGAAATGTGTTAATGTTTAAATCAGGTAATGAATCTGTGTATGTTGTGTGTGTGTGTGTGTGTGTGTGTGTGTGTGTGTGTGTGTGTGTGTGTGTGTGTGTTGTGGAATGTGGTTAAACTTCGTAAGCTCTTCCCTCCCCTTACTCTAATTCACCATATGTCCCCTCTTCTCCCTCTCTTCTCTTCTACAACTCGTCCTCTCTCTCTCTCTCTCTCTCTCTCTCTCTCTCTCTCTCTCTCTTGTTCCGTCCCCCAAACCACTTACATTACCCTCTTCTTCCCGACCCACTACTCTTCCCAAACAATCTTGCCTCTCCCCCTCCCGTACCTCCACTCTCCAGTTTTCCCTTTTCCTCCCTTCCCACACTCTCCTCTCCCCCACCTTCTCCCTTCCACCCCGCCTAACACATCCACAACCACTCCCCTCACTATTCAACCTCCATTCACTCAGTCTCACCGTCCCCCACCACCCAACATCCACTCTCCCGTGCTATTGTAATGTCCCACTATGTAGACCATCGGCATTTCAGGCTCCACTAACACGTACACGGGGTAAAGGAAATTGGCTGAACTTATCAGGTGCTTGGTTACAGCACGTAATTACGTGTATGTGTGTGTGTGTTTATGTTTGGACTCAGTGAGTTACTCACCGGTGAATAAAAATGAAGGTCAGTATCACTGATTTCTGGCCTCTTGGGGCTTTATCATATCTACTCTTGAAATTGCGTCTAATTTACCTCCTCCGAGGCCTGGTTTCAGACCGGGCGGCGGGGGCGTTGACCCCCGAAACCCTCTCCAGGTAAACTCCAGGTAAACTCCACTGCCTCGTCCAAGCAGCTTCCACCAATATCCCCTTGATTCTGTTCCTCTTAATTCAAATAGTATTCCCTAATCTGCCTTATCAATTCTCTTTAAGGTTTCGTATGCCGTAATCGTGTCTCTTCCTTGTCATTCTCTCCTCCTAGGTAGTCAGGTTCATTTCCTTCATCCTCTCTTCATATTAAATTCTTTCGGTTCTAATGCTAGCTTAGTTGCAAACCTCAATGACTGGCCTAAAATATGCCGTATATAAGGTTCTGAAGGATTCTTTATTCAAGTTCTTGAATGCTGTTCTGAGGTGTGCTAATCTTGCGTATTATGTGGCTTGATTCACATGTACACACACACACACACACGAGTGTGTGTATATGTGTGCACCCGTTCGTGTGCATGTTTGCGTATTTTTGAGGGACGGGGGGTGAGTGAGAAAAGAAAATGATAAAGATAGAGATAGGTAAAGACAGATTAAAAGCAGAATAGAAACAAAATCAGGGACACCAAAATTTTCGAAGATATAAGGTATGGTAGATATTTAAAGAAGAAATATAAGAATGAAAAGAAAGAATAATGATTAGTGAAATATTGGAGGCCACCAAAGGAGGTTAGCACAGTAAATGGATAAAAGAAATAGACAAAGAATAAAAAATGTAAATAGAGAGAAAGGAGAGCAAATTAGGGAGAGGAAGAGAGGAGATTGGCCAGCACAGGACAACAAAGCCAGGGAGGACGCCAAGCCATTTTACAGAATTGTCAATGGTGGTGAGGGGAGTGATTGTCTAGTGACTACTATTGTGTTGTGACT
>NC_091313.1:24984157-25061657 GCF_038502225.1 Cherax quadricarinatus
TCTCATACCTCGACCAGTCAGTCTCATACCTTGACCAGTCAGTCTCATACCTTGACCAGTCAGTCTCATACCTTGACCAGTCAGTCTCGTACGTTGACCAGTCAGTCTCGTACCTTGACCAGTTAGTCTCATACCTTGACCAGTCAGTATCGTACCTTGACCAGTCAGTCTCATACCTTGACCAGTCAGTCTCGTACCTTGACCAGCCAGTCTCATACCTTGACCAGTCTCGTACCTACAGGCAGTCACTACACCAGACTGCAGGCTGGGCTTCCTACCACATATATACTTAATATACTAGTATAACAGTCTCAGTGAGTTACCATTCTCCATCACTCCACTTAAGAACCCTTACTACACTGCTGTGTGTCTCTCCTTGTGGATGGGTGGATAGAGATGTCACTGAACGGGCCGTCATGCCACTTAAAACCGGCGTCAGAAGAAATTTTCACATTTTTCCCCTTAAATAAAATACCTCCTGTCCGTCTGACTTTTCCAAAACCCCCCGGATACGTTCGTTCAGCCGTGTTGTATTTCACTTGAGCAGCTGTCCATCTAAATTATAATTTTATGCAAATTGCAGTCATGAAAAGAAAATTAATTTTGGGGGGGAATATTGAATCACAAGCCGGAAACCAACGCTGTGTGGGGGATGTAATTTGTTTTGGCTTCAGGATACTTTGCTTAGAGCCTATGTAAAGGTGTGTGTGTGTGTGTGTGTGTGTGTGTGTGTGTGTTAGTTACCATTGTGTCCTAGGCACATGTGTGTGTGTGTGTGCGTGTTACCATTGGGTCCTAGGCACATGTGTGTGTGTGTGTGTGTGTGTGTGTGTGTGTGTGTGTGTTACCATTGGGTCCTAGGCACATGTGTGTGTGTGTGTGTGTGTTACCATTGTGTCCTAGGCACATGTGTGTGTGTGTTTGTGTGTGTGTGTGTGTGTGTGTGTGTGTGTGTGTGTGTGTGTGTGTGTGTGTGTGTGTGTGTGTGTGTGTGTGTGTGTGTGTGTGTGTGTGTGTGTGTTAGTAACCATTGTGTCCTAGGCACGTGTGTGTGTGTGTGTGTGTGTGTGTGTGTGTGTGTGTGTGTGTGTGTGTGCGTGTGTGAGTGTGTGTGTGTTAGTGTGTTAGTAATCTACATCAGTTGACAGCATCATCAAATAACAAGGAAGTGCGTGTGTGATGTGGATAAGAGATCTGTGTGATACGAAGCATGAATATACATTTTATGTTGTTGAGTTGTTGGTCTCATTTAGTTTCACACACACACACACACACACACACACACACACACACACACACACACACACACACACACACATATCTATCTCTAACAAAACTTAATTAATCCCCTTGGCAAAGCAGACCAATTCAAAATATAGCTCTCAATAAAAGTGGATATTTATTGTTATACAGCTTCCATTTGTTATATATATATATATATATATATATATATATATATATATATATATATATATATATATATATATATATATATATATATATATATATATATATATATATATATATATATATATATATATATATATATATATATATACGTATATATAAAACTGGTCAATTAGCAAGAACTCATTTAAAATTAAATCCTTTCTGAAATTTTCTCTTATACGTTTAAAGATATATTTTTTTCATTAATGTTAATGTAAAAAATTTTAATTTTGCACCAAAAGAATCTTAGAAAACTTACCTAACCTTATCATAACAAGAGCAATTTATTTTAGCCTAACCCAGCTAAATATATTTTAGATTTGTTTACAGTAATTTAATACTAAACAAACACAGTGAAATACATTTTTTTCGTTAGGTTCAAAATGATTTTGGCGAAATTATTGCATACACAAATTTTCACTTGTCCTATATGGCAAGATGAGCGTTGCTATTTAAGCCAAGATCGCAAGTTCTGCCTATTCGGCACGACATATATATATATATATATATATATATATATATATATATATATATATATATATATATATATATATATATATATATATATATATATATATATATATATATATATATATATATATATATATATATATATATATCAGTGACTAAAAAGGACAAAAAGCTGGAAATTTTAAGATGAAATTGATAGGTACAGGTAGATACATATTACAAAAAAATGACTGTTATCATTATGAATGAAAACCCAGGGAAACAAAAGTATACTAAATAGTGTGTGATATTTTAATTGAGGAAGCGTAAGTGGGGTTTTATGGGGTGTTTCTGGTAACACTGGATGTTTCTGGTAACACTGGATGTTTCTGGTAACACTGGTTGTTTCTGGTAACACTGGATGTTTCTGGTAACACTGGATGTTTCTGGTAACACTGGATGTTTCTGGTAACACTGGTTGTTTCTGGTAACACTGGATGTTTCTGGTAACACTGGATGTTTCTGGTAACACTGGATGTTTCTGGTAACACTGGATGTTTCTGGTAACACTGGATGTTTCTGGTAACACTGGATGTTTCTGGTAACACTGGATGTTTCTGGTAACACTGGTTGTAAAGGAAGGGCAGCAGTAATGATTAATGGTCAACTATAGAAGGAAAATAGTTGGTGTATATTAAGTTTTTAATTCAAGAATTGTGAGGATCAGGATAAAGGTGGAGAGTGAGATGTAAGTTATAATATTTGTTTATGCACCTGGGGTGAGACTACTACTACTACTACTACTACTACTACTACTACTACTACTACTACTACTACTACTACTAATACTACCACTACTACCACTACTACTACTACTACTACTACTACTACTACTGTTACAAAAAACGCGATTCTAAAAGCTTAGAGATCTCCAGTGAATACTAGAAAGGACTGCCCTTCTAGCATCCAGCCTGTTACTGGGTTTTCGTAACAAGTAGTCAGTATCCTTGTTCAATTATCCATTAGAATTCAGTATAAATTATTAGTGCTTCAGGATTACAACTGGTAGGCTACTAACTAGAGAAATTAAAATTTAATAAATTTATTAAGTTGTCTAGGCGTATATCAATTTAAATTAATCACAGTAATCAACAAAATAAGAATAATCACTTCTCTCGTGTACAGTATTATTGTGCTGAAAGCACATATCACATTTATAAGTCTTAAGTACCGTCTGGTACATTAACATTTAATAAGATATTACAAATATGTACAAGTAAGTTTGTGTGTATGTGTGTAAGTGCTCTAAGTAGTTCGCTATGTCTCACGACTCGACTAGACTTAAACAAGTGACTGACAAACTCCTCTCATAAACTAAGTTCTTGACCAACTGGCAATCAGAACAGTCTGCTTGAACAATAAAACGACTGATAAGCCGAACAACAATATAACAAGCAACTGCGACACAATCAGGAACAAGGAGATAATATAAAGACAGCTAGTAGGGACCATCAGCAGATCCTCCACCAAAAGTCACAAAGCTCCCGTAATACTGAAACTAAGTTCAGCATAAGAAAATCACCCGACTGTGACAATGCACAGATACCAGTACAAGTTAGGTCAGAAGCTACAGCTCAGGACCTGAGTTGCTCAGTGTCTTTGAGACACACAACCTCAGTACAACGTCGAAAATCACTAAGTCTATACAATGTTCTGCGAACAGAGTCTCCAGAACTAACAATAATGAGACAAGAGACGATCTTCCAACAAGGGCCAATAAGGAAGAGTTAGGCACTTGCCAGGAATACGTCCAACCACCAAGCGAGTCTAGACCAGACTGAATACTTCAGGCGAGGTGAGGACACCCCCCCCTCGATCACGTGATAGCTCCGTGGACAGCTGCAGCTCAGCAACAGAAGCCGGCAGAGTAACGAGCCACAAGCGATAATTACAGTAGTTAGACAATCAAGACTTGAACTGAGCACATAGTAATATGTTACATCCTACCTAACAAAATTAAACTAAGTCAAATAATAATATAAAACAATATATTCACGATTTAGCTATTATCGCAAATATAAGCAATATAAAATTATATGAAAAAGGTAATATACATAATAATATACATCATGTAAATTGTAACCCATTCAGGGGTTGCAACATACTACTACCACTACTACTACCACTACTACTGCTACTACTACTACTACTACTACTACTACTACTACTACCACTACTACTACTACTACTACTACTACTACCACTACTACTACTACTACCACTACTACTACTACTACTACGACTACTACTACTACTACTACTACTGCTGCTGCTGCTGCTACTTCTGCTGCTGCTGCTGCTGCTACCATCACTACTACCAGTAAAACCACATAAGAACATTAGAATGGAGGAACACTGCAGAAGGCCTACTGGCCCATACAAGGCAGGTCTTTATCAAAACTCCCAATTCCCACCTACGCATCTGTCCAACCCTTTCCCCCAAAACTCCCCACCCAAACCATCACCCCACCACCATCACCACCACCCCCACCACCATCACCACAAACACTACTACCACCACCAACACTACCACCACCAAGAACAATACCACCACCACCACCAACACTACCACCAACACCAATAACAACACCAACACTACTACCACCACCAACACTACCACCATCACCCACCACCACCACCATCACCCACCACCATCACCCACCACCACCCCTACCACCCCCACCAAAATTACCACCATCACCACCAATACTACCACCACGACCACCCCCACCACCCCCACCACCCCATCACCCCCACCACCCCAACCACCCCCACCACCCCCACCACCCCCACCACCCCCACCACCCCCACCACCACTACCACCATCACCACCAACACTGTCACCACCACCACCACCACCACCACCACCACCACCACCATCACCACCAACACTACCACCACCACCACCATCACCACCACCACTATCACCACCAACACTACCACCACCACCACCACCATCACCACCAACACTACCACCACCACCACCACCACCACCACCACCACCACCACCACCATCACCACCATCACCACCAACACTACCACCAACACCACCACCATCACCACCACCACCATCACTACCAACACTACCACCATCACCATCACCAACAACACTACCACCACCACCATCACCACCAACACTACAACCATCACCATCACCACCACCACCATCACCAACAACACTACCACCACCACCATCACCACCAACACTACCACCACCACCACCACCACCACCACCATCACCACCAACACTACCACCACCACCATCACCACCACCACCATCACCAACAACACTACCACCACCACCATCACCAACAACACTACCACCACTACCACCACCACCACCACCACCACCACCATCACCACCAACACTACCACCACCACCATCACCACCACCACCATCACCAACAACACTACCACCACCACCATCACCACCAACACTACCACCACCACCACCACCATCACCACAAACACTACCACCACCACCATCACCACCACCACCATCACCAACAACACTACCACCACCACCACCACCATCACCACCAACACTACCACCACCATCACCACCAACACTACCACCACCACCATCAACACCACCATCACCACCACCACCACCACCATCACCACTATCACCACCACCACCATCACCACCAACACTACCATCACCACCATCAACACCACCATCACCACCACCACCACCACCACCACCACCATCACCACCAACACCACCATCACCACCATCAACACCACCATCACCACCACCACCACCACCACCACCATCACCACCTCTCCCACAACCCACCAAGGTCAACATGCCACACAGTACATATTTGCGTAAATGAAACAATATCTGGCCAGAGTACAGACACCTCACTTTGGCCTTGAAACAGGAGAACCACTACAGGCTGACACATGGTTATTGTAGCTGCTGTAGCCCTGACTAGTGTCAACAATTGTGACTACAGTGCTAGTAGTTGTAACTACAGTGGTAGTAGTTCTGACTACAGTCCCAGTAGTTGTAACTACAGTGGTAGTAGTTCTGACTACAGTGGCATTAGTTGTGACTACAGTGGTGGTAGTTCTGACTACAGTGCCAGTAGTTGTAACTACAGTGGTGGTAGTTCTGACTACAGTGCCAGTAGTTGTAACTACAGTGGTAGTAGTTCTGACTACAGTGCCAGTAGTTGTAACTACAGTGGTGTTAGTTCTGACTACAGTGGCAGTAGTTGTAACTACAGTGGTAGTAGTTCTGACTACAGTGGCAGTAGTTGTGACTACATTGAAAGCAATTGTGACTACAATGGCAGTAGTTGTGACTACAGTGGCAGTAGTTGTGACTACAATGTCAGTAGTTGTGACTACAGTGGTAGTAGTTCTGACTATAATGGCAGTAGTTGTGACTACAGTGGCAGTAGTTGTGACTACAGTGGCAGCAGTTGTGACTATAATGGCTGTTGTTGTGACTACAGATGTAGTAGGTCTGACTACAATGGCACTAGTTGTGACTACAGTGGCAGCAGCTGTAACTACAGTGGCAGTAGTTGTGACTACATTGGCAGTAGTTGTGATTGCAGTGACAGTAGTTGTGACTACAGTGACAGCAGTTGTGACTACAGTGACAGCAGTTGTGACTACAGTGGCAGCAGTTGTGACTACAATGGCAGTAGTTGTGACTACAATGGCAGCAGTTGTGACTACACTGGGAGTAGTTGTGACTACAGTGGCAGCAGTTGTGACTACACTGGGAGAAGTTGTGACTACAGTGACAGCAGTTGTGACTACAGTGGCAGCAGTTGTGACTACAATGGCAGTAGTTGTGACTACAATGGCAGCAGTTGTGACTACACTGGGAGTAGTTGTGACTACAGTGGCAGCAGTTGTGACTACAGTGGCAGTAGTTGTGACTACATTGGCAGTAGTTGTGATTACAGTGACAGAAGTTGTGACTATTGCTGACCTAGAAAATGTACAGAGAACCTTCACGGCGCGCATAACGGAGATAAAACACCTCAATTACTGGGAGCGCTTGAGGTTCCTAAACCTGTATTCCCTGGAACGCAGGCGGGAGAGATACATGATTATATACACCTGGAAAATCCTAGATGGACTAGTACCGAACTTGCACACGAAAATCACTCACAACGAAAGCAAAAGACTCGGATGACGATGCAACATCCCCCCAATGAAAAGCAGGGGTCTCACTAGCACGTTAAGAGACAATACCGTAAGTGCCAGGGGCCCGAGACTGTTCAACTGCCTCCCAGAATACATAAGGGGGATTACCAATAGACCCCTGGCTGTCTTCAAGCTGGCACTGGACAAGCACCTAAAGTCGGTACCTGACTAGCCGGGCTGTGGCTCGTACGTTGGATTGCGTGCAGCCAGTAATAACAGCCTGGTTGATCAGGCTCTGATCCACCAGGAGGCCTGGTCACAGACCGGGCCGCGGGGGCGTTGACCCCCGGAACTCTCTCCGGGTAAACTCCAGGTAAACAGTGACAGTAGTTGTGATTACAGTGACAGCAGTTGTGTGCATCCCTACACGCAAACGATCATCCACAGGGGACAGGAGCTATGAATCGACCCTTGCAACCACAAATTAGTAAGAAAAACACAATGCAGTCTGTGTCAGGTCGACATATGTAGCACCACAGAACTGTTCCCAGATGAAAGAGAATGGCAATAAGGTGACAACAAACAGAGAGACACAGAAGAAAGCCCCAGGAAGCACAGAGGGACGCGACACGAAACAAAGAATAACATAACAAGAGACACAGAAGGACGTAATAAGAAACCGGGAAAGACATAACAAGAAAGAAAGAAAGATAAAACAAGAGACACAGGAGAACATGACAAGTAAACAGTTAAATTAATTTGGACAAAATATCACACAATTTTAGATTATTACAACTGTCTTGCATAACGTAGCGAAAGACGAAACAAAACGTAATAGAAAATACGGAAGGAAGTAAAAAAAAAAGTATCACAGAAGGAGGTTACAAGAAGCACAGAGGGACAGAAGGACATAACGAGGTGGCAAATCAGTCCCATGAGTGACAATTGAAGTATGTTAACCAGGTGGAAGGTGGCCTGGTTGTTTGTGGGGGAGGAGGAGGAGGAGGAGGAGGAGGAGGAGGTAAGTTAAGGAGGAGCAGGAGGAGGGGGGGGTTGAGGGAGGGGATGACGATAGAGAGGGTAAGGGGAAAAGGAACGTGGAAGGTAACGAGTGTGAGGAGAAAGAAATGGAGAAATAAGGAGAGGAGTGAGGATTAAAAGGGGAGTATGAGGGGGGGGGGAGAGAAGGAATCTTCAAGGGAAGTGCGAGAAGAATCGTGGTCTTGGGGAAGCGGAAAGGAGGTGAGTGGCGGAGGGAAGGAAGAGAGGGTGAGAGGGGAGGCGGATGTAAGGTGGGACAGTGAAGGTGGGGGAAGATTAATGAAGAAGAGACGGTGGTGGGGGGGGGGGTAAAATGAAAAGGAAGAGGGAAGGGAGACACAGGAAATGAGGACGATGAGTAAAGGATGCAGGATGAAGAATAAGGGAGAGAATGGGAAGCGACGCAAGAATTAGCGGAGAAACATAGAGATAGAAAAGAAAAGCTAGGAAAGCCTCTAGCTCTTGGTTCAACCTCTTCACTCTCAACCGACTGACGTGAAATTTATGGTAAGGGCTTTTGAAGTCTCTGTACGGTGTCCATGTGGTGTGTGCCTCTGTATGGTGTCCATGTGGTGTGTGCCTCTGTATGGTGTCCATGTGGTGTGTGCCTCTGTATGGTGTCCATGTGGTGTGTGCCTCTGTATGGTGTCCATGTGGTGTGTGCCTCTGTATGGTGTCCATGTGGTGTGTGCCTCTGTATGGTGTCCATGTGGTGTGTGTCTCTGTATGGTGTCCATGTGGTGTGTGCCTCTGTATGGTGTCCATGTGGTGTGTGCCTCTGTATGGTGTCCATGTGGTGTGTGTCTCTGTATGGTGTCCATGTGGTGTGTGCCTCTGTATGGTGTCCATGTGGTGTGTGCCTCTGTATGGTGTCCATGTGGTGTGTGCCTCTGTATGGTGTCCATGTGGTGTGTGCCTCTGTATGGTGTCCATGTGGTGTGTGCCTCTGTATGGTGTCCATGTGTCCATGTGGTGTGTGTCTCTGTATGGTGTCCATGTGGTGTGTGCCTCTGTATGGTGTCCATGTGGTGTGTGCCTCTGTATGGTGTCCATGTGGTGTGTGCCTCTGTATGGTGTCCATGTGGTGTGTGTCTCTGTATGGTGTCCATGTGGTGTGTGCCTCTGTATGGTGTCCATGTGGTGTGTGCCTCTGTATGGTGTCCATGTGGTGTGTGCTCTGTATGGTGTCCATGTGGTGTGTGCCTCTGTATGGTGTCCATGTGGTGTGTGTCTCTGTATGGTGTCCATGTGGTGTGTGCCTCTGTATGGTGTCCATGTGGTGTGTGCCTCTGTATGGTGTCCATGTGGTGTGTGTCTCTGTATGGTGTCCATGTGGTGTGTGCCTCTGTATGGTGTCCATGTGGTGTGT
This sequence comes from Cherax quadricarinatus, assembly GCF_038502225.1. NCBI lineage: Eukaryota > Metazoa > Arthropoda > Malacostraca > Decapoda > Parastacidae > Cherax > Cherax quadricarinatus. The sequence goes on from NC_091313.1 coordinate 24,993,639, forward strand.
GCCTCTGTATGGTGTCCATGTGGTGTGTGCCTCTGTATGGTGTCCATGTGGTGTGTGCCTCTGTATGGTGTCCATGTGGTGTGTGCCTCTGTATGGTGTCCATGTGGTGTGTGCCTCTGTATGGTGTCCATGTGGTGTGTGCCTCTGTATGGTGTCCATGTGGTGTGTGCCTCTGTATGGTGTCCATGTGGTGTGTGCCTCTGTATGGTGTCCATGTGGTGTGTGTCTCTGTATGGTGTCCATGTGGTGTGTGCCTCTGTATGGTGTCCATGTGGTGTGTGCTCTGTATGGTGTCCATGTGGTGTGTGCCTCTGTATGGTGTCATGTGGTGTGTGCCTCTGTATGGTGTCCATGTGGTGTGTGTCTCTGTATGGTGTCCATGTGGTGTGTGCCTCTGTATGGTGTACATGTGGTGTGTGTCTCTGTATGGTGTCCATGTGGTGTGTGCCTCTGTATGGTGTACATGTGGTGTGTGTCTCTGTATGGTGTACATGTGGTGTGTGTCTCTGTATGGTGTACATGTGGTGTGTGTCTCTGTATGGTGTCCATGTGGTGTGTGCCTCTGTATGGTGTCCATGTGGTGTGTGCCTCTGTATGGTGTACATGTGGTGTGTGTCTCTGTATGGTGTCCATGTGGTGTGTGCCTCTGTATGGTGTCCATGTGGTGTGTGCCTCTGTATGGTGTCCATGTGGTGTGTGCCTCTGTATGGTGTACATGTGGTGTGTGTCTCTGTATGGTGTACATGTGGTGTGTGTCTCTGTATGGTGTACATGTGGTGTGTGTCTCTGTATGGTGTCCATGTGGTGTGTGTCTCTGTATGGTGTACATGTGGTGTGTGTCTCTGTATGGTGTACATGTGGTGTGTGTCTCTGTATGGTGTACATGTGGTGTGTGTCTCTGTATGGTGTACATGTGGTGTGTGTCTCTGTATGGTGTACATGTGGTGTGTGTCTCTGTATGGTGTACATGTGGTGTGTGTCTCTGTATGGTGTACATGTGGTGTGTGTCTCTGTATGGTGTCCATGTGGTGTGTGCCTCTGTATGGTGTGGCCTCAGCCACTGTTATCGTGTCAAGAATAAGCACTTGAGGAACATTAATGCTGTATCATTGATTGTTTGCCTCCTAAATAACCCTACATGCAACATGATCACAGTAAACAGGTGATATCACAATATGCAGAACAACCACTGAGAAAAAAAATGGTGAACTTCCAAGTGCTTTCTTGATTTCTCACATTATCAAGGAACTCTACGGTTTTCCACTTCCCATTCGTTTAAGAGAACAGTAGTACTTTCCTGGATAGAGGGTGAACCAGACACTGGCGCAACACTTGCTTGTCTTTACTGTGGAAACGTTACTGTAGAAACGTTACTGTGGAAACGTTACTGTGGAAACGTTACTGTGGAAACGTAACTATGGGAACGTTACTGTGGAAACGTTACTGTGGAAACGTTACTGTGGAAACGTTACTGTGGAAACGTTACTGTGGAAACGTTACTGTGGAAACGTTATTGTAGAAACGTTACTGTGGAAACGTTACTGTGGAAACGTTACTGTGGAAACGGTTCTGTAGAAACGTTACTGTGGAAACGTTACTGTGGAAACGGTGCTGTAGAAACGTTACTGTGGAAACGTTACTGTGGAAACGGTGCTGTAGAAACGTTACTGTGGAAACGTTACTGTGGAAACGTTACTGTGGAAACGTTACTGTGGAAACGTTACTGTGGAAACGTTACTGTGGAAACGTTACTGTGGAAACGTTACTGTGGAAACGTTACTGTGGAAACGTTACTGTGGAAACGTTACTGTGGAAACGTTACTGTGGAAACGTTATTGTAGAAACGTTACTGTGGAAACGTTACTGTGGAAACGTTACTGTGGAAACGTTACTGTGGAAACGTTACTGTGGAAACGTTACTGTGGAAACGTTACTGTGGAAACGTTACTGTGGAAACGTTATTGTAGAAACGTTACTGTGGAAACGTTACTGTAGAAACGTTACTGTGGAAACGTTACTGTGGAAACGTTACTGTGGAAACGTTACTGTGGAAACGTTACTGTGGAAACGTTACTGTAGAAACGTTACTGTGGAAACGTTACTGTGGAAACGTTACTGTGGAAACGTTGCTGTGGAAACGTTACTGTGGAAACGGTGCTGTAGAAACGTTACTGTGGAAACGTTACTGTGGAAACGTTACTGTGGGAACGTTACTGTGGAAACGTAACTATGGAAACGTTACTGTGGAAACGGTGCTGTAGAAACGTTACTGTGGAAACGTTACTGTGGAAACGTAACTATGGAAACGTTACTGTGGAAACGGTGCTGTAGAAACGTTACTGTGGAAACGTTACTGTGGAAACGATGATGTGGAAACGTTACTGTGGAAACGTAACTGTGGAAACGTTACTGTGGAAACGTTACTGTGGAAACGATGATGTGGAAACGTTACTGTGGAAACGATGATGTGGAAACGTTACTGTGGAAACGTAACTGTGGAAACGTTACTGTGGAAACGTTACTGTGGAAACGTTACTGTGGAAACGTTACTTTGGAAACGTTACTGTGGAAACGTTACTGTGGAAACGTTACTGTGGGAACGTAACTGTGGGAACGTTACTGTGGAAACGTTACTGCGGGAACGTAACTGTGGGAACGTAACTCTGGAAATGTTTTTCTCTCCAGTAGAGAGAAAAAAGATGGTAGATGTGAAGAGATGATATTTTCAGTTCACTATTCTTGATAAAAACAACAAAATACCTGGAATGTTACTGTGTACCTACTAGGTAGTGGATGACTGGAATAAAAGAGTTCCTCATATACCTGCTATAATATAGCAGGTATATGATATAGCAGGTATACCTGCTATATATAACTGACACCTCATCCATTTGTCCACTATATAAAAAATAGGTGAAATTATTAAACTGTAGTGTGTTTTAATTTTTTTGTTTATTTTAATTAAAAATTATTATTGATTTCCATTAACATTTGAGATAGTGTTGTCTTAACATACCACTAATTAATGTTATTAATAAGCCTTTAGCGCTTAACTTTGCTATCAACTTGTCGTGTTGAGATTATTCCACTTTTAAAAATCCAAGGTTTGTTACTTGTTTTTAATATTTTTCTGCAATAATAATACAAATAATAATCATAATAATAATAATTATAATTAATATAAAAATTTTATGTGCAATAAGTGTTTTCGAGTATCCTTGTGACTCTTTTTGGTGTGTAGTTTACAAGTTCTATCATTGTCTACTGTGTATGCCCTAGAGTATTTTGAATGTCGTGATTATGTCCCCCTCTTATTCTCCGTTCTTCCAAGGATAACAAGTTTAGTTCTCTGACTCACACTTCCCTATATTTGTAGGCTGAGTCAGTACTGCTGAAGTTATTCTATTTGCGTAGGCTTCTGCTAACATGTCTGACGCAGTGGTTATTCCAAGGTCTTTATGTTCACCTTGTTATACTTACATCATTCTTCCCGGATGTCTGTATTACTCTTTCATTGGGTTTAATTCCAGTGATCATTTAGCTTACTCTTTACGCATATATGTGTGTGTATACACGTAACAGTATGTACTAGACATGTATCTCTCGCACCTCATGTACAGTATGTGCCATCTTTGTATCGGCAATATATATATATATATATATATATATATATATATATATATATATATATATATATATATATATATATATATATTACCTCTACTGCAAATTGTGGGACTCATAGCTTAGGAGAAGTGAATAAAAAGGCTTCGAGGAAAACATTTAGATTTCTTTCTAAAGCCATTTGAATATTCCACTGCTCCTACCGCCCCATTTTTTACTAATAGTTATATATTATTACATAATATAATACACAAGATTTAAAAGATACATAGCTGATACAAAGTTGGTACATACAGTATATGAGGTTTGAGGGGCACACACAGAGCTGGGGCGCGTACGCAGGATACAGCAGGCATTACCCCTCTGAACCACACCACTGAGTCGTTATAACAGAAAACTAGCATCCCCTGGGATCCCTGGATACCATGATGAGTGTTTTGCCTAGCTCTTTAGGGAACTTAAAATGTTTAACTTGCAAAATTCTCAGATTTCACTAACTACCCTTCTTCATCGTTTCGTTATTCCTTGAGCAAATCTGGCGTCTTGTACGTTCGGTTTGCTTTTACAGTTGGCAAAGAAACATGTGTTACTGTAGCAAAGGCTGTGTGTGAGTGTGTGTGTGTGTGTGTGTGTGTGTATGTGTGTGTGTGTGTGTGTGTGTGTGTGTGTGTGTGTGTGTGTGTGTGTGTGTGTGTGTGTGTGTACTCACCTATTTGTACTCACTTATTTGTGGTTGCAGGGGTCGATTCATAGCTCCTGGCCCCGCCTCTTCACTGATTGCTACTAGGTCCTCTCTCTCCCTGCCCCATGAGCTTTATCATACCTCGCCTTAAAACTATGTATGGTTCCCGCCTCCACTACGTCACTTTCTAGGCTATTCCACGGCTTGACTACTCTATGACTGAAGAAATACTTCCTAACATCCCTTTGATTCATCTGAGTCTTCAACTTCCAATTGTGACCTCTTGTGTCTGTGTCCCATCTCTGGAACATCCCGTCTTTGTCCACCTCGTCTATTCCGCGCACTATTTTATATGTCGTTATCATGTCTCCCCTGACCCTCCTGGCCTCCAGTGTCGTCAGGCCGATTTCCCTCAACCTTTCTTCGTAGGACAATCCCCGTAGCTCTGGGACTAGTCTTGTTGCAAACCTTTGCACATTCTCTAATTTCTTGACGTACTTGACTAGGTGTGGATTCCAAACTGGTGCTGCATACTCCAGTATGGGCCTGACGTAAATGGTATACAGAGTCTTGAACGAATCCTTACTGAGGTATCGGAACGCTATCCGTACGTTTGCCAGGCGCCCGTATGCTGCAGCAGTTATCTGATTGATGTGCGCCTCGGGAGATATGCTCGGTGTTATACTCACCCCCAGATCTTTTTCCTTGAGTGAGGTTTGCAGACTTTGGCCATCTAAACTATATTGTGTCTGCGGTCTTCTTTGCCCTTCCCCAATCTTCATGACTTTGCATTTGGCAGGGTTAAACTCAAGGAGCCAGTTGCTGGACCAGGCTTGTAGCCTGTCCATGTCTCTTTGTAGTTCTGCCTGATCCTCATCCGATTTGATTCTTCTCATTAAGTTCACATCGTCCGCAAACAAGGACACTTCTGAGTCTATCCCTTCCGTTATGTCATTCACATATACCAAGAACAGCACAGGTCCTAGGACTGACCCCTGTGGAACCCCGCTTGTCACAGGCGCCCACTCTGACACCTCGTCACGTACCATGACTCGTTGTTGCCTCCCTGTCAGGTATTCTCTGATCCATTGCAGTGCCTTTCCTGTTATGTGTGCCTGATCCTCTAGCTTTTGCAGTAACCTCTTGTGAGGAACTATGTCGAAGGCCTTCTTGCAGTCCAAAAAAATGCAGTCGATCCACCCCTCTCTCTCTTGTCTTACTTCTGTCACCTTGTCATAAAATTCTAGTAGGTTTGTGACACAGGATTTTCCCTCCCTGAAACCATGCTGGTTGTCAATTATATACTTGTTTCTTTCCAGGTGCTCCACCACTCTCCTCCTGATCATCTTCTCCATGACCTTGCATACTATACACGTTAGTGATACAGGTCTGTAGTTTAGTGCCTCATGTCTGTCTCCCTTTTTAAAAATTGGGACTACATTTGCCATCTTCCATACCTCGGGGAGTTGCCCAGTTTCAAATGATGTGTTCTTTGATCTTTGTTAACGGTACACACAATATCTCTGCTCCCTCTTTAAGGACCCACGGAGAGATGTTGTCTGGTCCCACCGCCTTTGAGGTGTCAAGTTCGCATAGCAGCTTCTTCACCTCCTCCTTGGTTATATGTACCTCATCCTGCACTTGCTGGTGCACCCCCTTGCTCTGATTTCCTGGAGTCCTACTGGTTTCCACTGTAAATACTTCTTTAAATCTTGTGTTGAGCTCCTGACATACCTCCCGGTCGTTTCTTGTGAATTCCCCATCACCCTTCCTCAGTCTGATTACCTGGTCCTTGACTGTTGTTTTCCTCCTGATGTGGCTGTACAACAGCTTCGGGTCAGTCTTGACTTTCGATGCTATGTCATTTTCGTATTGCCGCTGAGCCTCCCTTCTTATCTGTGCATATTCGTTTCTGGCTCTTCGGCTAATCTCTTTATTTTCCTGAGTTCTCTGTCTTCTGTACCTTTTCCATTCTCGAGTACACCTAGTTTTTGCCTCCCTACACCTTTGGGTGAACCAAGGACTCGTTCTGTTATTCCCATTATTTCTGTTTCCCTTGGGAACAAACCTCTCCTATGCCTCCTTGCATTTTGTTGCCATATAGTCCATCATTTGTTGTATTGGTTTTCCTGTCAATTCCCTCTCCCACTGAATGTCTTGAAAGAAGTTCCTCAAGCCTGAGTAGTTCCCCCTTTTGTAGTTTGGTTTTTCCCACCCTATTCCTGCTGCTCTCTCCACTTGGAGCTCAACTATGTAGTCGAAGCACAGAACCACATGATCACTAGCTCCCAGGGGCCTTTCATACATGATATCCTCGATGTCAGAACTACTCAAGGTGAATACAAGGTCCAGTCTTGCTGGTTCATCCTCTCCTCTCTCTCTGGTAGTGTCTCTAACATGTTGATGCATGAGGTTTTCCAGTACCACATCCATCATCTTGGCTCTCCATGTTTCGGGACCCCCATGGGGCTCCAGGTTTTCCCAGTCAATCTCCTTGTGATTGAAATCACCCATAACTAGTAACTTTGCTCCCCCCATGTGTGCTCTCCTGGCCACCTCGGCTAGTGTGTCGACCATTGCTCTGTTGCTCTCATCGTATTCTTCTCTTGGCCTCCTGCAGTTCTGTGGTGGGTTGTACATTACTGCAATTATCACCTTATGTCCCTCAGACTGGATTGTTCCTACTAAGTAGTCCCTTTCGCCCGTGCCATTCGCCGTGTGTGTGTGTGTGTGTGTGTGTGTGTGTGTGTGTGTGTGTGTGTGTGTGTGTGTGTGTGTGTGTGTGTGTGTGTGTGTGTGTGAGTGTGTGTGTGTGTGAGTGTGTGTGTGTGTGTGTGTGTGTGTGTACTCACCTAGTTGTACTCACCTAGTTGAGGTTGCGGGGGTCGAGTCCGAGCTCCTGGCCCCGCCTCTTCACTGATCGCTACTAGGTCACTCTCCCTGAGCCGTGAGCTTTATCATACCTCTGCTTAAAGCTATGTATGGATCCTGCCTCCACTACATCGCTTCCCAAACTATTCCACTTACTGACTACTCTGTGGCTGAAGAAATACTTCCTAACATCCCTGTGATTCATCTGTGTCTTCAGCTTCCAACTGTGTCCCCTTGTTACTGTGTCCAATCTCTGGAACATCCTGTCTTTGTCCACCTTGTCAATTCCTCTCAGTATTTTGTATGTCGTTATCATGTCCCTCCTATCTCTCCTGTCCTCCAGTGTCGTCAGGTTGATTTCCCTTAACCTCTCCTCGTGTGTGTGTGTGTGTGTGTGTGTGTGTGTGTGTGTGTGTGTGTGTGTGTGTGTGTGTGTGTGTGTGTGTGTGTGTGTGTGTGTGTGTGTGTGTGTGTGTGTGTGTGTGTGTGTGTGTGTGTGTGTGTGTGTGTGTGTGTGTGTGTGTGTGTGTGTGTGTGAGTGTGTGTGTGTGTGAGTGTGTGTGTGTGTGTGTGTGTGTGTGTGTGTGTGTGTGTGTGTGTGTGTGTGTGTGTGTGTGTGTGTGTGTGAGTGTGTGTGTGTGTGTGAGTGTGTGTGTGTGTGTGTGTGTGTGTGTGTGTGTGTGTGTGTGTGTGTGTGTGTGTGTGTGTGTGTGTGTGTGTGTGTGTGTGTGTGTGTGTGTGTGTGTGTGTGTATGTATGTATTGTGAATGACCACATCCGAGAGAATCTTTATTATTTTTACTTTTTTTCTGACACGAAATTTCTACTAGCCAAACGTTTAAGTAAATCTTGAACCAAATATCAATAGATTCAACCCAAGGAACACGTACTTATCAATCCCCCTCCCCCCCAAAAAAAAATCTTTTTAATGAAATGTTATTAATTTATGTGTGATGGAAAAAAAAACACCGGACGTGGGTTTTAGTCAAGCAGTAAACCGTGGTCTTCAAAAAACACAATAATAAAGGAATATAGGAACACTGCACCAGGCCTCCTGGTGCGGACTTCTCGGGTCCTCTACTTAACCAGTCCTTCTCACTCACTTTCTCCTATTCCTGCATTTTTGCTCCTCGACCTAAAATATGATAGTGAGAACACTGTATCTCTGAAACATCATCATTAAACACTCAGTCCAGATGAGGTTTACATGACTATGACCTCTGTTGACCCCAAGGGAACAGTGTCCTCCCAGAAGCCCTCATTAAAGCTGATTTATATTCCAGTTACACTATTTTTTCTTTATTATCAAAATGCTTATCTGGTTAAAAAATTTTTTTTTGAGGGGTAAGAGAATGTGATAATGCTTTTTTTTATCTCTCTCTCAATTATCTACCTCTTTTTCTTTATATTTTTCTGTCTAACTACAGGTAGTGTGATAGTGTAATAAACACTGATCTATGGAAATTAAGAAGTACGTTGGGATATATAAATAAAATATATGTATATATATGTATGTATATATATATATATATATATATATATATATATATATATATATATATATATATATATATATATAATATATATATATATATATATATATATATATATATATATATATATATATATATATGTATATATATATATATATATATATATATATATATATATATATATATATATATATTATTTATATATATATATATATATATATATATATATATATATATATATACATATATATATATATATATATATATATATATATATATATATATATATATATATATATATATATATATATATATATATGTCGTGCCGAATATGTAAAACTGGTCAATTAGCAAGAACTTAAGTCCTTTCTAAAATTTTCTCTTATACGTTTAAATATATCCCTTGTGGCCCGGTGGCCTGGTGGCTAAAGCTCCCGCTTCACACATGGAGGGCCCGGGTTCGATTCCCGGCGGGTGGAAACATTTTCGACACGTTTCCTTACACCTGTTGTCCTGTTCACCTAGCAGCAAATAGGTACCTGGGTGTTAGTCGACTGGTGTGGGTCGCATCCTGGGGGACAAGATTAAGGACCCCAATGGAAATAAGTTAGACAGTCCTCGATGACGCACTGACTTTCTTGGGTTATCCTGGGTGGCTAACTCTCCGGGGTTAAAAATCCGAACGAAATCTCTCTCTCTATATATATTTTTTTCATTAATGTTGATGTAAAAATTTATAATTTTGCACCAAAAGGAACTTAGAAAACTTACCTAACCTTATTATAGCAAGAACAATTTATTTTAGCCTAACCCAACTAAATATATTTTAGATTTGTTTACAGTAATTTAATACTAAACAAACAGAGTGAAATATATTTTTTTCGTTAGGTTCAGAATGATTTTGGCGAAATTATTGCGTACACAAATTTTCACTTGCACCATATGGCAAGATGAGCGTTGCTATTTAAGCCAAGATCGCAAGTTCTGCCTATTCGGCACGACATATATATATATATATATGTATATATATATATATATATATATTTATATATATATATATATATATATATATATATATATATATATATATATATATATATATATAAATATTTGGGTGTTGACGTGTCAGCGGATGGATTTATGAAGGATGAGGTTAATCATAGAATTGATGAAGGAAAAAAGGTGAGTGGTGCATTGAGGTATATGTGGAGGCAAAAAATGTTATCTATGGAGGCAAAGAAGGGAATGTATGAAAGTATAGTGGTACCAACACTCTTATATGGGTGTGAAGCTTGGGTTGTAAATGCTGCAACGAGGAGGCGGTTGGACACAGTGGAGATGTCCTGTCTAAGGGCAATGTGTGGTGCAAATATTATGCAGAAAATTCGGAGTGTGGAAATTAGGAGGTGTGGAGTTAATAAAAGTATTAGTCAGAGGGCTGAAGAGGGTTTGTTAAGGTGGTTTGGTCATTTAGAGAGAATGGATCAAAGTAGAATGACATGGAGAGCGTATAAATCTGTAGGGGAAGGAAGGCGGGGTAGGGGTCGTCCTCGAAAAGGTTGGAGGGAGGGGGTAAAGAAGGCGTTGTGGGCGAGGGGGTTGGACTTCCAGCAAGCATGTGTGAGCGTGTTTGATAGGAGTGAATGGAGACAAATGGTATTTGGCACCTGACGAGCTGTTGGAGTGTGAGCAGGGTAATATTTAGTGAAGGGATTCAGGGAAACCGGTTATTTTATATAACTGGACTTGAGTCCTGGAAATGGGAAGTACAATGCCTGCATTCTAAAGGAGGGGTTTGGGATATTCGCAGTTTGGAGGGATGTATTGTGTATTTTTATTCGTATATACTTTTAAACTGTTGTATTCTGGACACCTCTGCAAAAACAGTGATTATGTGTGAGTGAGGTGAAAGTGTTGAATGATGATGAAAGTATTTTCTTTTTGGGTCACCCTGCCTCGGTGTGAGACGGCCAGGGAAACCAGTGGCACCAACAGTTCCAACACCTCTGTCCCCACTATGGAACCATTGATTGTGGAAGACTCAGACATTTACAAAGCAATAATGTCGTTCCCATCTGGCTCTGCTGGGGGTTACACTGGAATAAGGCCACAGCATTTAAAGGAAATGGTTAATCCAGTTATTGGGGAAATTGCAGAGACACTGTTTTCAGAGATCACAAGGTTCGTCAACAATTCCTTGGCTGGTCTGATTCCTGATGAAATTAGACCTTTCTTTTTTGGTGCAACACTTTGTGCACTTAAAAGAAGGATGGAGGAATTCGGCCAATTGCAGTAGGCAACACGTTACGCCGCCTCGTATCCAAAGCTGCTGTCCGAAGTATTCGTGCACAGGCAGCCATGATGCTTCAACCAAACCAGCTTGGCTTTGGGGTCTCTCAAGGAAGTGAAGCAGCGGTTCCTGCAACAAGGGCGTATATCAACAACCTGCCTGAGGACAATGCAGTGGTAAAATTAGATTTCAAGAATGCGTTCAATCTCCTGAAAAGAGACGTGGTATTAGCAGCAGTACAAGAACATTTCCCTGGTCTTTTCCCTTTTGTTGCAGCTGGGTATAGCAAGGAATCACTGCTTCTCTTTGGAGAGCATGAAATCACATCATCGGAGGGTGTCCAACAAGGAGATCCTCTTGCACCATTTCTCTTCTGTATAGCAGTTAGGGAAATCACAGTCAGACTGACCAGCGAGCTAAACATCTGGTTCCTAGATGATGGCACACTAGCAGGTACAAAGGAGTCCCTCCTACATGACCTTACACAGGTAATGACACGGGGACAGGAAATGGGTCTCATCCTGAATCCATCCAAATGTGAAATCATCTCAGTCAGTCAACGAGTGATAAATGCAGTGAGATCAAAACTACCAGGAGCAGCAGTCATTGCCCCCACAAATAGTGTCTTGCTAGGAGCACCTCTGGGAAGCAATGCCATTGACACAATTCTCAGGAAGAAATTGGAAGAGTTAAGGAGAATGGAACAACGAATAGGCAATCTGGACACCCACGATGCCTTGTACCTTCTCACAAAGTGCTTGAGTCTGCCCAGGTTGACATATTTCCTAAGATGTGCACCTTCATATGATAACCCTATACTGCACGAATATGACAGTATTCTGAGGCAGATTTTTACGAAAGTACTTAACCTTACTCTAGAAGACGGGCAGTGGAACCAAGCTACACTTCCAGTCAGACTAGGAGGCATTGGTGTCCGCAAGTCATCACAGATTGCGTTACCTGCTGTTCTGTCCTCGTGTATTGCATCCAGAGAGCTTGTAGCAGCGATTCTTCCTGGACATCTTAGGGACAAGATTGGAGTCCAGGACCAAAAATTCATTGACGGAGCAATGATCTGGGATAATCTAACGGGCTCTGAAACCAGACCTGCTCCCTCCAACAACTACGAACAATCGCACTGGGATGGTCCAGTAGTGGAAAATATACCCTCAACAATGCTTCAGAGTGTGTCAGGAAAGGACAGAGCCCGCCTCCTGGCAGTGAGAGCCTCTCATGCTGGGGACTTTCTGTTGGCTGTTCCCAACTCCAGCCTTGGCACACGCCTCGACCCACAGACCATCCGCATCGGTGTTGACCTTCGACTTCCCGCCCCTATTCTCGCCGAACACAGGTGTATTTGTGCCAGTAAAGCAGCAGACCGATTCGGGTACCATGGTCTTGTGTGCCGTAAATCCGAGGGAAAGATTGCAAGACATGAGGAGGTTAATAACATTATCAAGAGGAGCCTCACAACAGCTGGATGCCCAGCAGTAAGGGAGCCACCCCAACTATGCAGATCTGATGGCAACCAGAAGCGTCCAGATGGTGTCACCCTTCAAGCCTGGACAGATGGGAAGCAGGTGGTGTGGGACTATACATGTGCATCTACCTTGGCTGATACCTATCTCCAATACGCCAGGGAGGAAGGAGGGGCAGCTGCCAGCTTCAGGGAGTCCCAAAAGTCTAGAAAATATGGAGAACTTGCCCATCATTATATGTTTGTTCCCATAGGCTCAGAGACCCTTGGCTCATGGGGAAAGAGTGCATCCAAATTCCTTAAGGAGTTGGGAAAAAGACTCATCAGGGTAACTAGGGATCCCAGGGCAGCTAGTTTTCTGTTCCAGCGGCTCACTGCGGCTGTTCAAAGGGGTAATGCCTGCTGTATTTTGGGCACACGCCCCAGACAGAGAGAGAGAGAGAGAGAGAGAGAGAGAGAGAGAGAGAGAGAGAGAGAGAGAGAGAGAGAGAGGGTGAGCTGTATATTTCTGCCTCTAGGTGAGGTCCTTATCAGATAATTGCTGAAATGGCTTAAATTTAAAGAGCCGAAATGTATCGCCCCATTTATATTTCTTATTTTGTCTCAGTAAGTTCGTTCGTCTCTGTCAACTTGTTCATCTTTTTTTACAGTTTATCAGTATATACATACATTCAAATTCTCTTGATTTGTGTCCATTTTTCCTCTCGGTGTAAACACTCAAACACGGAGAATGTCTGAAATTTATTTATTATTCAGTTTATCATAAACGACGCGCTGATACACTAACGAAACACAGCACTGGAGTGTGTGTGTTTCGAGAGAAGTGGAAAACTGAGACATAGAACCAACCATAATTGTAACCTGAGAAGAACACTAGTGTTCACTAGTGTTCCTGCCTGAGGCTGCGTTACTGTACATTACCTGGAGGAGGCGAGTCATATCAATCTTCATTTTCGAGTAATCGTCTTCTTAAGAGGATTATTTGACCGCTTCTCCAAGCATGACCTACACACACACACAAGTATTATCGAGTCTTTGACTTTGCTAATAGTTGTTTTTTCTTTCACTGATTTATTAAGAAATCCTTAAGACATGATATATATATATATATATATATATATATATATATATATATATATATATATATATATATATATATACAAACACTGATCTCTGGCTGAAGGAGACTCGAACCTACGAACCTTAGGACAAGGTACGCAGTGCTTTACCAATCTACCCACACTGGACAATACCTTGGCGTGTAGCATGCGCTACACGTTTGATCCAAGGCAGCCAGCTTTCAGGGACAAGGCTTACAGCTTTTCATCTCATCCCCTGCATGCATCAGCCTTACTAGAGATTTGAACAATGCAAGGAATTCGCGAGAGCATGCGAAATATACACAAACACTGATCTCTGGCTGAAGGAGACTCGAACCTACGAACCTTCAGCCAGAGATCAGTGTTTGTGTATATTTCGCATGCTCTCGCGAATTCCTTGCATATATATATATATATATATATATATATATATATATATATATATATATATATATATATATATATATATATATATATATATATATATATATATATATATGTCGTGCCGAATATGTAAAACTGGTCAATTAGCAAGAACTCATTTAAAATTAAGTCCTTTCTGAAATTTTCTCTTATACATTTAAAGATATATTTTTTTCATTAATGCTAATGTAAAAATTTTTAATTTTGCACTAAAAGAATGTTAGAAAACTTACCTAACCTTATTATAACAAGAACAATTTATTTTAGCCTAACCCAACTAAATATATTTTAAATACGTTTACAATAATTTAATACTAAACAAACACAATCAAATCTATTTTTTTCGTTAGGTTCAGAATGATTTTGGCGAAATTATTGCGTACACAAATTTTTACTTGTCCTATATGGCAAGATGAGCGTTGCTATTTAAGCCAAGATAGCAAGTTCTGCCTATTCGGCACGACATATATATATATATATATATATATATATATATATATATATATATATATATATATATATATATATATATATATTCTCCGAAAACCAAAATGATGTAATTACACACTTGCATAATTAACACACGTACGTCATTAGCTTCATAACTTCTATACACTGACCAACTCATAAATATTTACATGAAGTACATCTCTCTACAAAAGCAACATATTCACAGCCATCCTCCCGCACATATATATATTCAGCAGGCAGCTTCACGCGCGAGTATGCATTAAGTAGAGGACGTCAGCTTATGGAAATTACTCATCCGGATAACGCGACTTAAACGCGTAAATATAAAGCTTACACCACGAATGTAAATCGTATCTGAACATGAATGGTGTTTCGAAGTCCATGAATTCGATTTCAAGAAACGACTGCGTGGAAGATAAATACCGAGGTGAAATGGGTTGGCAGTGATTGAGTCAAGCGAGGCTACGGTATTCATAGGATGGTATAGCCAATTTCATGTCCAACGTCATTGACTGTATAACAAGTCTGAATAACACTAGAAGCTGGTACAGACAATTTTAATGCAACTGCATTGGATGGTATATCCAATTTTGATGCAGCACCAAAGACTGGCATAGTCAATTTTTATGCAACACAAGTAGAAATTATAGCCAATTTTAATCCAACACCGGAGACTTGGATAGTCAGTTATAATGCAACACCAGAGGTATAATTAACTTTATTGAAACATCACTGTACATTTATCGGGATGATGTTATTATTATTAAAGATTAGCCGGTATTCTCCCGGCCCGGGCCTTTTCCAAGTGGTGGCCCGGCCTTGGCTCCCTCTTGAGGGAGTGTCTGAGACCAAAGTCTCCCATGGGAGGAGGCACAAGTACCTCCTCATCTTTGGGACCAACTGTCCCCAGGCCTAGCCACAAGCTAGGCCTCTCTGGTCTGCCATCCCCGCCCCAAGGGAGCAAATGGGAATGACAGTCTTATGAGCTAAAAGCTCGGGCTCAGGCACCTACCCTACCCTAGAAGGGTTAGGCATGGTGTCGATGCGGGATGATGTTTAGCTAAAACGACATCTAGAAAAGCATGTAAATTATTTCCACTGCTGCTGACACTTCATATAACAGCACTACCAATAATAATAATAATAATAATAATAATAATAATAATAATAATAATAATAATAATAATAATAATAATAGTATTATTATTATTAATATTATTATTATTATTATTATTATTATTATTATTATTATTATTATTATTACCATTATTATTATTATTGTTACCATTATTATTATTATTATTATTATTATTATTATTATTATTATTATTGTTATTATTATTATTATTATTATTATAGTCGTTGTTGTTGCTATTGATGATGTTGTTGTTACATTACGTAAATGCCTATAGGTCTAACGAATGAGCGAAGATCAGTAACACCTAATTACACCTTAGGTGGTTCTAATCAGTGATGATTGTTGTCATTCTTATGTGCACACATAACCTTTAAATCTTTTTTTTCCTCGTCAAATTAATCCAGGTACGCTCAAGGGGTGGATTTCAGTGCGGCAATTCCCGAAAACTCCATTTGCTGCTATTCAGTTCACCATGAAAAGCGGAATTAACTCCGGTAGTGTTTGTGGGAAATGCGTCCGGGTCAGTAGGTACCACAACAAACATTGTATCCAGGGGGAGGGGTGTACGTGTGTGTTTGTATGTACTCACCTAATGGTACTCACTTAATTGTGGCTGCAGGGGTCGATTCATAGCACATGACTTCACCTCTTCACTGGTCGCCACTAGACCCACTCTCTCCCTTCTCCATGAGCTTTATCATACCTCTTCTTAAAGTCATGTATGGTACCTGCCTCCACTACTTTACTTTCCAGACTATTACACTTCCTGACAACTCTATGATTGAAGAAATACTTCCTAACATCCCTGTGGCTCATCTGAGTCTTCAGCTTCCAATTGTGACCCCTTGTTGTTGTGCCCCATCTCTGGAACATCTTGTCTCTCAGTATTTTATACGTCATTATCATGTCCCCCCTGGCCCTCCTGTCCTCCAGTGTCATCAGATCGAGTTCTCCTAACCTCTCCTTATTTCCGGGACTAGTCTCGTTACAAACCTTTGCACTTTCTTTAGTTTCTTGACGTGCTTGGCCAGGTGAGGGTTCCAAACTGAAACTGCATACTCCAATATTGGCCTGACGTACACGATGTACAGGGTCCGGAACGAATCCTTACTGAGATGTCGGAATGCTATTCTTAGGTTCGCTAGTCGCCCATTTGCTGCAGCAGTTATTTGATTGATATGCGCCTCAGATGTGCTCGGTATTATACACACTCCAAGATCCCTTTGCTTGAGTGAGGTTTGTAGTCTTTGGCCCCCTAGACTGTACTCTGTCTACGGTCTTCTTTGCCCTTCCCCGATCTTCATGACTTTGCACTAGGTAGGGTTGAACTCCAGGACTCAGTTGCTGGACCAGGCCTGCAGCCTGTCCAGATCGCTTTGTAGTCCTGACTTATCCTCCTTCGACTGAATTCTCCTCATTAACTTCACATCGTCTGCAAACAGGGGCACTTCGGAGTCTATTCCTTCCGTCATGTCGTTCACATATGCCAGAAACAGCACTGGTCCTAGAATTGACCCCTGTGGAGTCCCGCTCGTCACAGGCGCCCACTCTGACACCTCATCACGTACCATGACTCTCTTCTGCGTTCCCGTGTGTGTACTCACCTAATTGTGGTTGCAGGGGTCGAGACTCAGCTCCTGGCCCCGAACGTGTGTGTGTGTGTGTGTGTGTGTGTGTGTGTAGCCATCGTTCCTCTGGTGTCCTTGGCTTAGCCTCGGCGATGTTCTAGACACGTAGGGTGTTCAAGCTACGAGTAAGTCTTGACAGTTTTGCTTTGAATTCTTATGTTGATGTAATCATCGGCAGTCATTCTATGCCCATCCTGTGGCTGGTAGTCACCCCATATATATTCTTTCGGTGACAGTAAAAAAAAGGGTTATAGGCCGGACTCTACGAAGAAAATAAAAATTAATTAACTATTTTGGGATACTGACTGGTCGCTTTTTATTTAAATTTTGAATCCGACGAGTGTTAGAGGTTCCGGACTTTTCAACGCCCTTCCTTCATGCAAAATGAAAAATACCAACAAGCCTTTGGTTCCCTTTCAGTGGGAACTTGACAAGTTCCGCACCAGCTGGGATGTAATTCGTGCGCTGGATTGTGTGCAGCATGCAGTAACAGCCTGGTTGATCAAGTCTTGATCTTGGACCTGGCCGCGGAGGTGTTGACCTTACGAAAACTTCCTCCAAGTATCCTCCAGTTTTGCTCAATATTGCACAAAACACACGCACATACACACACTTCACGTGAATTTCAATTATTCACGAATTAGTGTCATAAAATAATCGATAAAAAGAGAGAAATAAAAAAAATGATAAAAGGTATATCTCGGCCTGAAGACAGTGATATATCCCCGTCCCAGGGATTTATCACTTTTTGGTATAATGTAAATGAGTTACTTGTATTGCCTATCTTCCCCCTATTTATCTACCTCGCCCTTCCATTGTTAAGGTATATGCATTTACATGTAAACAAGCATCCTCGTCCCACATACAGATTCACATAATGTGATACAGTTGTTGTATCTTCCTGTAGCGGCATATATTACAAAGGGAATATATTACTCTGATACCACTTGAACAGAGACGTACAGAATTGTGTTTAATTGACCTGAACCAGAGCAACGACAAGTGACAGCTTAATCTGTGTCATGGAAGACGACACAATTGAACTTTTACCCTGTAAACGACGTCACCTGAACCAGAGCAGAGCGACGACAAGTGACAGCTTAATCTGTGTCATGGAAGACGACACAATTGAACTTTTACTCTGTAAACGACGTCACCTGAACCAGAGCAGAGCGACGACAAGTGACAGCTTAATCTGTGTCATGGAAGACGACACAATTGAACTTTTACCCTGTAAACGACGTCACCTGAACCAGAGCAGAGCGACGACAAGTGACAGCTTAATCTGTGTCATGGAAGACGACACAATTGAACTTTTACTCTGTAAACGACGTCACCTGAACCAGAACAACGACAAGTACTGTAAATACAGATTTCCCTGTGTTGAAAACGACACAACACACAAAAAAAGAACTTGTAAACTGTAAAGCAAACTCGCAAATTGTAAAAAAAAAAAAATAACTTTTGCGAAACGTAATAATTATGAAATTATTGGCGATAATAATCTAGAAATTGCAACTATGATAAAAACGCTAAAATCAAAAGCAATAACAACAATATCATTAAAATTAACAATAACAAAAATAACATAAATACTAACAATAATATCAATAACATAAGTAACATTAACAATAACATAAGTAACATCAATAACTTCAAAAGATCGACACCATGCCTAACCCTTCTAGGGTAGGGTAGGTGCCTGAGCCCGAGCCTTTAGCTCATAAGACTGTCATTCCCATTTGCACCCTTGGGGCGGGGATGGCAGACCAGAGAGGCCTAGCTTGTGGCTAGGCCTGGGGACAGTTGGTCCCAAAGATGAGGAGGTACTTGTGCCTCCTCCCATGGGAGACTTACGTCTCAGACACTCCCTAAAGAGGGAGCCAAGGCCGGGCCACCACTTGGACAAGGCCCGGGCCGGGAGAATACCGGCTAATCTTTAACTAACTAACTAATAACTTCAACACTAAGAGCATCAATAATAAACATCAATACCAACAACATCGTCAGTAACAAAAATATTAATGAGAATAACAACAAGAGCAAAAATAACAAAGGCGAAATAACAGCCTCACCAGCAACAGCAAGAACAACAAAAACAATAGTAACATTAATAATAATAATTATAATAATAATGTAATTCTTATTATTACTATCATTATTATTTTTACTATTATTATTATTAGCAACATGAATAACAACAACAACGAAAATAAAAGAACAAGAGCAAGAATAACAACAACAACAAATAAAAATAGCAACAACAACAACAAATAAAAATAGCAACAACAACAACAAATAAAAATAGCAGCAACAACAACAAATAAAAATAGCAACAACAACAACAAAAACAAAGACAAAAAAGCAACTTCAACAACAACAAATAACAAACAACAACAAAATAATGAAAGTAAATTTAAATATTGCCTAGAGAAGTTTAATAATTTTGACGTTTAACACAAGTACAGGTACAAGACAGGTACAAGTACAAGACAGGTACAAGTACAAGACAGGTACAAGTACAAGACAGGTACAAGTACAAGACAGGTACAAGTACAAGACAGGTACAAGTACAAGACAGGTACAAGTACAAGACAGGTACAAGACAGGTACAAGTACAAGACAGGTACAAGTACAAGACAGGTACAAGTACAAGACAGGTACAAGTACAAGACAGGTACAAGTACAAGACAGGTACAAGTACAAGACAGGTACAAGTACAAGACAGGTACAAGTACAAGACAGGTACAAGTACAAGACAGGTACAAGTACAAGACAGGTACAAGTACAAGACAGGTACAAGTACAAGACAGGTACAAGTACAAGACAGGTACAAGTACAAGACAGGTACAAGTACAAGACAAGTACAAGTACAAGACAGGTACAAGTACAAGACAGGTACAAGTACAAGACAGGTACAAGTACAAGACAGGTACAAGTACAAGACAGGTACAAGTACAAGACAGGTACAAGTACAAGACAGGTATAAGACAAGTACAAGACAGGTACAAGTACAAGACAGGTACAAGTACAAGACAGGTACAAGTACAAGACAGGTACAAGTACAAGACAGGTACAAGTACAAGACAAGTACAAGTACAAGACAGGTACAAGTACAAGACAGGTACAAGTACAAGACAGGTACAAGTACAAGACAGGTATAAGACAAGTACAAGACAGGTACAAGTACAAGACAGGTACAAGTACAAGACAGGTACAAGTACAAGACAGGTACAAGTACAAGACAGGTACAAGTACAAGACAGGTACAAGTACAAGACAGGTACAAGTACAAGACAGGTACAAGTACAAGACAGGTACAAGTACAAGACAGGTACAAGTACAAGACAGGTACAAGTACAAGACAGGTACAAGTACAAGACAGGTACAAGTACAAGACAGGTACAAGACAGGTACAAGTACAAGACAGGTACAAGACAGGTACAAGTACAAGACAGGTACAAGTACAAGACAGGTACAAGTACAAGACAGGTACAAGTACAAGACAGGTACAAGTACAAGACAGGTACAAGACAGGTACAAGTACAAGACAGGTACAAGACAGGTACAAGTACAAGACAGGTACAAGACAGGTATAAGTACAAGACAGGTACAAGTACAAGACAGGTACAAGTACAAGACAGGTACAAGTACAAGACAGGTACAAGACAGGTACAAGTACAAGACAGGTACAAGACAGGTACAAGTACAAGACAGGTACAAGTACAAGACAGGTACAAGTACAAGACAGGTACAAGACAGGTACAACTACAAGACAGGTACAAGACAGGTACAAGTACAAGACAGGTACAAGTACAAGACAGGTACAAGACAGGTACAAGTACAAGACAGGTACAAGACAGGTACAAGTACAAGACAGGTACAAGTACAAGACAGGTACAAGTACAAGACAGGTACAAGTACAAGACAGGTACAAGTACAAGACAGGTACAAGACAGGTACAAGTACAAGACAGGTACAAGACAGGTACAAGACAGGTACAAGTACAAGACAGGTACAAGTACAAGACAGGTACAAGTACAAGACAGGTACAAGACAGGTACAAGTACAAGACAGGTACAAGTACAAGACAGGTACAAGACAGGTACAAGTACAAGACAGGTACAAGTACAAGACAGGTACAAGTACAAGACAGGTACAAGTACAAGACAGGTACAAGACAAGTACAAGTACAAGACAGGTACAAGACAAGTACAAGTACAAGATAGGTACAAGTACAAGACAGGTACAAGTACAAGACAGGTACAAGACAGGTACAAGTACAAGACAGGTACAAGTACAAGACAGGTACAAGACAGGTACAAGCACAAGACAGGTACAAGTACAAGACAGGTACAAGTACAAGACAGGTACAAGTACAAGACAGGTACAAGACAAGTACAAGTACAAGACAGGTACAAGACAAGTACAAGTACAAGACAGGTACAAGTACAAGACAGGTACAAGACAAGTACAAGTACAAGACAGGTACAAGACAAGTACAAGTACAAGACAGGTACAAGTACAAGACAGGTACAAGTACAAGACAGGTACAAGTACAAGACAGGTACAAGTACAAGACAGGTACAAGTACAAGACAGGTACAAGACAAGTACAAGTACAAGACAGGTACAAGTACAAGTACAGGTACAAGTACAAGACAGGTACAAGTACAAGACAGGTACAAGTACAGGACAGGTACAAGACAAGTACAAGTACAAGACAGGTACAAGACAAGTACTACAAGTACAAGACAGGTACAAGTACAAGACAGGTACAAGACAAGTACAAGTACAAGACAGGTACAAGACAAGTACAAGTACAAGACAGGTACAAGTACAAGACAGGTACAAGTACAAGACAGGTACAAGACAAGTACAAGTACAAGACAGGTACAAGACAAGTACAAGTACAAGACAGGTACAAGTACAAGACAGGTACAAGTACAAGACAGGTACAAGTACAAGACAGGTACAAGTACAAGACAGGTACAAGTACAAGACAGGTACAAGACAAGTACAAGTATAAGACAGGTACAAGACAAGTACAAGTACAAGACAGGTACAAGTACAAGACAGGTACAAGTACAAGACAGGTACAAGACAAGTACAAGTACAAGACAGGTACAAGTACAAGACAGGTACAAGACAAGTACAAGTACAAGACAGGTACAAGTACAAGACAGGTACAAGTACAAGACAGGTACAAGACAAGTACAAGTACAAGACAGGTACAAGTACAAGACAGGTACAAGACAAGTACAAGTACAAGACAGGTACAAGTACAAGACAGGTACAAGTACAAGACAGGTACAAGACAAGTACAAGTACAAGACAGGTACAAGACAAGTACAAGTACAAGACAGGTACAAGTACAAGACAGGTACAAGTACAAGACAGGTACAAGTACAAGACAAGTACAAGTACAAGACAGGTACAAGTACAAGACAGGTACAAGACAAGTACAAGTACAAGACAGGTACAAGTACAAGACAGGTACAAGTACAAGACAGGTACAAGTACAAGACAGGTACAAGTAGAAGACAGGTACAAGACAAGTACAAGTACAAGACAGGTACAAGTACAAGACAGGTACAAGTACAAGACAGGTACAAGTACAAGACAAGTACAAGTACAAGACAGGTACAAGACAAGTACAAGTACAAGACAGGTACAAGTACAAGACAGGTACAAGTACAAGACAGGTACAAGTACAAGACAGGTACAAGTACAAGACAGGTACAAGTACAAGACAGGTAAAAGTACAAGACAAGTACAAGTACAAGACAGGTACAAGTACAAGACAGGTACAAGTACAAGACAAGTACAAGTACAAGACAGGTACAAGTACAAGACAGGTACAAGTACAAGACAGGTACAAGTACAAGACAGGTACAAGTACAAGACAGGTACAAGTACAAGACAGGTACAAGTACAAGACAAGTACAAGTACAAGACAGGTACAAGTACAAGACAGGTACAAGTACAGGAACAAGTACAAGACAGGTACAAGTACAAGACAGGTACAAGTACAAGACAAGTACAAGTACAAGACAGGTACAAGTACAAGACAGGTACAAGTACAAGACAAGTACAAGTACAAGACAGGTACAAGTACAAGACAGGTACAAGTACAAGACAAGTACAAGTACAAGACAGGTACAAGTACAAGACAGGTACAAGTACAATACAAGTACAAGTACAAGACAGGTACAAGTACAAGACAGGTACAAGTACAGGAACAAGTACAAGACAGGTACAAGTACAAGACAGGTACAAGTGCAAGACAGGTACAAGTACAAGACAGGTACAAGTACAGGTACAAGTACAAGACAGGTACAAGTACAGGTACAAGTACAAGACAGGTACAAGGCAGGTACAAGTACAAGACAGGTACAAGTACAAGACAGGTACATGTACAAGACAGGTACAAGTACAGGTACAAGTACAAGACAGGTACAAGTACAGGTACAAGTACAAGACAGGTACAAGTACAGGTACAAGTACAAGACAGGTACAAGTACAGGTACAAGTACAAGACAGGTACAAGTACAGGTATAAGTACAAGACAGGTACAAGTACAGGTACAGGTACAGGTACAAGTACAGGTACAAATACAAGACAGGTACAAGTACAAGACAGGTACAAGTACAGGTACAAGTACAAGACAGGTACAAGTACAGGTATAAGTACATGACAGGTACAAGTACAAGACAGGTACAAGTACAGGTACAAGTACAAGACAGGTACAAGTACAGGTACAAGTACAAGACAGGTACAAGTACAGGTACAAGTACAAGACAGGTACAAGTACAAGACGGGTACAAGTACAGGTACAAGTACAAGACAGGAAAAAATACAGGTACAAGTACAAGACAGGTACAAGTACAAGACGGGTACAAGTACAGGTACAAGTACAAGACAAGTACAAGTACAGGTATAAGTACAAGACAGGTACAAGTACAGGTGCAGGTACAAGTACAGGTACAAGTACAAGACAGGTACAAGTACAGGTACATGTACATGTACAGGTACATGTACAAGTACAGGTACAAGTACAGCTACAGGTACAAGTACAGGTACAGATACAGGCACAAGTACAGGTACAGGTACAAGTACAGGAACAGGTACTGTTACAAGTACAGGTACAGGTACAAGTACAGGAACAGGTACTGTTACAAGTACAGGTACAAGTACAGGTACAAGTACAGGTACAAGTACAGGTACAAGTACAGGTACAAGTACAGGTACAAGTACAAGTACAGGTACAAGTACAGGTACAAGTACAGATACAAGTACAAATACAGGTACAAATACAGGTACAAGTACAGGTACTAGTACAGGTACAGGTACAGGTACTAGCAGAGTTACAGTTATAGGTACGAGAACAGGTGTAGGTATCGGGTCGAATTCTGGGCTGAGGGAAGCGTCCTGGAGGAAATATCATAAACCCTTGTTCATTTACCTGCTAATGTGTGTCTGTTCACCTAGCTGAAAATAGGTGTTTTCTCGCCTAGCAGCGATTAACTGTTTGTTCACCTAGCAGCAATTAGGTGTTTGTTCACCAAGCTGCCAATAGGTGCCTGTTCACCCAGCAGCAAATAGATGCCTGTTCACTTAGCAACAAGTAGGTGCATGTTCGCCTAGCAGAAAATAGATACCTGTTCACCTACCAGCAAATAGATTCTTGTTCATCTACTAGTAATAAGCTGAGACCTTGGAATTAGCAAACTTTTGTGGGTCATAGGGGCATTCTCTCTCTCTCTCTCTCTCTCTCTCTCTCTCTCTCTCTCTCTCTCTCTCTCTCTCTCTCTCTCTCTCTCTCTCTCTCTCTCTCTCTCTCTCTCTCTCTCTTTCTCTTTCTCTCTTTTCCTCTCTCTTTCTATTACGTGGCCAGAAATTTTCTTAAGGTATTTAGCCAATGACTCATTTTCAACGGGAGAAATCAAGGGAAGAGAGTCTTGAACCTGACCTCCTTCTTTCCAGATGTGCTACCATCCTCCTCTCAGACAGCCTCCTCAACCATCCCGGCAGTGAGATCCACCCATCCAGAAGCCTCCTCAACTATTCCGACAGTGAGATCCATCCATCTAAAAGCCTCCTCAAACATCCCGGCAGCGGGATCCATCCATCCAAAAGCCTCAGCTATTCCGGCAGTGAGATCCATCCATCCAGAATCCTTCTCGGCCATCCTGAGAGTGGGATCCATCCATTCAGAAGCATCAGCCATCCTACAATGAACATTTTTCTTTTAGCACCTTCGGGGATCCACTGCTAATGGTACTTTCAGCACCTCTGGGAGCTTAGTGGTCCTGATGCTCTCAGCATCCTTGAGAGAGTCTAGTGCTCCTGATGCTCTAAGCAACTTCGCGGACTCAGTGCTCCTGATGCTCTCAGCAACTTCGCGGATTCAGTGCTACTGATGATCTCAGCACATCTGGGAGTCAAGTGCTTCGATCTTCGCAAAGTGAATATCCTGAAGACAAGAAAACATATAATCTTCAGTCCGAACGTTCGCAATGTATTGTATCGATTGTATTGCCTCACAGAGTGTTTGACAGTGAACAGACTGTATTGGCTGACCCTGTTCAGATTAATCTGTTTTCTGATCTCTCCGACACTCATCTATTAGCTGACCATGCACAGGCTAATCTATTCTCTTACCCTGCCCAGACTACTCTGTTTCCTGACATTGCTAACTTACTAAACAGACACACCATTAAGTTACTACACAGACACACCATTAAGTTACTACACAGACACACCATTAAGTTACTACACAGACACACCATTAGGTTACTACACAGACACACCTTTAAGTTACTACACAGACACACCATTAAGGTACTACTACACAGATACACCTTTAAGGTACTGCACAGACACACCATTAAGGTACTGCACAGACACACCATTAATACCATAGCCATTGCGTTACTACACAGGCACATTATTAAGTTACTACACAGACACGCCATTAAGTTACTACACAGACACACCATTAAGTTGCTACACAGACACACCATTAAGTTACTACACAGACACACCATTAAGTTACTGCACAGCCACACCATTAAGTTACTACACAGACACACCATTAAGTTACTACACAGACACCATTATATTACTCCACAGACATCATTAAGTTACTACACAGACACCATTAAGTTACTGCACAGACACACCATTAAGTTACTACACAGACACACCATTAAGTTACTACACAGACACACCATTAAGTTACTACACAGACACACCATTAAGTTACTACACAGACACACCATTAAGTTACTACACAGACACACCATTAAGGTACTACTACACAGATACACCTTTAAGGTACTGCACAGACACACCATTAAGGTACTGCACAGACACACCATTAAGGTACTGCACAGACACACCATTAATACCATAGCCATTGCGTTACTACACAGGCACATTATTAAGTTACTACACAGACACACCATTAAGGTACTACACAGACACACCATTAAGTTGCTACACAGACACACCATTAAGTTACTACACAGACACACCATTAAGTTACTACACAGACACACCATTAAGTTACTACACAGACACACCATTAAGTTGCTACACAGACACACTATTAAGTTACTACACAGACACACCATTAAGTTACTACACAGACACACCATTAAGTTGCTACACAGACACACTATTAAGTTACTACACAGACACACCATTAAGTTACTACACAGACACACCATTAAGTTGCTACACAGACACACTATTAAGTTACTACACAGACACACCATTAAGTTACTACACAGACACACCATTAAGTTGCTACACAGACACACCATTAAGTTACTACACAGACACACCATTAAGTTACTACACAGACACACCATTAAGTTACTACACAGACACACCATTAAGTTACTGCACAGACACACCTTTAAGTTGCTACTAGGCAACACTGAATTATTATATTTACATGAGCTAAACCTGTGTGGGACATTCAGTGCAAAAAAAAAAAAAGTGGTTGAAACTCGATCCTCCATCCACTAATCGCGAAACAGAAAATCTGTTCCTTCAGTCAAGTTTTTCCCAGGAAGCTGTGAAGAGAAAGATGAAACGACGTAACAATGACAAATACTGACATGAGGAATGAAGACGTAATAAGGGTTTTTGAAGAAACTATTTAATAGAGGATAAAACGGTGGAGATATGTTGCAGATTTTGAACTGTGGTGTAGACACTCCTCTGGCAAGACAGTGATGGAGTGAGTGATGATGAAAGTGATTCTTCTTTTTCCGCTCCCCTTGCCTCGGTGGGAAACAGCCGATGTGTTAATAAAAACAAAATAAAACGCGACAGCATGATGGGAGAAGGAGCTGAAACCCTATGAAAGAAACGTAGCCATGGCTTCAGCACCTAGGTAACACCTAGGTAACATTGGAGAAATGACACACATATTGTAGTAAAAGCTTTTACTGGGCTAACTTTTCTCTCTGTGTAGAGCGATTACCACCTCGTTTCCTCCCTACACCCCACTCAACCCTTTCTTACCACTATTTTCTTCCCACTCAAGCCTCTCCAACCCCTGATCACTCTCACTCTTGCTCACCTACACCATCATTACTAAAAAATATTCCAACTTTCAGGATACATATAACTGTGTATACCAAAGAATCACTTGAAATCATTTAAATGTCATTAAAATAATTCAAAATTGCCCATTATTTCAATGATTACATTTTAAAACATTCAAATTTATATCGTTTTTTTTGTGATAGTGGATATAAAAGAGACGTGAAACACAAAATTGAATATGCAACATCAACAAAAATTATGAGAAAGGGTTGCATTGTTTACGTGTTGCCTGCCTCGCCTATCGACCTCCTTGTATGTGCGAGGGAATGACAGGAATATTGCGAGTTGCTAGAGGAATGTTGGGAGTGGAGCGTGTGAAATGTATTAGGGATGGAGTGTTAGTGGAATGTTAGCAGTGGAGAATAGTAGGGATGGAGTGTTATGAGTGGAGCGTTAATGGAAGGACTGGATTGTGTTAAAGGGATGGAGAGTTATGAGGGAAGTGATGTTATGAAATGAGCCTAGGAGTGGAGTAATGATAACAGTGGAGTGCTCACTACAGTGTTGCTGCTCCTGTGAGAGACAGACATAAATCAGGTTGACAGCCATGCATTAACTAATTAGACAGACAGACCAAAAAACCAGGCTGATAGGCAGACGTAGCAACACACTGAGACAGAGTAACGCAGAGGATTAGTATACATAAACCAGCACTTAAGTGAAGGAGAAATACAATAACAGTCACATAAAAAAACACAGAAATTAGACAAAGCGACAAAAAACCAGCTTATAAGGCACTGGAAATTATTTTTATATTTGTTTAGTTTCTAAGCACTTTAAGCAATATGAACTATATGGGTATAGTTATTGGAAAGTTCATAGACTATGCTATGTGCTATGTAACATAGCTATCGTTATTATAAAGTACATAGCTATAGTTATTACAGCTATAGGTATTATACGGTATATTGCCATGATTTATAATGCTGTATATATATATATATATATATATATATATATATATATATATATATATATATATATATATATATATATATATATATATATATATATATATATATATATATATATATATGTATATATATATATATATATATATATATAATATATATTATATATATAATATATATATATATATATATTATATATATAATATATATTATATATATATATATAATATACATATATATTATATATATAATATATATATATATATATATATATATATATATATATATATATATATATATATATATATATATATATATATATAGTTACAATTTAACATGTATAATTTAAATTATATTCACTGTATTACTATAATTATATTCACTGCATTACTATAATTATATTCACTGTGTTACTATAGTTATATTCACTGTATTACTATAATTGTATTCACTGTATTACTATAATTGTATTCACTGTATTACTATAATTATATTCACTGTATTACTATAATTATATTCACTGTATTACTATAGTTATATTCACTGTATTACTACAGTTATATTCATCTCATGGTTCCAGTAATATATCTTAAAGTATTAAAAAGAAAATATAGTTATACAAGTAGATTCACAGAATGTGTATCAAAAGCCGCTTTCAACCATTATTTTTCATGGCAAAAACAAACCCACAAAGCCATAACTATTCTGAAATGATCACTGAAACATAAGCTTCGTTACCACGAGAACCATCATGGCCGACGTGTGGCTCTTCTGTGCTTCAATATCACCAAGCAAACAGCATCGCCGTGAAAGCCTCAGTAAGCCAAATTCCAATTAAATGGATGTGTAGATCTTGTTGGCGGATCCGAGGAGTGGGTGAGGAGAGACGAGGGAGCAGAGAACCCACCATTGTTGTCGAGGTAGAAACACGGAGAATGCAAAACCCGTTAATGTGGAGAGACCGTGACTGATCCGAGATTGATAATCCGCAAATTGGAGGAAGAGGACTGTTAGAAAAATCAGCCTGAGAATAAGCTAATGTGAGAGGAAGTAGCGATTAGAAAGCAAAGGCAAAAAAATCGAAAGTATAAAACTAGAATGCTCAGAAAAATAAGATTACAGAATCCGAAAGTATAAGGGGCAAGGAATAGAAAGACAGAGATCGTATCTGTAGTATCAGATGGTGAATATATATATATATATATATATATATATATATATATATATATATATATATATATATATATATATATATATATATATATATATATATATATATATATATATATGTTGTGCCGAATATGTAAAACTGGTCAATTAGCAAGAACTCATTTAAAATTAAGTCCTTTCTAAAATTTTCTCTAATACGTTTAAAGATATATTTTTTTGATAAATGTTAATGTAAACATTTTTAATTTTGCACCAGAAGAATCTTAAAAAAACTTACCTAACCTTATTATAACAAGAACAATTTATTTTAGCCTAACCCAACTAAATATATTTTAGATTTGTTGACAATAATTTAATACTAAATAAACACAGTGAAATATATTTTTTTCGTTAGGTTCACAATGATTTTGGCGAAATTATTGCATACACAAATTTTCACTTGTCCTATTTGGCAAGATGAGCGTTGCTATTTAAGCCAAGATCGCAAGTTCTGCCTATTCGGCACGACATATATATATGTATATATATATATATATATACATGTATATATATATATATATATATATATATATATATATATACATATATATATATGTATATATATATATATATATATATATATATATACGTATGTGTTATTGTAGCCACGAACAACTGTTACTCTAATCGCCGGAGGATCGAGCCCTTGTTGTTTTAGCCCGTCTCTTGGCGAGCAAAAATTCACGACACGATATATATATATATATATATATATATATATATATATATATATATATATATATATATATATATATATATATATGTCGTGCCGAATATGTAAAACTGGTCAATTAGCAAGAACTCATTTAAAATTAAGTCCTTTCTGAAATTTTCTCTTATACGTTTAAAGATATATTTTTTTCATTAATGTTAATGTAAAAATTTTAAATTTTGCACCAAAAGAATCTTAGAAAACTTACCTAACCTTGTTATAACAAGAACAATTTATTTTAGCCTAACCCAACTAAATACATTTTAAATACGTTTACAATAATTTAATACTAAACAAACACAATCAAATATATTTTTTTCGTTAGGTTCAGAATGATTTTGGCGAAATTATTGCATACACAAATTTTCACTTGTCCTATATGGCAAGATGAGCGTTGCTATTTAAGCCAAGATCGCAAGTTCTGCCTATTCGGCACGACATATATATATATATATATATATATATATATATATATATATATATATATATATATATATATATATATATATATATATATATATATATACACGAATAAAAATCCATTAAGTTAGGTCTAATGGCCCATCCTAGACAGGTCCAATTTACAATCCCACCCAGCTTCTTGCCGCTTAATTTATGACACGATCCCATGTCATTTTTTTTTTCGAAGACGAATAAACTAATAATATCATATAATTGTCACCCCTCGTTGGGTCAGGACCATGTAAACCTGACGGTCCTCTGACGTTTAAACCTCGCAGTGCCTGGGACGTTTAAGGTCAGGCGCGTCTACGACATTTAAGCACGGTGTCTCTGAGGCATTTAAACCATGACGTGCTTGCTACGTTTAAACCTCGGCTACGTTTCTTAAAGCGCATAAAGACACTGGTACTAGAGGCTTCTTTTAATGCAACATTTCACCCAAAGCTGGGCTTTAAAAAGTCCACAGGAATGGGCTTTTAAAACAAACGAGCACCAAGATACTAGGCTCGGAGGAAAATATGTCATACACAAGGTCATGAAATTGTGAGAGGTCAAATGTGAGGTCATTAAATTGCGAGAGGTCACACACGATGTCATTAAATTGCGAGAAGTCACATACAAGGTAATTAAATTGTGAGACGTCACCCACAAGGTCTTTAAATTGCGAGAGATCACACACGAGGTCATTAATTTACGAGATCAACTTTCGTGAGGTCAAATGCTTTTTGGTAGCGGGGGGGGGGGTAAGCTGACAAGTTTATTATGTGTATCACAGAACAGGGGAGACTCGAACCCCTGGCAGGGAAGCCCTGAAACTCACAGGCCAGTATTATACGACTGCTGGAGAGTGTGCAGGCAACAGGTACAGGCAACATGCACATGTCAGTCTCGTTCACTGGCACTATACATGCCACCACGAGAACCATGGGGAGAGGTATAGAATTTTGGCAGCAACGATGATCAGCCTCGTTAAAACCATTGAGCGAAACCACTGAGCGAAACCACTGAGCGAAACCATTGAGCAAAACAACCATGTATATATTAACTGCACTTATTGCCCACATTGCCCAAAATTCATATAATATACGTAACAAAGCTGTCACGTTGCGTCACCCTTTCCTGTCACGTTGCGTCACCCTTTCCTGTCACGTTGCGTCACCCTTTCCTGTCACGTTGCGTCACCCTTTCCTGTCACGTTGCGTCACCCCTTCCTGTCACCTTGTGCCACCCCTTCCTGTTACCACCTATACCTGACCTCACCGGATTTGAACTCACAAATTAATGACCTCATGTGTGACCTTCTCTCGCAGTTTAATGACCTTGTGTATGACATGTCTTCCTGGGAGCCTAGCCTCGTGGTGTTCAAGTGACTGGTAAGGCGGTGTATTTCTTGTGTACTTGATTAAGCCCAGCCTGGGGAGAAATCCTGTATTAAAAGGACCCTCTGCTACCAGTGTTTTTATTCCCACTTGTCGGCTCTTGCTATTGTCTAGCTGAGACATTTAATCCCCGGCACTCCTGTGCATTTAACCCTGGCACGTCCAGGGCATTTAAACCCCACAGTGTCTTCGATATTTGAACCTTAACGCTTTCTCGACATTTAAACCTCGGCGCGTTCTGGACATTTAAATCTCGGGGCGTCTAAGACATATAAACCTCGGCAGGTCTAGGATATTTAAACCTCAGAGAGCGAGAGACATTTAAATTTAGACTCGTCTCTGCTATGATAATGGTGATACGAAAATTATGATAATATTTATTTATCCTCCTCCCATGGTATCACTTGTGATTATATTGATATTTATAGTAACTTTACCGTAGACGAGCGATCTTAATAATGCAAGACAAGCCACGGGGGATGGAAATCTTCGAAGACTTTCATTCCCCGTGGCTTCTCTTGTACATATTTAAAAATGTTTCGATGTATTTATGAGGTAATGTGCGCGTGTTGGTAGCAACATGGTGTACTGCGTCAGTGTTTGGTGACTAGCCCTGCTGGTGGTATACCTGCAGGCGGTATACCTGCAGGTGGTATACCTGCAGGTGGTATACCTGCAGGTGGTATACCTGCAAGTACAGCAACGACTAGTAACAAGGAGTCTGCAACTTGGGATATTACAAGC
The DNA here is from genome assembly GCF_038502225.1 of Cherax quadricarinatus. Lineage (NCBI taxonomy): Eukaryota > Metazoa > Arthropoda > Malacostraca > Decapoda > Parastacidae > Cherax > Cherax quadricarinatus. The sequence goes on from NC_091313.1 coordinate 25,026,874, forward strand.
ATCGAAACGCCTGGTCACAGACCGGTCAGCGGGGGTGTTTACCCCCGAAACCCTCTCCAGGTATACTCCAGGTATACACCCCTCCCTTCCTTCTTAATTAAAGGTGTTTAGGGATTTGCCTGACGTTAATGATAACTCCTGAAACAGTCGATTTCCTTGTGGTTAAAAAATATTTGTTTGAAAAAATATGGAGCAGAATACACACCAGATGACGGATATAGAAAAATAATGCCGCACGTGGTGTTTTTTTTTTCTTCTTCTTTTTTTTTTGTTTTGTTTTCTTAAGTTTTACGCCGTCGTGGTGTCCCTTCCCTCCCCCGGCTGAGTCTTCCTTCCCTCTCACTTTGCCGTCGTCTGGAAAGACAGCTAAGTAGTGAACGATGGGGGATGAGTTATCTTCTTTGGGTTACCCTCAACCGCAGTTGTGTCGAAAACAAAAATAATCTCTGCATATATAAACGGAAAGATGCGTATATACACGGAAAGGTATATATCACTCAGTGTATGAATGTTAGATTACTCTGTGTAAATACAAAGAAATACTTGATTCTTAATTGTGTATCTGTAAATACACTAAAGAAGTGTAAACTACTCAGTGTGTATACACTGTAGAGTGTGTATCTCTTAGGGTATATACACTGAGAATCTATATTGATCCCTATTTCAGGTATTAAAGTATCCATAATGTCAGTGTACAGGTGAATTGCTACCTCAGCAACCCACGTGCATAAATAAGCCTTAAACTTAACATGTTTAAAAGTTTCTCGAAGAAAAGAAAACTCTATGGAGAAATCAAAGATTTTTAATAACAGACATCGCATTTGATCGACCCACCACAAACGACATTAATTAAAACTCCTCCTGCGGTTCTTAATAACCACGTGAAGTGCAAGACTTCAATTAATCATCCACTTGTGAGAGGGAATCCAAACACTTCAAAGGACCCAGTTGAGAGCAGATCCTATTTGTTACTCGTACACAAATTAGCATTAGACTAAGAGATTGCTTATTTCCTCCCCCCCTCCTACTCCTCCCCCACTCATACAACCATTAAATTAAAGGTTCCCTAGAAGCCACTTTTCTCTAATAGGTTTACAAGCACACATCCATTAACTATTGAGTTTATTCTTGTCATTGTTAGCTTTTGTTACCACTGCGTGAGAATCATAATCTGTAGAATCATCACACTGCTGATGTATCCATTTTTTCTAAATAAAAAAAAATATTCTTTGTCTTACAACCAATATTTCTCCCTTGCGGCTATTACACTAAGAGTTCATCAGATCCATCCGTACAACAATTAAACTAAATGCCCTTAACCTTTCTACGTTTGTCCTACAAATTCTAAAATTCTTGTTGTCAACTCTTAGCCCTGCTTCTTTCAACTCTTAGCACTCTTGTTTTGAGCTCTCACCCCTCTGGCTCTCTACTATTAATCCCCTAGCTCTCAACCCTCTGGCTCTCAACTATTAATCCCCTAGCTCTCAACCCTCTGGCTCTCAACTATTAATCCCCTAGCTCTCAACCCTCTGGCTCTCAACTATTAACCCCCTAGCTCTCAACCCTCTGGTTCTCAACTATTAATCCCCTAGCTCTCAACCCTCTGGCTCTCAACTATTAATCCCCTAGCTCTCAACCCTCTGGCTCTCAACTATTAATCCCCTAGCTCTCAACCCTCTGGCTCTCAACTATTAATCCCCTAGCTCTCAACCCTCTGGCTCTCAACTATTAATCCCCTAGCTCTCAACCGTCCTGAGCAATTATCAAGAAGAGGGGTTAGAGAGGGAAAAAGGAGAAATGCAGAAGTCAGATCAGATAAAGAGGCAGGAGACAGCCGAGGTCAAGTCATAGCAGGTCTAAGAACATAAGAACATAAGAACGAAGGAACACTGCAGAAGGCCTACTGGCCCATGCGAGGCAGGTCCAAGTCCCTACCGGCTTAAGCCAATGCACCCAACCTAGTCAGGTCAGGTCACATTGACTCAAGGGAGGAACACGGCAACCGACCCGTTAGCACAAGCTATCAGGTCTAACTCACACCCACCCACATCTACTCATGTATTTATCCAACCTATTTTTAAAGCTACACAACGTTCTGGCCTCTATAACGGTACTTGGGAGTTTGTTCCACTCATCCACAACTCTATTACCAAACCAGTACTTTCCTATATCCCTCCTGAATCTGAATTTTTCCAACTTAAAACCATTGCTGCGAGTCCTGTCTAGGCTAGATATTATCAGCACACTATTTACATCCCCTTTATTTATTCCTGTCTTCCACTTATAAACCTCAATCATATCCCCCCTAATTCTACGTCTTTCTAGAGAGTGCAGTTTCAGGGCCCTTAGTCTATCCTCATAGGGAAGGTTTCTGATACATGGGATCATCTTTGTCATCCTCCTTTGTACATTTTCCAGAGAATTTATATCCATTCTGTAATACGGTGACCAAAACTGTGCAGCATAATCTAAATGAGGCCTAACCAAGGATGTATAGAGTTGAAGAACAACCTGAGGACTCCTATTATTTATGCTTCTTGATATGAAGCCAAGGATTCTATTAGCTTTATTGCGAACACTTATGCACTGTTGTCTTGGTTTCAGATTACTGCTAACCAGAACTCCTAAATCTTTTTCGCAATCCGTAATATTAAGATCTACATTATTTAGTTTATATGTGGCATGGTTATTGTCCTGTCCAACATTTAGAACTTTGCATTTGTCTATATTAAACTGCATCTGCCACTTCTCCGACCACTGCATCAGTCTATTCAAATCTTCCTGGAGTGCTCGAATGTCCTCGTCAGAATGAATTCGACGGCCTATTTTGGTGTCATCGGCAAACTTGCCGATGTCGCTCTTTATGCCCTCATCTATGTCGTTTATGTAGATTGTGAACAGCAGGGGGCCCAACACTGACCCCTGTGGAACACCGCTCGTGACGCTTCCCCACTCTGATTTCTCCCCATTTATGCAAACTCTCTGCTGCCTATTTGTCAACCATGCCTCTATCCAGGAAAAAATTTCTCCTCCTATTCCATGTGCTTTAATTTTCATCAATAGTCTCTGATGTGGGACCCTGTCAAAAGCCTTACTGAAGTCCATATACACAATATCATATTCGTTACCATGATCTACCTCCTCAAATACCTTAGTGAAAAAAGTTAATAAATTCGTAAGGCAGGAACGTCCCTTTGTAAAACCATGCTGAGATTCGTTGATTAATTTATGCTTTTCAAGGTGGCTACGAACTGCCTCGGCAATTATTGATTCCATAAATTTTCCCACTATGGAGGTTAGGCTTATTGGTCTATAGTTCGAAGCTAAGGACCTGTCACCTGTTTTGAAAATAGGTATCACATTTGCCATTTTCCACTTATCTGGCACCATGCCAGTTTGTAGTGATATGTTGAAAAGATTAGCCAAAGGTGTGCTAAGCTCCTCTTTACATTCCTTTAGAACCCTTGCATACAGTTCATCAGGGCCTGGGGATTTGTTAGGTTTTAATTTATCTATTTGCCTAAGGACCATGTCACTTGTGACCCTAATAGTGCACAGTTTATTATCGTCCTGTTCTACATAATTTATCATTACTGGAATATCACTGGTATCCTCCTGTGTAAAAACTGAGAGGAAGTATGTGTTAAAAATTCTACACATTTCCTTATCACTGTCAGTGAGCTGACCCGAGGAACTTTTGAGTGGGCCTATCTTGTCCCTGATCTTACTTCTGTATACCTGAAAGAATCCTTTTGGGTTAGTCTTCGATTCTCTTGCAACTTTAACCTCATAATCTCTTTTTGCTTTTCTAATTCCCTTTTTTATTTCTCTCTTTAACTGAATATATCGATTTCTTAATTGCCCCTCTCCTCTTTTGATTTGCCTATATATGCCTCTCTTTTGACCAATCAGATATTTTAATCTATTGTTCATCCATTTAGGATCATTTTTGTTTGATCTGATTTCCCTATTTGGAACATAATTTGACTGAGCAGCTAGAACTATGCCCTGGAAAGCATCATATCGGCAACCATCACCACCTACCTGACCCCTAGTCAGGTCATTCCAGTTCAGCCCACCTAAGTAATTTTTCAGTCCTATGAAATCAGCCAAGCGAAAGTCAGGGACGGAGACTTGATTGCCATTATTAGGGGAATTCCATGATATGTTAAAACTGAGTGATTTGTGATCACTCTCCCCAAGCTCATCATTAACCTCAAGATTATTAATTAGTGTTTCCCTACTGGCAAGAACCAAGTCAAGGAGGTTATTTCCCCTAGTTGGCTCTGTCACAAACTGTTTTAAAAAACAATCCTGGATCGTATCAAGAAAGTCACCCGACTCTAAATTTCCTGTCAAATTGCTCCAGTCAATCTGTCTATAGTTGAAATCTCCCATTAGCACAACATTTTCGTATGTAGATGCCTTACGAATTTCGTCCCATAGAAGTTTACTGCACTCCCTATCAAGATTTGGGGCCCTGTAAATCACACCCAAAATTAGTTTTTCTCGGCCCTCGAGAAGCTGTAACCAAACAGATTCAGTGGCTGACGCTTCTAATTTAATATCTTGTCTAACACAACAATTTAAATTGTCTCTGACATACATCGCTACTCCACCACCTTTCCTGTTGACCCTGTCAGTGTGGAATAATTTATAGCCTTGTATGTGACATTCAGATGGCATCTCTCTATCTTTCAGATTGAGCCAGGTCTCTGTTATAGCAATAATATCTATGTTTCCTGCACTTGCAATTAATCTTAGCTCATCTATCTTATTTCTAACACTCCTGCTATTAGTATAGTAAACCTTAAGGGAGCTAGTCCCTTGCTGCCCTCTGCTGTCCCCCTTTGTTTTCTGACCTGTTCTATTGTCTAGTCAAGGTCTAGTCAAGATCAGATCAAAACATCTCAAGTCAGGTGTATGCTGATGGTTACAATATGTGACAATTCAATGGACAATAAACGCATCAACAGACACATAAACCGTAGCTAAGATTCGTATCACATGTTCTGTATAATGGCTAGTTCTACAAGACCGTAGTTTTGGCAGAGGACCAGCAGCATCAGATAACTCGCTTTAGGTCTTTATGGTACAGTGCATAACGCACTGGCCTACTAGTTTTAACACTGGTTTTCCGTGGGTTCGAATCCTCCCTACGGCGAGATGTTTACAATCGTGACATTCGTGAATCAACCAATAAGAGTATTGTGACTTATATTAATGGCTAGATGATAAGTCTCACGCGCTTTGAAAATCAAAGTGAAAACATGTGATATCTAGACATGTTTGATGTAGGATTGCATGATTTATCATGGCTTCGTAATGAACAATAGTTGCAATCATCACCAACAATTATAGCTATCACCAACAATTGCAGCCAAAAACAACAAAAATAATCAAGAGCAATTACAACCGACAACAAATTTAATCGCCAGCTGCATCAATACAACCAACAGCAACAATTACACCCATCAGGAAAATTAGCATCAAGCTACAGCAATACAACCAACAACAATAATACAATCTACAACAACAATTATAATCATCAGCAATGTTAACAACCATCAAGGGTGGCCCCACCACCACCACCACGGTTAACAACCTGCTACCTGCCAGTGTTCCTGAGTAAACTCCTGCATATTCTAACATAAATTAAGACACACGGCGGCCAGCACCGTGTCTACGAGACTATTTGGACGTCTTGTAATGTAAGGAAGGAGCCACAGCAGCTGCTGTAAGTAGATTAGCTTTCTCCCGTCTCGTCTGGGAGCTTGTTTAAGAATGGTGGCTCCAGGTAGTGCTTTTATGAAAAGATGTTAGTGTGCTTTGAAAAGGGGTAGGAGTGAAGCATATGTGTGTGTGTGTACTGCTCAGGGACATGCAGTGATAGAGTAGAATGTGTGTGTTTGTGTGTGTGTGTGTGTGTGTGTGTGTGTGTACTCACCTAGTTGTGGTTGCAGGGGTCGAGACTCAGCTCCTGGCCCCGCCTCTTCACTGATCGCTACTGGATCCTCTCTCTCTCTGCTTCCTGAGCTTTGTCATACCTCTCCTTAAAACTATGTATGGTTCCTGCCTCCACTACTTCACTTGCTAGGCTATTCCACTTGCTGACAACTCTATGACTGAAGAAATACTTCCTAACGTCCCTGTGACTCGTCTGAGTCACAGGGTGTGTGTGTGTGTGTGGAACACCTAAAGGTGAGCATAGTACCGAGCATATCGCCAGAGCCACACTTCAAACGTGTAAACTCTGCAGCAAATACTCGCTCGGCACATCTAAGAGCAATCTTCTGGAAAATAAACGAAGGAACTTTAACGGTCCTATATGTGATAAATGTCAAGCCAATCTTGGAGTATGTATCACCACTAAGGAACCCCTCCCCCCCCACACACACCTGATGAAGCACGTTAAGTAACTGGAGGAAATGCAGAGATATACAATGAGAACAGACCCATAGCAAAGAGGAATGAGTTATAATGAGAAGTTAAAAGAATTGAACCTGATGACATTAGAGAATGTAAGAACCAGGAAGGCATGATAACGATATACAAAAAACTCACAGGATGAGTACTGGGTGCACAGTAAAATAGCCGTTCAGGTGGCACAACTGAGAGGCTGACAATGCGTGCACGAGGGACAGGTGGAAGTTAAATACACGTATGAGTCACGGGGATGTCTCAGGACGTATTTCTTCAGCTTCGGTGTGATCAAGAAGTGGAATGATCTGGACGAAGATGTAGTGGAGGCACCCTCATACATAGTTTCTATAAAATGTAGAACAGGATGTACGAGACTATCAGGGAGGGTATCCTGCAAATGGCAAGTTAACGGGAAGGGGCAAGAGCGGAGACTCGACCATAGCAACCACGAGTGAGTTGAAATAAGTGAGTACACAGGGAAACAAACACAAGCACACACGTACACACACACCCACACACAACACACACACACACACACACACACATACATACACACACACACACACACACACATACACACATACACATGCACACACACATACACACACACATACACACATACACACACACATACACACAAATACACACACACACACACACACACACACATAAACACATACACACACACACACACACACACATACACACACATGCACTCACACATACACACACACACACACACACATATGTATATATATATATATATATATATATATATATATATATATATATATATATATATTATATATATATATATGTATATATATATATATATATATATATATATATATATATATATATATATATATATATATATATATATGTATATATATATATATATATATATATATATATATATATACATACACATGCGCACACGTGTGCACACACACACACACACACACACAACACACAACACACAACACACAACACACAACACACAACACACAACACACGCACAATACACAACACACAACACACACACACACACACACACACACACACACACACACACACACACACACACACACACACACACACACACACACACACACACACACACACACATATATATATATATACGCACGCATATACAACAAGCCTAGTGTCTAATCGACATGTGCCTAGGACAAAATGGCAACTAACTCACACGCGCATCCAAACATTTCACCTGACACTGACATAAAGGATACTCTGGTCTTTGATATAGCTTATACGTGTGAGTTAGCAGTATTTTTATTTTCATCCTGGAAATAATTCATTAACGCACAAAACAACATTGTTGGTGTCCACTCCTATAAACTCTGACTGGTGCAATCAACAAACACCACTTGAAGACATTCCCATGATAAGTTTCATTGATAACAGAGGAACAAAATCTGTCTTTTGATACACAAATAATTAAACCCCAGATGTGTTTGGCCGTGAAACTGAAATGGAAATTATTTTAAACACGGGACCTGACTCAGTGGTGCGTATTTTCTCCCGTGTTCCCTCCTATCTGTCGTGTTCCTCCTTATTTCTCCTGTTTTTCTTATTTCTGCTGTGTTTCCCCCTATTGCTCGGGTTCCCTCTAATCTTTCGTTTTTCTTCTAATCTGCCATGTTTCATTTTTTCATGTTTTTTATCCCCCCCTCTCGTATTCTCTCTCCATCCATGTGTTGTCGCTTCTCCCCTTCATTTCTTCGGCCACAGTCGTGCTAGCTCCGCCATCTGCTTTTACGTTTTCTAAATCTTTCTTAAAAATACACACCCTACTTACGGCCTTTTCTGATGCTTCTTTATTCAAACACTGCTTGTTTACCTTCTTAATATTCCTTCAAAAAACTCTGCCTACTACTTACTGCCTTCACTTATTCTCTCTTCAAGAGCAAGGCCAACTTACTGCCCTTTCTAAATCTTTCATTAAACATGTAGTCTCCCTATTATCTTTGTCACCAGAGTGTAATCTTACCTTGTGATTTCGATATTCGTATTTTCTTCTGTCCTTCCTGTAATGTTGGACAGAGAGGCTTCCCAACAAATATTGTAAAAAGACTCTGATATGTAGCTAAGATCTACACTTACGGACAATGTTTCGCTCTGAGAAGAGTTGATTAAGCTCTTAGAGCGAAATTGTGCCATTAAGAGGCACGTCAGTTCCCCTGTCTTCTAACAATATATGATTTTTCCCCTATAATCTACCTTGTCCATAATTACTGTCGCATTTACATCGTCTGCTTTCGTAAGGTGAAGTCCAGGATCTTTCCTTAATTCATTGTATACCTTAACAAATCTTTGAGGGCAATTATGTTGCACATGTTTGAGCGAAGCTCAAATGCGTTAGTAATTATGGACAAAGTAGATTATAGGGAAAAAATAAACATGAAATTAGGAGAGAGGGAAACAAGGCACACAGTGCCATGTTTTCTACGATGCCCTTGCCGTCTCCGCTGTGAGGAATTTTGACAGTCATGGCATTTTAACCATTGACCTTATACGTACCAAAAAAAAAAAAAAATCTGCGTAACATCCACGAGTCGTTTTCAGTGAGCAGAGAATATTGAGTGGCAAAGAAAATTTAAATTATTGTGTAGAAAAGCTGTATCGAATGACTATATCAGATATCATTTGCTGAGTATACGTGAGGGTTTGCTGAGTATACGTGAGGGTTTGCTGAGTATACGTGAGGGTTTGCTGAGTATACGTGAAGGTTTGCTGAGTATACGTGAGGGTTTGCTGAGTATATATGACAATTTGTTCAGCGTATATGAGAGTTTGCTCAGTATGCATGAGAGTTTGCTGAGAATACATGAGAATTGGCTTAGTATGCATGAGACTTTTCTCAGTATACATGAGAGTTTACTCAGTATATACGAGAATCTGAATTATGATGGATTTTCAGCTATATCTTAAAAAGATACCTTTTTTAAGTTGAAGCCTTGATGGAGACTCTTCAAGAGGACTGTGTCGAGGTTCTTTTCAGAAGAACTCTCTGAAACGTCCACTTGAGGGGATTCTTTTGAAGGACGCCCTTTTAAAAGGACTCTCCTGGAGGTGTCTCTTTAAATGGACTCTGAGAGGGAATCCTTTTGAAGGGACTTTTTGGAGTTCGTCCCTTTAAAGGGACTTTTCTGGAGGACGTCCCTTTATATGGACTCTTTTAGAGGGTGTTCTTTTAAAGGGACTCTTTGAAGAATCTAGGACACATGGGGGAAGACCCTTAAAGGGGCTCTTTAGAAGGGTTTCTCTGGAAGGACTCTTTAAAAAGATCCTCTGAAGGAATCCCTTTCAAGTTTCTGGAGAAGCTACAGAGACGTGATAATAATCTAGTCCGTTCTGGATTATCATAAGTGATAATAATCAGGTCCGTCCTGGATATATCATAAGTGATAATGATCTAGTCCGTCCTGGATTATCAAAAGGTCTCTATAAGTGTTAATAATCTACTCCGTCCTGGATTATCATAAGTGATAATAATTCGGTCTTTCCAGAATTATCTTCAAGTATAGAGACATAATGATAATCCAAAGGGACTATTTTTTCCTCAGTGCAAACCCGATTACCTCCCACTCCCCAGATTCTGTATGACTCTTGCGAAATACTGGTTCTCCTCTTTGGTAATAATAATTCTAAGGAAGAGGGGGGAGACTTATTGAAAGGGATTTCTCTTAAAGTGACCCGTTGCTCTCACGTCTTAGGAAATCCTTTCAAGGTTGTTCTTTGGTTATCTCTTTGAAGAACGTCGTGGAGAAAGCCTTTCCTCCAAGGTTCTAAACTTTGGGCAGTTGGAGGGAAGTTGGAAGGAAGAAAATGCTCCTGTTTTTTCCCCCGTCCTTTTGATAAGTAAGTACGCTCTTTGAAGCTCACAGTCACCGCTTCATTTCAGCACTTCCAACACCTCCAGCTAACCTCTAACAGAGCCTCAGAACCTCAGAGGCCCTACACCTAGAACACAGCTCTGCTTCAACACCTCCAGCAGAGCTCCAACACCAATAACAGAGCTACTGTACCTCCATCAGGCTTTCAGTGTCTCCAGCAAACATCCATCGCCTCTAACACCTCCAACAGAGCGCCATTTCAACTCACCCGTCTCGTTTCCTTCCATCGGCGACCTTCTCGTGAAATCTCGTCTCCTTCACTAGAAGTCGCAAGACCGAGGGAAGGAAGGCAGCACAAGAGAGATGCGTCAGTGCATAGTCTCCCTCACTTGAAGTTACGCAGGAAGGAAGGCAGTTGAAGACAGCCACGTCAGTACATGGTCTCCTTGCTTGAAGTTACGCAGGATGGCAGCACAAGAGAGATGCGTCAGTGCATGCGCCCCTCCACCTTTCCACGCTGTTATTCTCTATATAACCCCTTACTGGCACGGTAATTCCACTTCGATTTACTACTACTACTGCTACTACTACTACTGCTGCTACTACTACTGCTACTACTACTGCTACTACTTCTGCTGCTGCTACTACTACTACTACTACTAATACTACTGTTACTACTGCTACTACTACTACTATTTATTATCGTCAACAAAACTGCTCGGCTACTTTTCATTCATCGGAGGTAAACAAATTTTTGCCTCCAAGCCTACCTTACTCGCATCTGTTCACAACTTTACATCAGATTAATGTTAAGTTTCAATATTTTCATTGGTAAGCTGAGGAGTTTTGGCGGGAAAGTGTGTATACATCAGCAAATTGTCACTGCTACGTTATATTTCCAGTTTCCTTTGGATAAATTTATTAAAAAACTGAACGCTGAGAGAAAGAGAGCGTTGCGGGGAGCGTGCGTGTGTGTGGGTAAGTGTCGAGCAGCGGTGGTTCACTTGTTGCTGGCTGCCAGGGCAGGTGGTAGCTCCGTGCTCCCTGCTGCCTGCTGGCTGACTGAGCTTCACCACGCTCCTCATGCCTGGCGCTGCCCCCAGGCTTGGCACTGATGCCAGGAGGGGAGGGACAGGTCGCGCCCTGCCTCTCTGTCTGTCTGTCTGTCTGTCTCTCTCTCTCTCTCTCTCTCTCTCTCTCTCTCTCTCTCTCTCTCTCTCTCTCTCTCTCTCTCTCTCTCTCTCTCTCTCTCTCTCTCTATCTATCTATCTATCTATCTATCTATCTATCTCACACGCTAACATGAGGTGCTGACAAGAAATACTTCAGGCACTGTAGGCTCTTGATTCAGGGAAAGGAAGCTACCATTCTCTTTCTTGGATCAAATCTGATTACCTCCCATTCTTCTGGCATTGCAAGACCCATGTGGCTTAGAGCTTCCTAAGTAAATATAATAATAATAATAATAATAATAATAATAATAATAATAATAATAATAATAATAATAATTATTATTATTATTATTATTATTATTATTATTATTATTATTATATTATTATTATTAGTAGTAGTAGTAGTAATAGTAGTGATAAAGACTAAATATTGATTCACACTAAGTTTCTCCCTCTAAATAGGGTGAAACACTGGATTTAGGTAAATGTTTGGTCTGTGCATGTCAGTTAGTCTTGCTGGCCAACATATCATTGGCCTTAAGAGAAGAAACTTTGACCCCTAACGGAAGAAACTTTAGCCTTAATGGAAGAAACTCTGACGAATGGAAGCAATTCTGGCCTAATGGAAGTAACTCTGGCCCGGACAGAAGCGACACAGGTCTTAACAAAAGCTTATGAAAAGAACAAGTTTTCTGCCTCACAGGTACTTGCTTCCTGATGCTATAATTCCCCCTCACACCTTCCAGAGAGAGAGAGAGAGAGAGAGAGAGAGAGAGAGAGAGAGAGAGAGAGAGAGAGGGAGAGGGAGAGGGAGAGGGAGAGAATATTTACTCAGAAAAATACTATGCGCCATTTAATCTGGACAGGAACCCCATTTACTCCATTAATTACCGTAACCAGAGCTCATGACAGGAAAATCTGCAGTATCTATTCTACTCGTACACACGCGCACACACACACACACACACACACACACACACACACACACACACACACACACACACACACACACACACACACACACACACACACACACACACACACATATATATATATATATATATATATATATATATATATATATATATATAAATATATATATATATATATATATATATATATATATATATATATATATATATATATATATATATATATATATATATATGTCTTCAGCGATGTAATGGCGTCTAGATGATTTCTGGAATATGGAGACTTTGGAGTGATACTGTCAAAGAAAAACACACACACACACACACACACACAGTAGTCCAAAGATAAATCTTCTCCACTCTCAAGACAGGTTCCTTAAAGTCTGTGTGAGGGGCTCTTGATGTACGAATGTTAACCTGTGCTCCCTTTTCTTGGGTCAAAGCTAAATGCCTCACATTCTCCCCAGGCTCCGTATGACTCCTATGGGTGTAGCGTTCCCTCATGGTTGTAATCTAATAATCCTCTTTCAGCCTCAACAACTTGCCAGACTTCCTGAAGACGCCATTGTTGGATGAGTTTCATCAGGCTGGTCTGGTACAGTGGATGAAGCAGCACTGGCTTGTTGCTGTGCTCGAGACTGTCTTGCCATAGGCTCCAACCTTCCTCTCTGCGAGTTCTTTATAATAGTATTATTGCAATTTCGTTAGTCACGCCATGGTTTATTTCACGATGGCTGGCAAGGTGTATTACCGAAAAGTATAAAATCAGTGACACGGGTTATAGGATAGCTTGATGAAGCTGTACCGAGAGCGAAACGTTCACCTAAGAAAAAGTTTGTTATGACACTATATCTTTGTTAGTTCAGGGTGTCAGGGAATTACAGTGGCTTCTTTTTCATATTAACCTGCATGTTTTCCCCTTCAAATGTTTTGTCTTTTCTTTTAAAGTCGGTTTTTCTATTATATGCCCTTAACAAATATAAAGTATTAAGCAGCATCATTTACCGACTTTACATCAAGTTAATTATTTTATTGACCTTCATTTCACGCTTAGAAGGAATCAACTCCGTCAACTTGATGTCCTCCTCTCAGATGATCCACTGACTCGGAGTTTCGTGACCTTCGGAAACACCTGAAGAGGATCTCGGCTGGATATACAGTAGAAAAATACAGCTTGAGTTAATTGGGTTATTAAAGCTTATTCCTTGAGTAACACTCATTGGGCGAATATTTTTGTTAGTAGACTTGGGGCTGATAAGGACCTGTATAGTACGGGCCAGTAGGCCTTCTATCATGTGGGAGTTCGAACACGTGGATTGGGTAAAGTAATACGTAGGCTGGTAGTACGTATAATTACAGATAATGTGGGGAGTGCCCTTACAGCCGTACCTTGTCTCTCTTGCTCACTCTCGTAAACTGACTGGCCGCCCACAGTACCCATATGTGAGGGGGTCTTTGAATAGTGCTAGGTCAGCACAATATGAGTTCAGACAGTGACTCAGGCAGAGACGGTTGGCAGTGAGTCAACCACCGGTACACTGGTTACTGGTAACTGGTTACTACTACTGAGACTTCTGCAGTATCACTCCTTTCTTATGTTCCTATATTCTCTTTCATTATTTATCTGTCAAGTGTTACTGGAAAGTCACTGATAATGCAAAACACCTCGAGATTTTTAATACTATACCTTATTATTGAGACTTTAAACTAAAAAAAAATACACAAGGCCGAGATTGCTTGACTTGAGTTTTATACTCACACATTTAATTGAATTTTGCCTCTTTAGTCCTCCCTTGAATCTTTCCTCTGATAAATAAGTTCGTACTTCAACGATAAACTGGATGAGCTTCTCTAAATCAGTTGTTGCTCTCACCGCTGTGCTTCGCTGAGTAATGTATGAGAGCTTTGGAGAGTGACTCAGCCACTAAGAAACACGATGAATTATTAGCTCGTGCGAGAGAGAGAGAGAGAGAGAGAGATGCCACAGCTGATGATGCCTGGCTCCCCATTCTCAGTGAAGTGCCTTCATGGCACTGAAGGGTTCTTGGTGTAATAAATTGGAGGTCCCTTGTCCTACGCTTCATTAGCACGAACTTTCTTACCTGTCGTTCTCCAGGTGCTGTACGATCCCTAAGGACTCATTGCTTCCATGATGACAATGATGATGATGATGATGATAATAATAATAATAATATTAATAATAATAATAATAATAATAATTTGATGTTTGACATTGGCTGGCACTAAGCACTCTTCCCTCTCTTGTTTGACCCTGACCTGAGATGCAGTGAGGTCTGAATTTAGCCCTGGTTTTGGCCCTGATCACAGAGAGGGCCCATGGGCTGCTACTTCCTTTTAAGGGTAGTCAAGTGGACCTAATTCCTTTATTCAGCAACTTAAGCAAACTGTTGCCCAGCCCAAGCCAGTGTAATGAGTTATCCAGAGCTGTTGTGAGTGACTTTCCTGCAGTGATGAGCATCGTGGGCACAGTTTTTGTCTAACCCTTTGCCCAACCTTATCTTAAAACAGAAGTAACACCGACACTGCCACCGCCACCGCCACCGCCACTGCCACTGCCACTGCCACTGCCAATGCCAATGCCACTGCCACCACCACCACCACCACCACCTCCATCACCACCACCACCACCACCACCAACACCACCACCACCACCACCACCATCACCACCACCACCACCACCACCACCACGACCACCACCAAGATCGCCACAACCACCCCCGCCACCACCTCCACCACCACCACCACCACCACCACCACCACCACCACCACCACCACCACCACCACCACCACCACCAAGACCACCACCGATACCGCCGCCGCAACCGCCGTCGTCGTCGTACACCCACTAGCACCATTCTTCACCACCAGCACTAACACCACCATCACAGCCACTAGCACCATTCTTCACCACCAGCACTAACACCACCATCACAGCCACTAGCACCATTCTTCACCACCAGCACTAACACCACCATCACAGCCACTAGCACCATTCTTCACCACCTGCACTAACACCACCATCACAGCCACTAGCACCATTCTTGGAAATAAATGGTATAAAATACCGACACAATGGAAATATAAACACAAATGCAGTATAATGTGATCCTTTATTGACAACGTTTCACCCACACAGTGGGCTTTTTCAAGTCACACACGGATCTACCTGGGGTTGGAAGGTACAAGAGTATTTATAGTCATGTTCAGAATGTTGAGGTCAGGTGGAGAATGCTGCATCTGATGATCTACCGGGTGGGGTTATACAGTCTTGGGTAGCTTGGCAGGGGTATTGGACAAGTTGTGAGTAGACCTTCTGCAGTGTTCTATGTTCTTATGTGGGATAGCGATGAAGAAGTTTCTTGGCGAGTGGTTCAGCTATGTTATAGAAGCCATTGTTCTGGTTGAAATTGTTGGTTGTAGAGATGAGCGATGATTCCAGGATTCTTCTGTATTGAGTGTTGTCTTCTGTGGCTATAAGTCTTGAGTTTCTGTAGTTAATTAAATGGTTGTGTGAATTGCGATGTTGTACACAGGCATTCCTTGTATCGTCAGTCCTGCTTGCATATTGGTGTTCTGAAATACGTGTTTGGAGGTCTCTTGATGTTTCGCCCACATATAATTTGTTGCAGTCATTACAAGGGATTATGTATACCCCTGCAGAGGATGGAGGCTTGTCCTGTCTACTACTGGTGATGTCCTTGATGGTCGTGGTTGTGGAGGTAGATACTTGGAATGATGTTTTGGCAAAGATGTTGGAAACATGTTTGGCAATGGAGTTGGTTGGGAGGACTATGTATATCTTCTCGGCAGTGTCTTCTCTGGGTGTGTTGAAGATGTTTAATGCCCGCCGTCTGCAGTCTCTGATGAAGTGACGAGGATAGTGGAGTTTAGAAAATACTTGTTCAATTATAGTGCATTCTTCCTCAAGGAACTCATTGCTGCAGATTCTGAGTGCACGTAGGAAGAAGCCTATAATTACACAACGTTTGGTTTTGGTGTCGTGGTGAGAGTGGAAGTGGAGAAGATCGTTTTGGTTGGTGGGTTTTCGATAGACTTTAAAACGAAGTTCGTGGTCAGCTTTGCAGAGCAGAACATCAAGGAAAGGAAGAGTGCTGTCGACTTCTTCTTCAAGTGTGAACTGAATTGAAGGCTCGACCTGGTTGAGCTTGTCTTGGAGAGCTTGAACGTTGAAGCGTTTAGGAGTTATGAGGAGAATGTCGTCAACATAACGGAGCCAGGTGACAGACGAAGGAATAATGGTGGAGAAACGTTCGGCTTCTAGATGTTCCATGTATAGGTTCGCCAGGACTGCACTGAGTGGCGAACCCATGGGTAGTCCAAAAGTCTGCTGAAAGAGGTGATTTTCGAAAGAGAAACACGTAAAGCCAACACATAGTTCAACAAGGTCGATGAAATCGCTGGCTGGAATGGGAAGATCAAGTGAATCGTCAATTTTCCTGCGCAAGAGATCGATGGCTTGTGTAGTAGGTACTTTGGTGAATAGGGAAGTCACGTCAAGGCTGGAAAGTTTCTTGTTCTTGATGTTGATGTTGCGAATGCGATTGAGAAGATCACCCGAGTGTTTGAGATGTGCTGGACTGATAGTGCCCAAGAGTTTAGAGAGGTGTTTTGCGAGAATTCCTGAGAGCTGGTGGGGAGCACTGCCTATTCCCGAGGATATGGGCCTCAGTGGGATACCAGGCTTGTGAGTCTTTGGCAGGCCGTACATTCTGGCAGGTCTGGGGTTGCTGGGCATCGTGTGCAGAAGTTTCTTCCCTTGTTCTGAGCCCCTCAGAATGCGGCGAGTCCTTTGAAGAAAAGTTTTAGTAAGGTTGTCCACTTGGTTAGTTGTGAGAGGTTTGTAGGTATCTGGGTCATTAAGTAGATTGAGCATTTTGTTCCTGTAATCGTCAGTGTTTATGATAACAACACCACCTCCTTTATCAGCGGTGGTGACCCTGATGGTCGTGTCTTCTGCTAAACCTTTGAGTGCATTGATGTAACGTCGAGGTATGACTGGGGAGCTGCGTGTTGAGATGGCTGCTGAGATGATGCCTTGAAGATAGCCGTTTTGGAAGTCGGAGTCATTGTGTCTGTAGTTTTTGGCGATGAAATTGAGGTCTTGTTTTGGTTTCGTAATTCCTGTTGCGAATTTGAGGCATAAGCTGAGGGCTTCAGTTTCTGTGGTTGACAGTGGACGAGATGAAAGATTTTGAATAATTTCAGGTCTTCCTAAACTTTTCCAATTACTATTATCGCAGAGTGTTTGTAGTTTCCTAGCAAGTCTGATCTTCTGTTGAACATTCGCTGTGGTAACTCTGCTGCGAATGATTTCGGCGGTGCGTCTGTTCATGTTGCCCCGGAGTGTTGTGCCTAGTGTTCTGGCTTGGAGAAAAGATTCCTTTGTAGCATTGTTTAAGTCATCTGCACACTCTTCAAGGTAGGTCCGAGCTGTAGCGGAGAAAGGTGGTTTGATGTTGGCAATTTGAGGAGGAGTAGATCTTGGTAAGACCATTTCTTGGATGCAATCACGAAGAAAATTGTGTCTGTTGCGAAGTGAGTAAGCTTTTAGAAGAAGGTCCAGGTATTCTCTGTGTGAAGGATCCATAACTACTGCAGTGTTTGACACGATGGAAATAAATGGTATAAAATACCGACACAATGGAAATATAAACACAAATGCAGTATAATGTGATCCTTTATTGACAACGTTTCACCCACACAGTGGGCTTTTTCAAGTCACACACGGATCTACCTGGGGTTGGAAGGTACAAGAGTATTTATAGTCATGTTCAGAATGTTGAGGTCAGGTGGAGAATGCTGCATCTGATGATTTACCGGGTGGGTAGCAGCATTCTCCACCTGACCTCAACATTCTGAACATGACTATAAATACTCTTGTACCTTCCAACCCCAGGTAGATCCGTGTGTGACTTGAAAAAGCCCACTGTGTGGGTGAAACGTTGTCAATAAAGGATCACATTATACTGCATTTGTGTTTATATTTCCAGCACCATTCTTCACCACCAGCACTAACACCACCATCACAGCCACTAGCACCATTCTTCACCACCAGCACTAACACCACCATCACAGCCACTAGCACCATTCTTCACCACCAGCACTAACACCACCATCACAGCCACTAGCACCATTCTTCACCACCAGCACTAACACCACCATCACAGCCACTAGCACCATTCTTCATCACCAGCACTAACACCACCATCACAGCCACTAGCACCATTCTTCACCACCAGCACTAACGCCACCATCACAGCTACTAACACCATCCCTCAATACCACCACCATAGCCACTAACACCACTCCCTCCCCATCACCACCACTAACACCACCACCAGTTCCATTAACACCATCCTTCACCACCACTACCATATCCACTAGCACCGTCGCCGTTAACACCATCCCTCACAACCACCACTAACACCAACACAGCCATTAACACCATCCAACACCCCACTCCAGATCAATAACGGAGGTTATTACTGAAGCTCACAGTAGTTCTTCTTTCGAAGGCTATCTCCTAACATGATAAGTGACATGACAAATGACAAGAGGAGTAAAATGACTGGTGAGGTAGGGTGGCATAGTGTGGGGGTCACACTGTGGTTCTTCTTCCTCGTGAAGGGATACTCGCTGATTTCATGATTTCTGGAATCTGTAAAATGTTCCAGTGATAATGACGCTGATAGACACAGTTGGAAAACCAAGAATAAAAGTGCAGATACCGTGGCAGGACCAAGTTACAATTGACCCGCACTACCGTGGGTGGAACAATTTACAGTTGACTCTTAACAGGGATGGAACAATCACAAATGATCCACAGTACCCTGGCTGCAACAATTCACAGCTAACATGCAATACCCTAACTACAACAGTTCACAACTTACCCACAATAACCCAGCTGCAACAATTCGCAACTAACCCACAATATCCCGGTTGCAACAATTCGCAACTAACCCGCAATACCCAGGATGCAACAATTCACAACTAGTCCACAATACCCTGGCTGCAACAATTCTCAACTAACCCACAATACCCTGGCTGCAACAATTCCCAACTAACCCACAATACCCTGGCTGCGACAATTAAAAATTAACCCACAATACCCCGGCTGCAACAATTCCCAACTAACCCACAATACCCTGGCTGCAACAATTCCCAACTAACCCACAATACCCTGGCTGCAACAATTCACAACTAACCCACAATACCCTGGCTGCAACAATTAAAAATTAACCCACAATACCCCGGCTGCGACAATTCACAACTAACCCACAATACCCTGGATGCAACAATTAAAAGTTGACCCACAATACCCCGGCTGCAACAATTCCCAGCTAACCCACAATACCCTGGCTGCAACAATTCCCAACTAAAATGGTATAAAATACCGACAGATTGTTAGGTAAGACACATATGCAACAGTTAGGTATCTTTATTTCGAAACGTTTCGCCTACACAGTAGGCTTCTTCAGTCGAGTACAGAAAAGTTGATAGAAGCGGAAGATACTTGAAGACGATGTAATCAGTCCATCACCCTTAAAGTTTTGAGGTGGTCAGTCCCTCAGTCTGGAGAAGAGCATTGTTCCGTTGTCTGAAACAATATTGTTTCAGACAACGGAACAATGCTCTTCTCCAGACTGAGGGACTGACCACTTCAAAACTTTAAGGGTGATGGACTGATTACATCGTCTTCAAGTATCTTCCGCTTCTATCAACTTTTCTGTACTCGACTGAAGAAGCCTACTGTGTAGGCGAAACGTTTCGAAATAAAGATACCTAACTGTTGCATATGTGTCTTACCTAACAATTCCCAACTAACCCAAAATACCCTGGCTGCAACAATTCCCAACTAACCCACAATACCCTGGCTGCAACAATTCCCAACTAACCCACAATACCCTGGCTGCGACAATTCACAACTAACCCACAATACCCTGGCTGCAACAATTCCCAACTAACCCGCAATACTCTGATTGCAACAATTCCCAACTAACCCACAATACTCTGGCTGCAACAATTCACAACTAACCCACAATACCCTGGCTGCAGCAATTCCCAACTAACCCACAATACCCTGGCTGCAACAATTCCCAACTAACCCACAATACCCTGGCTGCGACAATTCACAACTAACCCACAATACCCTGGCTGCAACAATTCACAACTAACCCACAATACTCTGGTTGCAACAATTCCCACCTAACCCACAATACCCTGGCTGCAACAATTCACAACTAACCCACATTACAATGGCTGCGACAATTCCCAACTAACCCACAATACCCTGGCTGCAACAATTCCCAACTAACCCACAATACCCTGGCTGCGGCAATTCCCAACTAACCCACAATACCCTGGCTGCAACAATTCCCAGCTAACCCACAATACCCTGGCTGAAACAATTCCCAACTAACCCACAGTACCCTGGCTGCAACAATTCCCAACTAACCCACAATACCCTGACTGCAACAATTCACAACTAACCCACAATACCCTGGCTGCGACAATTCCCAACTAACCCACAATACCCTGGCTGCAACAATTCCCAACTAACCCACAATACCCTGGCTGCAACAATTCCCAACTAATCCACAATACCCCTGGCTGCGGCAATTCCCAACTAACCCACAATACCCTGGCTGCAACAATTCCCAACTAACCCACATTACCCTGGCTGAAACAATTCCCAACTAACCCACAGTACCCTGACTGCAACAATTCCCAACTAACCCACAATACCCTGACTGCAACAATTCACAACTAACCCACAATACCCTGGCTGCGACAATTCCCAACTAACCCACAATACCTTGGCTGCAACAATTTCCAACTAACCCACAATACTCTGGTTGCAACAATTCCCAACTAACCCACAATACCCTGGCTGCAACAATTCCCAACTAACCCACAATACCCTGGCTGCGACAATTCACAACTAACCCACAATACCCTGGCTGCGACAATTCCCAACTAACCCACAATACCCTGGCTGCAACAATTCCCAACTAACCCACAATACCCTGGCAGCGACAGTTCCCAACTAACCCACAATACCCTGGCTGCAACAATTCCCAACTAACCCACAATACCCTGGCTGCGGCAATTCCCAACTAACCCACAATACCCTGGCTGCAACAATTCCCAACTAACCCACATTACCCTGGCTGAAACAATTCCCAACTAACCCACAGTACCCTGACTGCAACAATTCCCAACTAACCCACAATACCCTGACTGCAACAATTTACAACTAACCCACAATACCCTGGCTGCGACAATTCCCAACTAACCCACAATACCTTGGCTGCAACAATTTCCAACTAACCCACAATACTCTGGTTGCAACAATTCCCAACTAACCCACAATACCCTGGCTGCAACAATTCCCAACTAACCCACAATACCCTGGCTGCGACAATTCCCAACTAACCCACTGCGACAATTCCCAACTAACCCACAATACCCTGGCTGCAACAATTCCCAACTAACCCACAATACCCTGGCTGCTACAATTCCCAACTAACTCACAATACCCTGACTGCAACAATTCACAACTAACCCACAATACCCTGGCTGCAACAATTCACAACTAACCCACAATACCCTGGCTGCGACAATTCACAACTAACCCACAATACCCTGGCTGCAACAATTCACAACTAACCCACAATACCCTGGCTGCGACAATTCCCAACTAACCCACAATACCCTGGCTGCAACAATTCCCAACTAACCCACAATACCCTGGCTGCAACAATTCCCAAATAACCCACAATACCCTGGCTGCAACAATTCCCAACTAACCCACAATACCCTGGCTGCGACAATTAAAAATTAACCCACAATACCCCGGCTGCAACAATTCCCAACTAACCCACAATACCCTGGCTGCAACAATTCACAACTAACCCACAATACCCTGGCTGCAACAATTAAAAATTAACCCACAATACCCCGGCTGCGACAATTCACAACTAACCCACAATACCCTGGATGCAACAATTAAAAATTGACCCACAATACCCCGGCTGCAACAATTCCCAGCTAACCCACAATACCCTGGCTGCAACAATTCCCAACTAACCCAAAATACCCTGGCTGCAACAATTCCCAACTAACCCACAATACCCTGGCTGCAACAATTCCCAACTAACCCACAATACCCTGGCTGCGACAATTCACAACTAACCCACAATACCCTGGCTGCAACAATTCCCAACTAACCCACAATACTCTGATTGCAACAATTCCCAACTAACCCACAATACCCTGGCTGCAACAATTCACAACTAACCCACAATACCCTGGCTGCAGCAATTCCCAACTAACCCACAATACCCTGGCTGCAACAATTCCCAACTAACCCACAATACCCTGGCTGCGACAATTCACAACTAACCCACAATACCCTGGCTGCAACAATTCACAACTAACCCACAATACCCTGGCTGCGAAAATTCCCAACTAACCCACAATACCCTGGCTGCAACAATTCACAACTAACCCACAATACTCTGGCTGCAACAATTCCCAACTAACCCACAATACCCTGGCTGCAACAATTCACAACTAACCCACAATACCCTGGCTGCGACAATTCACAACTAACCCACAATACCCTGGCTGCAACAATTCCCAACTAACCCACAATACCCTGGCTGCAACAATTCACAACTAACCCACAATACCCTGGCTGCGAAAATTCCCAACTAACCCACAATACCCTGGCTAAATCTCACCCTTTCCTCCTTCAAGGGGAGCGCCTTGATGCTGTAGAAGTGCTCTTGATCTGATGAATCGGAGCTACCTCCCCCTTCCTGGGACCAAACCTAATTACCTCCCATTCCTCTAGGCACTGCATCGCTCCTACGGCTTTACCGCTTTCCCATAAATACGATAATCATTAACATGCACCTGAGTGACACATTTCATCAGGAGAAGCAGTGACGTTCGTCTGAGCGTTATGCAATCAGAATTTTTTAGATACTCCTTCTGGCACTTGATGACTCGACTAAATTAGATTTTAGTGTGGTTATTGGCAGTGTATCTGTACGAGGAGGGGCAGTGTGTAGCCGCCTGCTGCAGGCTGGTGGGTCTGGTGGTTGGTTGGTACACCCATAGCCTGTGTTGGTTGGTACACCCATAGCCTGTGTTGGTTGGTACACACATAGCCTGTGTTGGTTGGTACACACATAGCCTGTGTTGGTTGGTACACACATAGCCTGTGTTGGTTGGTACACACATAGCCTGTGTTGGTTGGTACACACATAGCCTGTGTTGGTTGGGACACACATAGTCTGTGTTGGTTGGTACACACATAGCCTGTGTTGGTTGGTACACCCATAGCCTGTGTTGGTTGGTACACACATAGCCTGTGTTGGTTGGTACACACATAGTCTGTGTTGGTTGGTACACACATAGCCTGTGTTGGTTGGTACACCCATAGCCTGTGTTGGTTGGTACACCCATAGCCTGTGTTGGTTGGTACACCCATAGCCTGTGTTGGTTGGTACACACATAGCCTGTGTTGGTTGGGACACACACAGCCTGTGTTGGTTGGTACACACATAGCCTGTGTTGGTTGGTACACACATAGCCTGTGTTGGTTGGTACACACATAGCCTGTGTTGGTTGGTACACACATAGTCTGTGTTGGTTGGTACACACATAGCCTGTGTTGGTTGGTACACACATAGCCTGTGTTGGTTGGTACACACATAGCCTGTGTTGGTTGGTACACACATAGTCTGTGTTGGTTGGTACACACATAGCCTGTGTTGGTTGGTACACACATAGCCTGTGTTGGTTGGTACACACATAGTCTGTGTTGGTTGGTACACACACAGCCTGTGTTGGTTGGTACACACATAGTCTGTGTTGGTTGGTACACACATAGTCTGTGTTGATACACGCACAGCCTGTATTGGTTGGTACACACACAGCCTGTGTTGGTTGGTACACACGCAGCCTGTGTTGGTTGGTACACACACAGTCTGTGTTGGTTGGTACACACACAGTCTGTGTTGGTTGGTACACACACAGCCTGTGTTGGTAAACACACAGCCTATATTGGTTGGTACACACACAGCCTGTGTTGTTTGGTACACACACAGCCTGTGTTGGTTGGTACACACACAGCCTGTGTTGGTTGGTACACACACAGCCTGTGTTGGCTGGTACACACAGAGCCTGTGTTGGTTGGTACACACACAGCCTGTGTTGGTTGGTACACACACAGCCTGTGTTGGTTGGTACACACACAGCCTGTGTTGGTTGGTACACACACAGCCTGTGTTGGTTGGTACACACAGCCTGTGTTGGTTGGTACACACACAGCCTGTTTTATTGGGTACACACACAGCCTGTGTTGATAAACACACAGCCTGTATTGGTTGGTGCACACACAGCCTGTGTTGGTTAGTACACACAGCCTGTGTTTGTTGGTACACAGCCTGTGTTGGTTGGTACACACAGCCTGTGTTGGTTGGTATACACAGCCTGTGTTGGTTGGTACACACAGCCTGTGTTGGTTGGTACACACACAGCCTGTGTTGGTAAACACACAGCCTGTATTGGTTGGTATACACACAGCCTGTGTTGGTTGGTACACACAGCATGTTTTAGTGGGTACACACACAGCCTGTGTTGATAAACACACAGCCTGTATTGGTTGGTGCACACACAGCCTGTATTGGTAAACACACAGCCTGTATTGGTTGGTACACACACAGCCTGTGTTGTTTGGTACACACACAGCCTGTGTTGATAAACACACAGCCTGTATTGGTTGTTGCACACACAGCCTGTGTTGGTTTGTACACACACCCTGTGTTTGTTGGTACACACTGCCTGTGTTGGTTGGTACACACAACCTGTGTTGGTTGGTACACACAGCCTGTGTTGGTTGGTACACACAGCCTGTGTTGGTTGGTACACACACAGCCTGTGTTGGTTGGTACACACACAGCCTGTGTTGGTTGGTACACACAGCCTGTGTTGGTTGGTACACACAGCCTGTGTTGGTTGGTACACACAGCCTGTGATGGTTGGTACACACACAGCCTGTGTTGGTTGGTACACACACAGCCTGTGTTGGTTGGTACACACAGCCTGTGTTGGTTGATACACACACAGTCTGTGTTAGTGGGTACACACACAGCCTGTGTTGGTAAACACACAGCCTGTATTGGTTGGTGCACACACAGCCTGTGTTGTTTGGTTCACACACAGCCTGTGTTGGTTGGTACACACACACAGCTTGTATTGGTTGATACACACAGAGCCTGTGTTGGTTGGTACACACAGCCTATGTTGGTTGGTACACACACACAGCTTGTATTGGTTGGTACACACACAGCCTGTGTTGGTTGGTACACACAGCCTGTGTTGGTTGGTACACACACAGCCTGTGCTGGTTGGTACACACATAGCCTGTGTTGGTTGGTACACACATAGCCTGTGTTGGTTGGTACACACATAGCTTGTGTTGGTTGGTACACACACAGCCTGTGTTGGTTGGTACACTCATAGTCTGTGTTGGTTGGTACACACATAGCCTGTGTTGGTTGATACACACATAGCCTGTGTTGGTTGGTACACACATAGCCTGTGTTGGTTGGTACACTCATAGTCTGTGTTGGTTGGTACACACATAGCCTGTGTTGGTTGATACACACATAGCCTGTGTTGGTTGGTACACACATAGTCTGTGTTGGTTGGTACACACATAGCCTGTGTTGGTTGATACACACATAGCCTGTGTTGGTTGGTACACACATACCCTGTGTTGGTTTGTACACACACACAGCCTGTGTTGGTTGGTACACTCATAGTCTGTGTTGGTTGGTACACACATAGCCTGTGTTGGTTGATACACACATAGCCTGTGTTGGTTGGTACACACATAGCCTGTGTTGGTTTGTACACACAGCCTGTGTTGGTTGGTACACTCATAGTCTGTGTTGGTTGGTACACACATAGCCTGTGTTGGTTGATACACACATAGCCTGTGTTGGTTGGTACACACATAGCCTGTGTTGGTTGGTACACACATAGCCTGTGTTGGTTGGTACACACATAGCCTGTGTTGGTTGATACACACATAGCCTGTGTTGGTTGGTACACACATAGCCTGTGTTGGTTGGTACACACATAGCCTGTGTTGGTTGGTACACACATAGCCTGTGTTGGTTGGTATACACATAGCCTGTGTTGGTTGGTACACACACAGCCTGTGTTGGTTGGTACACACATAGCCTGTGTTGGTTGATACACACATAGCCTGTGTTGGTTGGTACACACACAGCCTGTGTTGGTTGGTACACACATAGCCTGTGTTGGTTGGTACACACATAGCCTGTGTTGGTTGATACACACATAGCCTGTGTTGGTTGGTACACACACAGCCTGTGTTGGTTGGTACACACATAGCCTGTGTTGGTTGGTACACACATAGCCTGTGTTGGTTGATACACACATAGCCTGTGTTGGTTGGTACACACACAGCCTGTGTTGGTTGGTACACACATAGCCTGTGTTAGTTGGTACACACAGCCTGTGTTGGTTGGGACACACACAGCCTGTGTTGGTTGGTACACACATAGCCTGTGTTGGTTGGTACACACATAGCCTGTGTTGGTTGGTACACACATAGCCTGTGTTGGTTGGTACACACATAGCCTGTGTTGGTTGGTACACACATAGCCTGTGTTGGTTGGTACACACATAGCCTGTGTTGGTTGGTACACACATAGCCTGTGTTGGTTGGTACACACACAGCCTGTGTTGGTTGGTACACACGCAGCCTGTGTTGGTTGGTACACACATAGCCTGTGTTGGTTGATACACACATAGCCTGTGTTGGTTGTTACACACACAGCCTGTGTTGGTTGGTACACACATAGCCTGTGTTGGTTGGTACACACATAGCCTGTGTTGGTTGGTACACACATAGCCTGTGTTGGTTGGTACACACAGCCTGTGTTGGTTGGTACACACACAGCCTGTGTTGGTTGGTACACACATAGCCTGTGTTGGTTGGTACACACATACCCTGTGTTGGTTTGTACACACACACAGCCTGTGTTGGTTGGTACACTCATAGTCTGTGTTGGTTGGTACACACATAGCCTGTGTTGGTTGATACACACATAGCCTGTGTTGGTTGGTACACACATAGCCTGTGTTGGTTTGTACACACAGCCTGTGTTGGTTGGTACACTCATAGTCTGTGTTGGTTGGTACACACATAGCCTGTGTTGGTTGATACACACATAGCCTGTGTTGGTTGGTACACACATAGCCTGTGTTGGTTGGTACACACATAGCCTGTGTTGGTTGGTACACACATAGCCTGTGTTGGTTGATACACACATAGCCTGTGTTGGTTGGTACACACATAGCCTGTGTTGGTTGGTACACACATAGCCTGTGTTGGTTGGTACACACATAGCCTGTGTTGGTTGGTATACACCTAGCCTGTGTTGGTTGGTACACACACAGCCTGTGTTGGTTGGTACACACATAGCCTGTGTTGGTTGATACACACATAGCCTGTGTTGGTTGGTACACACACAGCCTGTGTTGGTTGGTACACACATAGCCTGTGTTGGTTGGTACACACATAGCCTGTGTTGGTTGATACACACATAGCCTGTGTTGGTTGGTACACACACAGCCTGTGTTGGTTGGTACACACATAGCCTGTGTTGGTTGGTACACACATAGCCTGTGTTGGTTGATACACACATAGCCTGTGTTGGTTGGTACACACACAGCCTGTGTTGGTTGGTACACACATAGCCTGTGTTAGTTGGTACACACAGCCTGTGTTGGTTGGGACACACACAGCCTGTGTTGGTTGGTACACACATAGCCTGTGTTGGTTGGTACACACATAGCCTGTGTTGGTTGGTACACACATAGCCTGTGTTGGTTGGTACACACATAGCCTGTGTTGGTTGGTACACACATAGCCTGTGTTGGTTGGTACACACATAGCCTGTGTTGGTTGGTACACACATAGCCTGTGTTGGTTGGTACACACACAGCCTGTGTTGGTTGGTACACACGCAGCCTGTGTTGGTTGGTACACACATAGCCTGTGTTGGTTGATACACACATAGCCTGTGTTGGTTGTTACACACACAGCCTGTGTTGGTTGGTACACACATAGCCTGTGTTGGTTGGTACACACATAGCCTGTGTTGGTTGGTACACACATAGCCTGTGTTGGTTGGTACACACAGCCTGTGTTGGTTGGTACACACACAGCCTGTGTTGGTTGGTACACACATAGCCTGTGTTGGTTGGTACACACATAGCCTGTGTTGGTTGGTACACACATAGCCTGTGTTGGTTGGTACACACATAGCCTGTGTTGGTTGGTACACACATAGCCTGTGTTGGTTGGTACACACATAGCCTGTGTTGGTTGGTACACACATAGCCTGTGTTGGTTGGTACACACATAGCCTGTGTTGGTTGGTACACACATAGCCTGTGTTGGTTTGTACACACACACAGTCTGTGTTGGTTGGTACACACACAGCCTGTGTTGGTTGGTACACACATAGCCTGTGTTGGTTGGTACACACATAGCCTGAGGTGACAAGTAATACACATATGCAACACCTGGATATCTTTATTATGACGACGTTTCGTCAACCAGTTGCTTGTTTCAGTTCAATGCAGAGATAGCATACTGGAAACAGTGGAAGACAAGGGAATCAGTCCCTCATCCTTGATGGAAGGTATTGAGTTGCTCAGTCTTGATAGAAGATATTGAGTCCTTCGGTCTTGACAGAAAGCATCCAGTTCTGCAGTCTTATAGAAAGCATTGAGTCGCTCAGTCTCGATAGAAGATATTCAGGTTGGTCGTCTGCAAGATGCGGCGACCATTAAGAACACCTTATTTCCTACAACACAAATTAAAGTAAACTTTGGGTTTACAGTTACATAGAGAGAGAGATAAACTTCTCAGAGTATACATCCTTCCTACCAGCGTTCTTCTCGGTCTTATATTATTATACAAATGTGACTATCATTTTTAACACACCGGAGGAAGCACACTGTTAATGCATCCAAAGTTTATTAAATAATAATAATAATAATAATAATAATAATAATAATAATAATAATAATAATAATAATAATAATAATAATAATAATAATAATAGTAATAATAATAATAATAATAATAATAAGTCTGTCTCCCACCGAGCTAGGGGCAACAATAAAAAAATAGAGGAAACACATTCACCGTCATTCATTCAATCGATGTTTTACCAAGAAGTTGATATTGTGACTGATATTATGGTGACTGGATCTACAGGCTGGATGTATAAGCTTGTCGACAAGCATTAACAAAAAAGGCATAAGCTGCAAAAACAAGCATTTATCCTGGTACCTTTTCTATCGCTCTCCTTAGAGCTTCATCAGGTCATGATAAAAACTCGACACAGAGCAGAAGTTTGTCCAAATAAGATCATCTGTTACTCGTGTCTCTGTCTTCTTGCAAATGCGCGACAAAATATGTAAGACAATAATATAGGGAGGATCTGAAAGGCAGAAAGTGAATTACGCTAACAAATGGGCTAATTACAGAACCCTGCCGGTAATAGTATAATTAATGACTGAATAATAAAGGTTTATTGCAAGAGGTTATACGGGAAGCAAATGCTCCTTAATTATCGTATCGATGCATGCATAATACCAGTTATTAGAAGAACAATTACCTATCATTATAAGAGGTAATACTGTGATAAAATGACCTCACAGAATGTATACAGTATACAGAGGGGTATATTTCTATCAGCGTATATATGCTGAGAGTTAATTTTAATCTCTATTTCAGGTTAAAGTAATCTTGTCTGGTGTTGAAAAGGTTACATACAACCTTAATGACCCTTAGGCTTTAAACCCAATTAATTTAACCCACTAATTTACCTGAGGCGCTTACCTGTAACTGATAGTATTTAGCTGTAAGAACTTTAATCTGAAGTGGTTACTCTTAACTTAAAAGAGTTACTTTTCACGTAAAGGAGTTACCCTTAACTGTAAGGATTTACTCTTAACTTTAAGGACTTACTCTTAACTTTAAGGAGTTACCCCTAACTTAAAGGAGTTACCCTAACTTCAAGGAGTTGCCCTTAACTTCAAGGAGTTACCCTTAACTTTAAGGAGTTACCCTTAACTTAAAGGAGTTACTCTTAACTTAATGAAATTACTCTTAACTTTAAGGAGTTACCCCTTACTTAAAGGAGTTACCCTTAACTTTAAGGAGTTACCCTTAACTTTAAGGAGTCACCCTTAACTTTAAGGAGTTACCCTTAACTTCAAGGGTCCGTGGATGCACCCTTAACCCGTGGAGCATATGAAAAATTTAACCTCTGGTATGATTAGTTACGATAATAGTCTCAGTGTGCTCCCTCCCTCTCTCTCTCTCTCTCTCTCTCTCTCTCTCTCTCTCTCTCTCTCTCTCTCTCTCTCTCTCTCTCTCTCTCTCTTTTATAACTCTGAATTAACGGTTCCACGGGGATAAAGATCTGCAGTGAATATTAAAGCTAGAAGTTATTTCCTTACGTCAACTCATTTCAGCGCTCAGACCTGTTATTACATCCATTCATTTCAAAAGTCAGAGTTGTTATCATGTGATAACTCATTTTAAGGCAAAGAGCTATTGTCTGACTTCCAAATCATTTCAAAGCTAATATCTGGTATCTTACAACAAATCATTTCAAACATACACAAATTACCCCAATTGTGACCTTCGTGTTGTTCATTTCAAAGATAAGACGAACATGAAGTTTTCGGGTTGTGAGACATAAAAGGTATTGGACACATAATATAGACTTGTTGTGAAAAAACAAATTGTGTATTGAGTCGTAGGAACCGAACCAGAGAACTTGCAACAAAAGTCACAGCTATACCGATCTTCACTCTCAGTTACAAGGGCGAAGGTTGGGTCCTCAGGTATTCCTTGGACGATAAATTAGTCTCACGCGTTTCAGTCTATTAACAAAGGGTTGTCAGCAGGATGCGCCATGCATTCAGCGGTAAGAAACACGTGGGTTACGGAAACGCACACACACACAAAAGGCGTCTGGATGAATGGATGGTGAGAGACGAACATAAAGCGGGTGCGGATACATAGTGCCGAGAGATAAAGCTTTTATTGGGGCAACGTTTTATTCAGGGTTGAACTTCATCAAATTATGACTTGATAAAGGCTCCAAGATACACAAATAACTCTCACATAGGAGAATGAAACTTACGACGACGTTTCGGTCTGACTTGTGTTATTTGTGTATTGTTCCAGTCACGGTGCTGTACCTTTTTAATTCTTGAAACTAAGTTTGTTATGCAGAAGTGGCTTCTCCTCGAGCCAGGCTCCATGATAGTATCCAACACGGTGGACCAGAACTCCGGGGGTGCACCATAACAGAAGTGTTCACCAAGCTGAATCTAATACACCACGCTACAAGAGCAGACCATAGGTGATGCATTCACCAGCACCTGCCTCACCAGACCTGACCCCACATATTTTCACCTGATTACTCTCCCCTTTGTTTTTTGTGTGTTTAGTACCCTGCAGTGATTTGAAATTTTTAGTAGGTGTTGTATACGTGTTTGCTTTGCACAGTTCGTCGGTATTGATAGACCTGTTGCAGGAACTAACAGCAGGAACAGTAGACGCAGTGAAAGAGGGGGCAGTATTAGTAGCATTATAAGCATCAGCAGTAGCAGTTGTAACAGCAATAGCAATAGCAGCAGCAGCAACAAAAACAAGAACAGAACCAGAATAAGTTACAACTAAAGCAGCACCACAACCACCTCTGTCAGTCGCCCCCACACTCATTCACCACCTCCACCACCATCACCCCACAACAACCTCTACCATCAATACCACCCCACTAGCCTCACTACGACAATACCAACACCCCCACAACCTCTCGTGTTTGGCTTCTCACCACCAGCGTATACTGAGTCACGGCTGATAACTCATTAATCAACAGACAGAAGCCTTTGATCACCAGCAGTTATCACTGCCAGCTATGTAGGAAAGGGGAAAGAAGACCAAAGTCCTCCATTACCCTACTCCCTATATATACGCGTTAAAGTTCACGCGGCATAAATAATTTCTCGTTATTTCCAGCGATATTTTTTCACTTTGAATACCAATATTTTTTTAAGATAAAAAAATTGTCCTTGCTACACAAGCTTCGACATATGAGTTTGCTTTTCATTTTCACAAATGGCTCGTAAAATTTTCGCATGGCAGACCTTAAAGTCGTTTGTGGTGGGTAAGTGGTATTACCTCGGGCAGTGTGTATAACATCAGAAATTGGTCCACAGGCTGGTGTTTGTGGGAACCAAAAGTTTAATATAGAATATGGAACACTAAACAGTAGAATAGTCCCATACTGGTCTGTCGATAGAAGTGACTGGCGCCCTTGACAATCAGGGACATGACAGTCACTCGGGAGACAGCCCTGAATGACGTCACACCCACAAAATAAACAGCCACTTTACTCTTCCATGTCTCGTTAAAATGAGACTCAAAAGTCCACTGGGGCTTGACGTTCTTGGTTTTGTTGGCAGAGTCGTATAAGTTATCCATCTCCATGTGTGTAGATTACTCTCAATGGGCGCAACACTGCTTCTCTCCTTTGCTGTTTAAAAATACACACAACCAGAGAGTGTTGCTGGGGCCCCTTGTTATGAGCGACTTAAAAATAAAAGTAGCTTATCTATTGTCACAATAGAGAGACACACCTGTGATGGTGTGTGATCGTCCGATCTTTTAACATGAATTATCCGTTGATATTCTTGAACCCCTTTTCTCTGTTGCAGTTTGGTTTGTTAGGTTTAACGCTCTTCGACTGAATGAGAGTCATTATAGCTGCGTTTCACCTGTAAACCTCCATCGAAAATAATTTAAATCCTGATTTAGAGATTAAGGTAAACTCTGAGTGTGTGTACACGGAGAGATAAGTAGATCTCGGTGTATATAGAACTGATTTTTATTTTTGTTTTTAACTGGTTTAAAAGCTATTGCTTATACGAGCGTTAATAAGGCTGAGTGGTGTTAAGTTTAATGTTTATCAGTACAATAAGAATATTATAACTGCATGTAACCTTAACACTACCAGTCAAGGATGTTTTGATCCCTAATCTTGGGATTAAACATTCAGTGTATACAATGAGAGATACACACACACACCTCTCCGTGTATATCAAGATGACTTAATACGGCATTACACAGCTTGTTCTGCAACTTTTTTTAATTTTTCGCTGTTATTGCTGAAGGTTTCCTGAAACGTGCGTCTTCCTGTCCAGAAGGAGGAACCTAGACCTCCACACTTCCCTAGAGGCGGCGAGACCGACATGTGGAGAAGTTTAAAGTTTGAGTGAGCGAACCGTCGATTTAGTGGAGAAATTTACTTGTCAGGAGAACTGTCAGGAGTCTCATGGCGACTCTTCCACTTCCTGGAGCTTAGGGTCATGTGATCATGGCTGTCTGATGGCTTCTCCGTCAGCCCCTGACAAATGAATATCACATAACGTAGGACCTTTATGATTCTCCATGTTACGTATATTCTTCTTCTTCTTCTTCTTCTTCTTTGAAGGAGGGGCGTTAATGTAGCAGTTTTATAACTGTAGTGTAGGCATGCTTTTGGCAAGAGTGTGATGGAGTGAATGATGAAAGTTTTTCTTTTTCGGGCCACCCTGCCTTGGTGGGAAACGGCTAGTAAATAAAAAATTAATTATTATTATTACTATTATTATTATTATTATTATTATTATTAACATTATTAGTATTAGTAGTAGTAAAAATAGTAGTAGTGAAAGTAGTAATAATAGTAAAATTCCAGTAGTAGTAGCAGTAGAGTTAGACACTAAGAGAAGACAAACTCCTCAAAGGATGAGAAATATCGCATCGGAAGCTTCTTGTTTTTGCTAAATGCCAGGTTATCGTGACGTAGCTCTGTCGTCAAGAACTTTGGCAACGCTGTGACTTAACACTGAATGATTTAATGAAATATCGCAATGCACACATACACACATACACACATACACACATACACACACACATACATACACACACACACACACACACACACACACACACACACACATACACACATACACACATACACACATACACACACACATACATACACACACACACACACACACACACTAACACACACACGTGAAGCAGTATCGCTAAATAGTGCTCCCAGGATTTAGCGTTTTAGTGGCTGTCCTAAGATATTAATAGCGGTCATCGTACGTGAGTGAATCAGTGAACATACCTACAAGAGTGTAATAGCTTTCAAGAGGGC
>NC_091313.1:25066657-25089157 GCF_038502225.1 Cherax quadricarinatus
AGGGGTCAGTCCTAGGACCTGTGCTGTTCTTGGTATATGTGAACGACATAACGGAAGGGCTAGACTCAGAAGTGTCCTTGTTTGCAGATGATGTGAAGTTAATGAGAAGAATCAAATCGGATGAGGATCAGGCAGGACTACAAAGAGACCTGGACAGGCTACAAGCCTGGTCCAGAAACTGGCTCCTTGAGTTTAACCCTGCCAAATGCAAAGTCATGAAGATTGGGGAAGGGCAAAGAAGACCGCAGACACAATATAGTTTAGATGGCCAAAGACTGCAAACCTCACTCAAGGAAAAAGATCTGGGGGTGAGTATAACACCGAGCATATCTCCTGAGGCGCACATAAATCAGATAACTGCTGCAGCATACGGGCGCCTGGCAAACCTACGGATAGCGTTCCGATACCTCAATAAGGAGTCGTTCAAGACACTGTATACCATTTACGTCAGGCCCATACTGGAGTATGCAGCACCAGTTTGGAATCCACACCTAGTCAAGCACGTCAAGAAATTAGAGAAAGTGCAAAGGTTTGCAACAAGACTAGTCCCAGAGGTACGGGGATTGTCGTACGAAGAAAGGTTGAGGGAAATCGGCCTGACGACACTGGAGGCCAGGAGGGTCAGGGGAGACATGATAACGACATATAAAATACTGCGCAGAATAGACACGGTGGACAAAGACAGGATGTTCCAGAGATGGGACACATACACAAGAGGTCACAATTGGAAGTTGAAGACTCAGATGAATCAAAGGGATGTTAGGAAGTATTTCTTCAGTCATAGAGTAGTCAAGTCGTGGAATAGTCTAGAAAGTGAAGTAGTGGAGGCGGGAACCATACATAGTTTTAAGGCGAGGTATGATAAAGCTCATGGAGCAGGGAGAGAGAGGACCTAGTAGCAATCAGTGAAGAGGCGGGGCCAGGAGCTATGACTCGACCCCTGCAACCACAAATAGGTGAGTACAAATAGGTGAGTACACACACATACACACATACACACATACACACACACATACATACACACACACACACACACACACACACACACACACACACACATACACACATACACACATACACACACACACATACACACATACACACACATACACACACACACCGACGGCAGCCAGAAGCGCCAGGATGGAGTTGTCATGCTATCCTGGAAAGTAGGTAGTCTGATAACGTGGGACTACACCTGCGTATCTACATTGGTTATGCATTAGTATTCTCACTACCAATGTATCACCAGAGTCCATAAACAAATATATATTGCGTTTATTATTATTATTATTATTATTATTATTATTATTATTATTATTATTATTATTATTATTATTATTGTTATTATATGGTATCTGGATATATTCCCTTTGAAATCAGTTGTTGTAAATTAAATTAAAATCTACAAAGCCTAATGGATTAAAACTTCATTCATTATAACTAAAATTTCCAGTAAATGGGTTTATTGTCCTCTGAACTCTGCAATTGTCAATTTAAAATAATTTGCTTCTCATATAAAATATATCCTCTATTTGTAAGCTAATAGGCCAGCAATATGGTATTTTTGTCGGTGTTAACACCACGCTTTATAAACCGAATTTGCAGACTTTACCCGACGAATCGGGTGTTAATCCATTGTTTCAGTTACTCCCGGTAAATCAGCCTTGACATAATGTAATTATACTCCATATTCCGTTGATGTTAAATTATACTCTGACGGAAATAAGTCACTTTGAGTTCACTGGGTAAATTTACACATGTTTTGCTTTGCAAGATAATTACAAAACACTAAATCTGTACAATGTACGTGACTAAGCTTGCCTACTCACCGAGAAGAACGAAAAGGCACAATACCCTAGTGGGTTCTTAGCTCTCCTGCAGTGCCCCTTTTTCTTGTCCATACACTGACCCCGACTTCTACTACGTCTTCCCTTCCATTCCTCCACTTTTGCTGCTACCTTTGCTATTCCCTCCCTCCACCCGTCACTCCCCTTTCTCTCTTGTGCCGCTAAACTACTCTCCCTACTTTCTGCTATTATTATTCTACTATTACTTCCACTTCCATTTCCATTTTGTCCAGTCCTGGTCCCCCACTCCTATATATACAGG
Source organism: Cherax quadricarinatus (assembly GCF_038502225.1). NCBI lineage: Eukaryota > Metazoa > Arthropoda > Malacostraca > Decapoda > Parastacidae > Cherax > Cherax quadricarinatus. Next base: position 25,068,770 of record NC_091313.1, read on the forward strand.
CTCCCTCGCTCTTTTGTGTTAGTGTAACATTGTGAATGGTCAAAGTCGGATAAAAACGTCGTCATAAGCTCCTCTCTCCTCTATGTGTGTGTTATTTGTGCATTACTAACATAGTCTCCACTATGACAGAAATATTAGCGAGAAACCTCGATACCTCGCAATATTTTCACGTCTTTTGAGTTTTATTCAGGTATTTTTTAGGAAATTCGTAGAGACTCACGTATGTTACAGACCCTTCAAGAGGCCTATAGAATCGTATTTAGCCACAAAGTCTATCGACTCCACGAGGGTTTTATGATGGGCTCTTGATTCAAGGAACTGGAGGTACTCTTTTAAAACATATTTGTTACCCCACAACGCAGTCCTTCCTGATCCGCCAAACTTGTGCTTCAAAGTTGTTTCTTTTCTGTTTTTGGCAGTATCTAACCTGAAGCCGGCGATTCTTGGCTCTGTTAACTTCTAAAATAAAGAAAAAGTATACTGTCAGTGTATATATACCGAAAGGTACACACTTGGTGTATATACACTGAGATAGACATACCTCTTGGAGATACACACTTTTCGGTGTATATACATACTGCACGATGCATGTCAATCGGTGTGTATACACATACATTCCTCAGGGTCTATATATTCTGAAATATTCATACACCTGAGTGTATACTCACTGACATATACATAATCTTGGTGTATATACACCGAGAGCTACACAGCTTTCGATGTATGTACACAGACATCCACACCTCTCGGTGTATATATACTGAAATATACATACCTGTGGGTGTATATTCAGAGATATACATTCCTCTGGGTGTATTTATCCTTGAAGCAGCCAGCAAGGAGCCTGCAAATGCCTACATAACACAAGCGACGCTGATGACGCATGGTATTCGGAATTTAAAGGAATTTTTATATGAGCGTTTGTCATCTGTATAAATTCCGCCTTTATTAAGGTTGTAATACAATTTATGTGTTTTATTATTATTATTATTATTATTATTATTATTATTATTATTATTATTATTATTATTATTATTATTATTATTATTATTATTATTATTATTATTATTATTATTATTATTATTATTATTATTATTATTACTACATTATAATTATTATTATTATTATTATTATTATTATTATTATTATTATTATTATCTCTGTTACAAAATCATTATTTCGTCTCAGCTTACCTCTCTTCCATCCTCATTCTTCTCCAATCTCTCTCTTCCTCCTCCTTCCTCACTCTTCTCCAATCCCTCTCTTCCTCCTCCTTCCTCATTCTTCTCCAATCCCTCTCTTCCTCCTTCCTAACTCTTCTTGCAATCCCTTGCTCGCCCATTTTATTCCATCTCACTTATCTCTTAATGCCTTCTTCTCTCTCTCGCTTATATATTCCTTTAAATCCACGTCTCCCTCGCGATTCTTCTGCTCCGTCTATTCCTAATGTTTATTCTCTCTTTGTCCTCCTCCCACTTTCTATCAGTACCTTTTCCACCCACCATTTTCTCCGCCTCCTCTTCCATTTCTCATTCTCTTCTCCTCGTGCTTCCCCTACACTCATTTCTTCCCATTATTTTACACTTTTTATGTCTCTTTTTCATTTTTCTGCTATCTTTTATCATTCTATTTTTTATCATTCTATTTCTATATTCTTTTATCTTTTATCATTCTATTTCTTTTATTTATTGTTTAATATTCTCTCACATATCTATGTTTTGCCTCTCTCTCTCTCTCTCTCTCTCTCTCTCTCTCTTTACACAGGGTTTGACAAGGTTAAGGATCCCTAGCTTTATTGACAAGCTATTTACAGGTTAAGGATTCCTAACTTTATTGGCAAGCTAAGAGCTGTTACCTACATCAGCTCATCCTCTCCCTCTCTACCTCTCTCTCATTCTCTCCCTCTCTCTCTCTCTCTCTCTCTCTCTCTCTCTCTCTCTCTCTCTCTCTCTCTCTCTCTCTCTCTTATTTAATACAACAAGATTAATTAAAATAAAAAATGGAATCTCACAAGCCGAGATCAAAGAAGAGAAAAACCGTGATTGATCATTATCAATGAACTCATCTCAAGAAGTTAAACAAAATGATGATTGACTTCGATGATGACCAACGCAAGACTCTGATTCTGAGAAAAGACAACCATGGCCCTTATAAACCAAATAATTTGGATCTTAATCCATCCGAACGCGATAATGACTTGGGTAGTGTTCTAGCTAGCGGTAATCTTCAACTAAGACAGCAGCAGTGCGTTAGTGTTTGCAATAAAGCTAACTCTATTATTACCAAGACAGCAGCAGTGCGTTAATGTTCACAGTAAAGCTAATAGCGTTTTTATCTTCCGGCATGACGATGATGTATCACACACATGTGTATGACGCTGGTGTGTCGGGACACTTGAGGTTGGGACAGTGTAATGGACCTGCCTAGCACTGGCCAGTAGACTTGCTGTAGTGCTCCTACTTTCGTATGGCATCACTGAATCAAATAAAATACCCTCACAACATTATGAAGTAAGATATAATGACTTCATGAAGTCACATGTAAAAAAAACTGATGTCAGTGAATTAAACACAATACCTCCACGAAGTCACAGAAGTAAACACAATACCTCCATGAAGTCACAGAAGTAAACACAATACCTCCACGAAGTCACAGAAGTAAACAATACCTCCACGAAGTCACAGAAGTAAACACAATACCTCCATGAAGTCACAGAATTAAACACAATACCTCCACGAAGTCACAGAAGTAAACACAATACCTTCATGCAGTCTCAGAGGTAGACAAAATTCCCCCATGACTTCACGACAGGTAGTTGGCACGATCGATCGTGTAACGCACAGTCCCTTCAATGGAGGTACGTTGATGCTGGTGAGGGGCTCTTGATCAGTAGAATTAAAGCAATCCTTCCCTCTGGATCTAACCTCACTGTCTCCTATTCCGCTGGTGCTGTATGACCCCTTAAGAGTTTAGCCTTTTTATCATGAATACAAGGCTGAGGGACTGATTACCTCATCTTTTACATTTCTACAGTCTTCATATTACATCCTTGTACTGATAAAGCCACTGGATGGCGAAACGTCTACAAATAAAGATACCCAGATGTTGCACATGTGTCTAATTCCTCACCATGAATGTACTAATGATTCTCAGCTTCATTGGAGTTTCTACTGGCCATTAATGTGAGCTGTGTTCTGTGTCGTAACATTCACTACCAAGAACGCATGTTATGCCTGAACGGGTGCTCTTCTTTCTTGAAGCTATGTTCCGCTTGAACAAAGGTCCAGCTTTGTTCTATGTGGAAAATGAAGGACCTAGCTTTATTAAAATTCATGGAAGGTGATGCGTGGGTTAAGAGTGACTTATTACTGACCCAGACCCCTTCATAGTTTTAATTAAAAGGCTTTTATCTTTCTTTTATATATGTTCTCTCTCTCTCTCTCTCTCTCTCTCTCTCTCTCTCTCTCTCTCTCTCTCTCTCTCTCTCTCTCTCTCTCTCTCTCTCTCTCTCTCTCTCCCTCTCGTGACTCCCTCTCCATTGCCCACTTCATCTGATGAAGAGGACACTGTAGAGTGGGTTCCTCTCCACCTAATTTACCATCTCTCTCTATCTCTCTCTCTAGGTTTGCCTCTGTATAAGCTTCTGTCTTTCTCTTTCTCAGACTCACAAAAGAATTCCAAATTAGACACACAAAAAAAGACAAATACATGCCGAATTCTGATGCTCAATTAAATTTTTACTCTGCGTGTGTCATGGCTTCGAACACCTCCCTTTAGATGGGGCACTGTGATGATGCTGCTGGAGGACTGCACTGTGTTGATGCTGCTGGAGGACTGCACTGTGTTGATGCTGCTGGAGGACTGTACTGTGTTGATGCTGCTGGAGGACTGCACTGTGTTGATGCTGCTGGAGGACTGTACTGTGTTGATGCTGCTGGAGGACTGCACTGTGTTGATGCTGCTGGAGGACGGCACTGTGTTGATGCTGCTGGAGGACGGCACTGTGTTGATGCTGCTGGAGGACGGCACTGTTTTGATGCTGCAGGAGGACTGTACTGTGTTGATGCTGCTGGAGGACTGCACTGTGTTGATGCTGCTGGAGGACTGCACTGTGTTGATGCTGCTGGAGGACGGCACTGTTTTGATGCTGCAGGAGGACTGTACTGTGTTGATGCTGCTGGAGGACTGCACTGTGTTGATGCTGCTGGAGGACTGCACTGTGTTGATGCTGCTGGAGGACTGTACTGTCTTGATGCTGCTGGAGGACTGCACTGTCTTGATGCTGCTGGAGAACTGCCCTGTCTTGATGCTGCAGGAGGACTGCACTGTCTTGATGCTGCAGGAGGACTGCACTGTCTTGATGCTGCAGGAGGACTGCACTGTCTTGATGCTGCTGGAGGACTGCCCTGTCTTGATGCTGCAGGAGGACTGCACTGTCTTGATGCTGCAGGAGGACTGCACTGTGTTGATGCTGCTGGAGGACTGCACTGTGTTGATGCTGCTGGAGGACTGCACTGTGTTGATGCTGCTGGAGGACTGTACTGTGTTGATGCTGCTGGAGGACTGCACTGTGTTGATGCTGCTGGAGGACGGCACTGTTTTGATGCTGCAGGAGGACTGTACTGTGTTGATGCTGCTGGAGGACTGCACTGTGTTGATGCTGCTGGAGGACTGCACTGTGTTGATGCTGCTGGAGGACTGCACGGTCTTGATGCTGCAGGAGGACTGCTCTGTGTTGATGCTGCTGGAGGACTGCACCGTCTTGATGCTGCTGGAGGACTGCACTGTGTTGATGCTGCTGGAGGACTGCACTGTGTTGATGCTGCTGGAGGACTGCACTGTGTTGATGCTGCTGGAGGACTGTACTGTGTTGATGCTGCTGGAGGACTGCACTGTGTTGATGCTGCTGGAGGACGGCACTGTTTTGATGCTGCAGGAGGACTGTACTGTGTTGATGCTGCTGGAGGACTGCACTGTGTTGATGCTGCTGGAGGACTGCACTGTGTTGATGCTGCTGGAGGACTGCACGGTCTTGATGCTGCAGGAGGACTGCTCTGTGTTGATGCTGCTGGAGGACTGCACTGTGTAGATGCTGCTGGAGGACTGCACTGTGTAGATGCTGCTGGAGGACTGCACTGTCTTGATGCTGCTGGAGGACTGCACTGTGTTGATGCTGCTGGAGGACTGCACTGTGTTGATGCTGCAGGAGGACTGCACTGTCTTGATGCTGCTGGAGGACTGCACTGTGTAGATGCTGCTGGAGGACTGCACTGTCTTGATGCTGCAGGAGGACTGCTCTGTGTTGATGCTGCTGGAGGACTGCACTGTGTTGATGCTGCTGGAGGACTGCACTGTGTTGATGCTGCTGGAAGACTGTACTGTGTTGATGCTGCTGGAGGACTGCACTGTGTTGATGCTGCTGGAGGACGGCACTGTTTTGATGCTGCAGGAGGACTGTACTGTGTTGATGCTGCTGGAGGACTGCACTGTGTTGATGCTGCTGGAGGACTGCAGTGTGTTGATGCTGCTGGAGGACTGCACTGTGTTGATGCTGCTGGAGGACTGCACTGTGTTGATGCTGCTGGAGGACTGCACGGTCTTGATACTGCAGGAGGACTGCTCTGTGTTGATGCTGCTGGAGGACTGCACCGTCTTGATGCTGCTGGAGGACTGCACTGTGTTGATGGTGCTGGAGGACTGCACTGTCTTGATGCTGCTGGAGGACTGCACTGTGTTGATGCTGCTGGAGGACTGCACTGTCTTGATGCTGCTGGAGGACTGCACTGTCTTGATGCTGCTGGAGGACTGTACTGTGTAGATGCTGCTGGAGGACTGCACTGTCTTGATGCTGCAGGAGGACTGCTCTGTGTTGATGCTGCTGGAGGACTGCACTGTGTTGATGCTGCTGGAGGACTGCACTGTGTTGATGCTGCTGGAGGACTGCACTGTCTTGATGCTGCAGGAGGACTGCACTGTGTTGATGCTGCTGGAGGACTGCACTGTCTTGATGCTGCTGGAGGACTGCACTGTCTTGATGCTGCTGGAGAACTGCACTGTCTTGATGCTGCTGGAGGACTGCACTGTCTTGATCCTGTTGGAGGACTGCACTGTCTTGATGCTGCTGGAGGACTGCATTGTGTTGATGCTGCTGGAGGACTGCACTGTGTTGATGCTGCTGGAGGACTGCACTGAGTTGATGCTGCAGGAGGACTGCACTGTCTTGATGCTGCTGGAGGACTGCACTGTCTTGATGCTGCTGGAGGACTGCACTGTCTTGATGCTGCTGGAGGACTGCACTGTCTTGATGCTGCAGGAGGACTGCACTGTCTTGATGCTGCTGGAGGACTGCACTGTCTTGATGCTGCTGGAGGACTGTACTGTGTTGATGCTGCTGGGGGACTGCACTGTGTTGATGCTGCTGGAGGACGGCACTGTGTTGATGCTGCAGGAGGACTGCACTGTGTTGATGCTGCTGGAGGACTGCGCTGTGTTGATGCTGCTGGAGGACTGCACTGTGTTGATGCTTCTGGAGGACTGCACTGTGTTGATGCTGCTGGAGGACTGCACTGTGTTGATGCTGTTGGAGGACTGCACTGTCTTGATGCTGCAGGAGGACTGCTCTGTTTTGATGCTGCTGGAGGACTGCACTGTGTTGATGCTGCTGGAGGACTGCACTGTGTTGATGCTGCTGGAGGACTGTACTGTGTTGATGCTGCTGGAGGACTGCACTGTGTTGATGCTGCTGGAAGACTGCACTGTCTTGATGCTGCAGGAGGACTGCACTGTGTTGATGCTGCTGGAGGACTGCACTGTGTTGATGCTGCTGGAGGACTGCACTGTCTTGATGCTGCTGGAGGACTGTACTGTGTTGATGCTGCTGGAGGACTGCACTATGTTGATGCTGCTGGAGGACGGCACTGTGTTGATGCTGCAGGAGGACTGTACTGTGTTGATGCTGCTGGAGGACTGCACTGTGTTGATGCTGCTGGAGGACTGCACTGTGTTGATGCTGCTGGAGGACCGCACTGTGTTGATGCTGCTGGAGGACTGCACTGTGTTGATGCTGCTGGAGGACTGCACTGCCTTGATGCTGCAGGAGGACTGCTCTGTGTTGATGCTGCTGGAGGACTGCACTGTCTTGATGCTGCTGGAGGACTGCACTGTGTTGATGCTGCTGGAGGACTGCACTGTCTTGATGCTGCTGGAGGACTGCACTGTGTTGATGCTGCTGGAGGACTGCACTGTCTTGATGCTGCAGGAGGACTGCACTGTCTTGATGCTGCTGGAGGACTGTACTGTGTAGATGCTGCTGGAGGACTGCACTGTCTTGATGCTGCAGGAGGACTGCTCTGTGTTGATGCTGCTGGAGGACTGCACTGTCTTGATGCTGCTGGAGGACTGCACTGTCTTGATGCTGCTGGAGGACTGCACTGTCTTGATGCTGCAGGAGGACTGCATTGTCTTGATGCTGCTGGAGGACTGCACTGTGTAGATGCTGCTGGAGGACTGCACTGTCTTGATGCTGCTGGAGAACTGCACTGTCTTGATGCTGCTGGAGGACTGCACTGTCTTGATGCTGTTGGAGGACTGCACTGTCTTGATGCTGCTGGAGGACTGCATTGTGTTGATGCTGCTGGAGGACTGCACTGTGTTGATGCTGCTGGAGGACTGCACTGAGTTGATGCTGCAGGAGGACTGCACTGTCTTGATGCTGCTGGAGGACTGCACTGTCTTGATGCTGCTGGAGGACTGCACTGTGTTGATGCTGCTGGAGGACTGCACTGTCTTGATGCTGCAGGAGGACTGCACTGTCTTGATGCTGCTGGAGGACTGCACTGTCTTGATGCTGCTGGAGGACTGTACTGTGTTGATGCTGCTGGAGGACGGCACTGTGTTGATGCAGCAGGAGGACTTCACTGTGTTGATGCTGCTGGAGGACTGCGCTGTGTTGATGCTGCTGGAGGACTGCACTGTGTTGATGCTTCTGGAGGACTGCACTGTGTTGATGCTGCTGGAGGACTGCACTGTGTTGATGCTGCTGGAGGACTGCACTGAGTTGATGCTGCAGGAGGACTGCACTGTCTTGATGCTGCTGGAGGACTGCACTGTCTTGATGCTGCTGGAGGACTGCACTGTCTTGATGCTGCTGGAGGACTGCACTGTCTTGATGCTGCAGGAGGACTGCACTGTCTTGATGCTGCTGGAGGACTGCACTGTCTTGATGCTGCTGGAGGACTGCACTGTCTTGATGCTGCAGGAGGACTGCACTGTGTTGATGCTGCTGGAGGACTGCACTGTGTTGATGCTGCTGGAGGACTGCAGTGTCTTGATGCTGCTGGAGAACTGCACTGTGTTGATGCTGCTGGAGGACTGCACTGTGTTGATGCTGCTGGAGGACTGCAGTGTCTTGATGCTGCTGGAGAACTGCACTGTGTTGATGCTGCTGGAGGACTGTACTGTGTTGATGCTGCTGGAGGACTGCACTGTGTTGATGCTGCTGGAGGACTGCACTGTCTTGATGCTGCTGGAGGACTGCACTGTCTTGATGCTGCAGGAGGACTGCACTGTGTTGATGCTGCTGGAGGACTGCACTGTGTTGATGCTGCTGGAGGACTGCACTGTCTTGATGCTGCTGGAGAACTGCACTGTGTTGATGCTGCTGGAGGACTGCACTGTGTTGATGCTGCTGGAGGACTGCACTGTGTTGATGCTGCTGGAGGACTCCACTGTCTTGATGCAGCTGGAGGACTGCACTGTGTTGATGCTGCTGGAGGACTGCACTGTCTTGATGCTGCTGGAGGACTGCACTTTGTTGATGCTGCTGGAGGACTGCACTGTCTTGATGCTGCAGGAGGACTGCACTGTGTTGATGCTGCTGGAGGACTGTACTGTCTTGATGCTGCAGGAGGACTGCACTGTGTTGATGCTGCTGGAGGACTGCACTGTCTTGATGCTGCTGGAGGACTGCACTTTGTTGATGCTGCTGGAGGACTGCACTGTCTTGATGCTGCTGGAGGACTGCACTGTGTTGATGCTGCTGGAGGACTGCACTGTGTTGATGCTGCTGGAGGACTGCACTGTCTTGATGCTGCTGGAGGACTGCACTGTCTTGATGCTGCTGGAGGACTGCACTGTGTTGATGCTGCTGGAGGACTGCACTGTCTTGATGCTGCTGGAGGACTGCACTGTCTTGATGCTGCTGGAGGACTGCACTGTCTTGATGGTGCTGGAGGACTGCACTGTCTTGATGCTGCTGGAGGACTGCACTGTCTTGATGCTGCTGGAGGACTGCACTGTCTTGATGCTGCTGGAGGACTGCACTGTCTTGATGCTGCTGGAGGACTGCACTGTGTTGATGCTGCTGGAGGACTGCACTGTCTTGATGCTGCTGGAGGACTGCACTTTGTTGATGCTGCTGGAGGACTGCACTGTCTTGATGCTGCAGGAGGACTGCACTGTGTTGATGCTGCTGGAGGACTGTACTGTCTTGATGCTGCTGGAGGACTGCACTGTCTTGATGCTGCAGGAGGACTGCACTGTGTTGATGCTGCTGGAGGACTGCACTGTGTTGATGCTGCTGGAGGACTGCACTGTCTTGATGCTGCTGGAGAACTGCACTGTGTTGATGCTGCTGGAGGACTGCACTGTGTTGATGCTGCTGGAGGACTGCACTGTGTTGATGCTGCTGGAGGACTGCACTGTGTTGATGCTGCTGGAGGACTGCACTGTGTTGATGCTGCTGGAGGACTGCACTGTCTTGATGCTGCTGGAGAACTGCCCTGTCTTGATGCTGCTGGAGGACTGCACTGTCTTGATGCTGCTGGAGGACTGCACTGTCTTGATGCTGCTGGAGAACTGCCCTGTCTTGATGCTGCAGGAGGTCTGCACTGTCTTGATGCTGCTGGAGGACTGCACTCTGTTGATGCTGCAGGAGGACTGCACTGTGTTGATGCTGCAGGAGGACTGCATTGTGTTGATGCTGCTGGAGGACTGCTCTGTGTTGATGCTGCAGGAGGACTGCACTGTCTTGATGCTGCTGGAGGACTGCACTGTGTTGATGCTGCTGGAGGACTGCTCTGTGTTGATGCTGCAGGAGGACTGCACTGTGTTGATGCTGCTGGAGGACTGCACTGTGTTGATGCTGCTTGAGGACTCTTGATACCAAGAATTACAGGTAACGCCCCATTTTTTGGGAACAAATCTGATTTTATCTCATTTTCACAGCTCACCTATAAGACCTTCCCCCCTTCCCTTGTGAATTTAGCGTTTCCCCATGAATATAATCATAATAATATGTAAATAATATGATAAATAAGACACTTGTGTGTAGCGTTTGGGTATCTTTAATTTGGAAGCGTTTCGCCATCCAGTAGCTCCTTCAGTCCAATACAGACAAGAACGGTGAAATATGAGGAGGAGGAGGAGTTTGAGGTAATCAGTCCCTCAGCCTGGAGTCGATGCGTTCAATCCATCAATCCTGATAGACTGAACACATCGACTTCAGGCTGAAGGGCCTATTAATTTTGCAATTCCACCGTTCTCTGTATTGGACTGAAGAAGTCACTGGACGGCGAAACTAAATGTTGCATAAGAGTCTCATTTATCAATAATAATAATAATAATATTAATAATGATAATTAGATGAAGAAGAAGAAGGAAAAGAGGAGAAGAAGAGTGGTAACATCGCGATCTATCACGATCTATCATGATCTATCACGTTCGATCTTTATCAGAGGCGTGTGACAGAGAGCCCAATACAGCGAGTCTGGATGAAAAAGAAAGGAAAAACAATTGCTGATGGACTGGAACTGTTGTTGAGGCTTCATATTAGAGTGAAAGATGGCCTGCGATTTGTGCCCGGGACACAGGCTATGTATCTCGGTGTACGGTGTGTGTTATCATAACTTCCCCGGGGACACAGGCTGTGTCTTAGTATATTTATGTGTTGTCATAACTTCCCCGGGGACACAGGCTGTGTCTTAGTATATTTATGTGTTGTCATAACTTCCCCGGGGACACAGGCTGTGTCTTAGTATATTTATGTGTTGTCATAACTTCCCCGGGGACACAGGCTGTGTCTTAGTATATTTATGTATTGTCATAACTTCCCCGGGGACACAGGCTGTGTCTTAGTATATTTATGTGTTGTCATAACTTCCCCGGGACACAGGCTGTGTATCTCAGTATATTAGTGTCTTCGTAACTTCTAGCTGCAAAATTATGGAGTTTACCAGGCGAGGATTTTTTAATGACACATTCAGTCTGAGACCAGGGGAGAGAGAGAGAGAGAGAGAGAGAGAGAGAGAGAGAGAGAGAGAGAGAGAGAGAGAGAGAAAGAGAGAGTGAGAGAGAGTGAGAGAAAAAGAGAAAGAGAGAGACCTAGAGTACAATGGAATATACTGGAAAGACAGATACTTGAGGCCTTGGAAGTCCACATTAAGGCTTTCTGGTAAGAGCTATCAACTTCAACCTAAATTAATGACTATGGTGTATAATCTAGATGTACGAGTCAAGGATGGAACAGCAGAGAGCGAGAGAGAGAGAGAGAGAGAGAGAGAGAGAGAGAGAGAGAGAGAGAAATTCGCAATCATGCTTGAACCAGAGAAAGTAATACCGGGTATAAGAAAGACAAAACAAGAAAATCACTAGTTCCAGGGAATGAATCACAAAAATAATACTTCTTTATCTAAATCAATTAAATCTTTTTTGATTCTTCAGCTATTGATAAAACTTGTAGATAAACTTAGCAACCTTAACCTAACTTTTTAAAACCATGTGAAAAAAAACACCATAACTAATCAGCTCTCAAACACTGAGTGGAGAATAAATCAATACCATCTTGTATGTTTCAAGGCGACGGTTCAGTGCCATAGTGCCAAGAATTAAATCCGTCCATTTGCTTGTGTTTATGCATCATCCATATGGAGACACCCACACGCTGCTCTTATTGGCTAACCACACTGGATGCTCTAGGAATTTAGTGATGATAAATTGTTCCTAAACACTTCTGCTTCAACTTTTATGTGTGGCTTGAGGGTTACAGGGTCTGTTGGGATGGGTGATGGGGGGGGGATCTGGTGGGGAAAATATGTTCTGTTGGGGGTTATGTGGGCTGGTTGGATGTAACTGAGATGGATGCTAATGGGGGATGTGGTCTGGTTAGAGGGATGTGTTCTGGTTAGGGTGATGCGTTTAGGGGAAGGTGTTATACATATATATATATATATATATATATATATATATATATATATATATATATATATATATATATATATATATATATATATATATATATATATATATATATATATATATATATATATATATATATATATATATATATATATATATATATATATATATATATATATATATACAAACACTGATCTCTGGCTGAAGGAGACTCGAAATATACACAAACACTGATCTCTGGCTGAAGCACTGCGTACCTTGCTCCAAGGTTCGTAGGTTCGAGTCTCCTTCAGCCAGCGATCAGTGTTTGTGTATATTTCTCCAGCTCTTGAGAATTCCTTGCATTGTTGATATCTCTAGTAAGGCTGATGCATGCAGGGGATGAGATGAAAAGCTGTAAGCCTTCTCCATGAAAGCTGGCTGTCTTGGATCAAAGTCTAGCTCAAGCTGGACTCCAAGGTATTGTCCAGTGTGGGTAGATTGGTAAAGCAGTGCGTACCTTGTTCCAAGGTTCGTAGGTTCGAGTCTAATTCATCCAGAGATCAGTGTTTGTGTATATTTCGCCTGCTCTTGCGAATTCCTTGCATATATATATATATATATATATATATATATATATATATATATATATATATATATGTATATATATGTATATATATATATATATATGTATATATTATTTATTTTATTTATTAACACACTGGCCGATTCCCACCAAGGCAGGGTGGCCCGAAAAAAGGAAATCTTTCACCATCATTCACTCCATCACTGTCTTGCCAGAAGGGTGCTTTACACTACAGTTTTTAAACTGCAACATTAACACCCCTCCTTCAGAGTGCAGGCACTGTACTTCCCATCTCCAGGACTCAAGTCCGGCCTGCCGGTTTCCCTGAATCCCTTCATAAATGTTACTCTGCTCACACTCCAACAGCACGTCAAGTATTAAAAACCATTTGTCTCCATTCACTCCTATCAAACACGCTCACGCATGCTTGCTGGAAGTCCAAGCCTCTCGCACACAAAACTTCCTTTACCCCCTCCCTCCAACCTTTCCTAGGCCGACCCCTACCCCGCCTTCCTTCCACTACAGACTGATACACTCTTGAAGTCATTCTGTTTCGCTCCATTCTCTCTACATGTCCGAACCACCTCAACAACCCTTCCTCAGCCCTCTGGACAACAGTTTTGGTAATCCCGCACCTCCTCCTAACTTCCAAACTACGAATTCTCTGCATTATATTCACACCACACATTGCCCTCAGACATGACATCTCCACTGCCTCCAGCCTTCTCCTCGCTGCAACATTCATCACCCATGCTTCACACCCATATAAGAGCGTTGGTAAAACTATACTCTCATACATTCCCCTCTTTGTCTCCAAGAACAAAGTTCTTTGTCTCCACAGACTCCTAAGTGCACCGCTCACCCTTTTCTCCTCATCAATTCTATGATTCACCTCATCTTTCATAGACCCATCCGCTGACACGCCCACTCCCAAATATCTGAATACATTCACCTCCTCCATACTCTCTCCCTCCAATCTGATATCCAATCTTTCATCACCTAATCTTTTTGTTATCCTCATAACCTTACTCTTTCTTGTATTCACTTTTATGTGCAAGAAAGGTATAAAATACCGACAATGCTGTGAACACTAACTCCAAGGCCGAGGGACTGATTACCTCATCTTTTGTATATAGTTCTACTGTCTTCCTATTATGTCCTAGAATCTGTATTGATAAAGCCACTGGATGGCGAAACGTCTACAATAAAGATATCCAGATGTTGCACATGTGTCTTAACTTTCATATTCACTTTTAATTTTCTTCTTTTGCATACCCTACCAAATTCATCCACCAACCTCTGAAACTTCTCTTCAGAATCTCCCAAGAGCAGTGTCATCAGCAAAGAGCAACTGTGACAACTCCCACTTTGTGTGATTCTTTATCTTTTAACTCCACGCCTCTTGCCAAGACCCTCGCATTTACTTCTCTTACAACCCCATCTATAAATATATTAAACAACCACGGTGACATCACACATCCTTGTCTAAGGCCTACTTTTACTGGGAAATAATCTCCCTCTTTCCTACATACTCTAACTTGAGCCTCACTATCCTCGTAAAAACTCTTCACTGCTTTCAGTAACCTACCTCCTACACCATACACCTGCAACATCTGCCACATTGCCCCCCTATCCACCCTGTCATACGCCTTTTCCAAATCCATAAATGCCACAAAAACCTCTTTAGCCTTAACTAAATACTGTTCACTTATATGTTTCACTGTAAACACCTGGTCCACACACCCCCTACCTTTCCTAAAGCCTCCTTGTTCATCTGCTATCCTATTCTCCGTCTTACTCTTAATTCTTTCAATAATAACTCTACCATACACTTTACCAGGTATACTCAACAGACTTATCCCCCTATAATTTTTGCACTCTCTTTTGTCCCCTTTGCCTTTATACAAAGGAACTATGCATGCTCTCTGCCAATCCCTAGGTACCTTACCCTCTTCCATACATTTATTAAATAATTGCACCAACCACTCCAAAACTATATCCCCACCTGCTTTTAACATTTCTATCTTTATCCCATCAATCCCGGCTGCCTTACCCCCTTTCATTTTACCTACTGCCTCACGAACTTCCCCCACACTCACAACTGGTTCTTCCTCACTCCTACAAGATGTTATCCCTCCTTGCCCTATACACGAAATCACAGCTTCCGTATCTTCATCAACATTTACCAGTTCCTCAAAATATTCCCTCCATCTTCCCAATACCTCTAACTCTCCATTTAATAACTCTCCTCTCCTATTTTTAACTGACAAATCCATTTGTTCTCTAGGCTTTCTTAACTTGTTAATCTCACTCCAAAACTTTTTCTTATTTTCAACAAAATTTGTTGATAACATCTCACCCACTCTCTCATTTGCTCTCTTTTTACATTGCTTCACCACTCTCTTAACCTCTCTCTTTTCTCCATATACTCTTCCCTCCTTGCATCACTTCTACTTTGTAAAAACTTCTCATATGCTAACTTTTTCTCCCTTACTACTCTCTTTACGTCATCATTCCACCAATCGCTCCTCTTCCCTCCTGCACCCACTTTCCTGTAACCACAAACTTCTGCTGAACACTCTAACACTACATTTTTAAACCTACCCCATACCTCTTCGACCCCATTGCCTATGCTCTCATTAGCCCATCTATCCTCCAATAGCTGTTTATATCTTACCCTAACTGCCTCCTCTTTTAGTTTATAAACCTTCACCTCTCTCTTCCCTGATGCTTCTATTCTCCTTGTATCCCATCTACCTTTTACTCTCAGTGTAGCTACAACTAAAAAGTGATCTGATATATCTGTGGCCCCTCCATAAACATGTACATCCTGAAGTCTACTCAACAGTCTTTTATCTACCAATACATAATCCAACAAACTACTGTCATTTCGCCCTACATCATATCTTGTATACTTATTTATCCTCTTTTTCTTAAAATATGTATTACCTATAACTAAACCCCTTTCTATACAAAGTTCAATCAAAGGGCTCCCATTATCATTTACACCTGGCACCCCAAACTTACCTACCACACCCTCTCTAAAAGTTTCTCCTACTTTAGCATTCAGATCCCCTACCACAATTACTCTCTCACTTGGTTCAAAGGTTCCTATACATTCACTTAACATCTCCCAAAATCTCTCTCTCTCCTCTACATTCCTCTCTTCTCCAGGTGCATACACGCTTATTATGACCCACTTTTCGCATCCAACCTTTACTTTAATCCACATAATTCTTGAATTTACACATTCATATTCTCTTTTCTCCTTCCATAACTGATCCTTCAACATTACTGCCACCCCTTCTTTAGCTCTAACTCTCTCAGATGCTCCAGATTGAATTCCATTTATTTCCCCCCACCGAAACTCCCCTACCCCCTTCAGCTTTGTTGCGTTTAGGGCCAGGACATCCAACTTCTTTTCATTCATAACATCAGCAATCATCTGTTTCTTGTCATCTGCACTACATCCACGCATATTCAAGCATCCCAGTTTTATAAAGCTTTTCTTCTTCTCTTTTTTAGTAAATGTCTACAGGAGAAGGGGTTACTAGCCCATTGCTTCCGGCATTTTAGTCGCCTCATACGACACACATGGCTTACGGAGGAAAGATTCTTTTCCACTTCCCCATGGACAATAGAAGAAATAAAGAAGAACAAGAGCTATTTAGAAAAAGGAGAAAAACCTAGATGTATGTATATACTATATATATGCATGTGCGTGTCTGTGAAGTGTGACCAAAGTGTAAGTAGGAGTAGCAAGATATCCCTGTTATCTAGCGTGTTTATGAGACAGAAAAAGACACCAGCAATCCTACCATCATGCAAAACAGTTACAGGTTTCTGTTTCACAGTCATCTGGCAGGACGGTAGTACTTCCCTGGGTGGTTACTGTCTACCAACCTACTCCCTATATATATATATATATATATATATATATATATATATATATATATATATATATATATATATATATATATATATATATATATAGGTAAAAAAAAATAGTTTGAAAGATGGGGTGGTAGGGGAAGTGGAATATTCAAATGGCTTCAGGAAGAAATCCAAATATTCTTCCTTGAAGCCTTTTTATCCACTTCTCCGAGGCTATGGGTCCCACAATTTACACCAGAGGTGGACCCCATCCTATATATATATATATATATATATATATATATATATATATATATATATATATATATATATATATATATATATATATATATATATATATATATATATATATATATATATATATATATATATATGTATATATATATATGCAAAGCAACCACTGTGAAAGAATAGTGAAATTCCAAGCGCTTTCGTGACTACTCACATTATCAAGGAATAATTTACATTCCATCGTGTCCTCTATTTCTAACAATTGCCACGTCGTCGCCCCATCACCAGTCATCTACTCCAATAATCAATTTACTCTCACACACTACGACTACAAATGTGATTCACAGCTAATATCAACCAGGTATTTAGTTTGTGGAGGTAGGGACCGTGGAAGAGCCTGGTGATGTATTTTTTGAAAAAAAAAATGAAATTAACGTGTGTTTTTCCTTCACATATACGCAAATTAAAGGAAAAAATAAAAGCTTGCTTATTTAATTGAAGAGAATTGGCAGTCTTTCCATCTTTTGGTTTTTGGAAGAAGCGGGAATTTTTCACATGTCAGGAAAAAAAATGATTCCATGATAACAATATACTCTTGAAGGATTTTCTTCTGATATTGATGAGAGAGGAAACAGACCCACAAGTCTGTGAAACAACTCATGAAACACCATAAGTTTTCATAATGACAACACTTTCTCTCTCTCTCTCTCTCTCTCTCTCTCTCTCTCTCTCTCTCTCTCTCTCTCTCTCTCTCTCTCTCTCTAACACATCCCTGTGTTATAATGAAGCCACTCAAAGTACAGACACATAAAACTTCGCCATGAAAGCTGGCGCTGCATTTTTGTCAATCCACTTTGATTAATTTATATCAACAGCGACAATAGTGGATCAGATGCGCCCTCAGGACCGAAAGTTGATGCCAGAGCAGCGACATTAATAAAGCAGGAGTAACTAGCGGACCGAGAGCTACAGTCAAAACGGCGATTTCTGTTCGTACGACGGACATCACTGATCAAAGAGTCCACATCACTGAACCAAGGAGATATCACTGTGCAAAGAGAGCACATCACATAGCGCCCAAAATGCATATTAACGTCTAAGTGCATCGACGCTGCCTCAAGTTTCTTTCCACTCGTACGATGTGGCATGCTAAGGGTATGTTGCGTTTTATTCGGGTTATGTCACACACCCACACAGGCATGCCCTCCCGACCAGCGAACCAGATGCTAAGGGTATAATGAGCAGGGGCACCGTCGTTATGCTACCCCCCTTAGTTCAGAAAGCCAATGAAAAGGCAGCCCGCCAAAGTTGTGAAGCGATGTGGGACACTTGTAAATCAACATTGGCAGACTTACCTCCAAGTCTGGTCGAATACTGTTCTCACCGTGTCTCTTACTTGCAATTTGCCTTTCTGTACATATCTTATGTATATATTGTACTTATAATTGCTCGCTGTTTGGTGAAAGATATATATTTACTCTCTGCTACCTTGTGCTTGTTCCTCGTTTCTAACTTGGCTATCGTGATACAATCAGTTGTGCATGCAACTAGACTTCACCTGTGTTCCTAATGCACGAAACACCAATGAACAAAAAGTACAGTCAAAATTATTCTACGATACTTTTCTCTCACACGAACGCCCTATACAATCACTGAAACTAAGAGTTTCTTCTCAGTCAAACGAACGTCCTAAAGCAATCATCGATTATGTAAGTTTACGCAGCAGACAAGACACAATAAGGACAACTGGAATCTGAGGTAACTTTTTCTTTTCGGGTACAATGTACACAGAGAGAATGCCGTTATAGGTGGTTCATTAGCGCTTAACCTGATCATCACATGTATGGTTTAGAAGTTACTAGAAATTCTCTCTCTCTCTCTCTCTCTCTCTCTCTCTCTCTCTCTCTCTCTCTCTCTCTCTCTCTCTCTCTCTCTCTCTCTCTCTCTCTCTCTCTCTCTCATTTTTACACAGGGTTGTAAGAGGTTAGGTTAAGAATTTCTAACTTTATTTACAAGAGCTGTTACCTACATCACCTCATTTGCAAGCCTTTTTATTGTTATGAAACATGGAAATATGGAACAGGATAAAGTTGGAGCCATCTGTGGGCCAGCAATTTCATTTGATCCACTGACTTTATTTCGTTGATATCATTATGCTGTACTAACATGTTCCATATTCGAGTCATCTCAGGAATAAAAAATTTTTAGATGGAGTGTTGCTCTGGGGAAGGGTACAGTCAGAGTAAAGTTGCTGCTTCCTGCCCGTCTTGTGGTGTAGAAGCTCACTCCTCGCTGTCCTCGGAGTGGAGAGCTCTCTCTCTCTCTCCTGTGTTAACGAACTGCCTGAAGAACATATATTCTCCTGAGAGAAATTAGATCAAATAAACGAGATGATAAACGAATGAGCAAGAGACTGAAACATCTCTTGGGAGAGGAGACAGAAATTTACAGACGCATCAGAAGCGGAGAGGAAATCACCGATATATTAAAAGGGATATAACTAAGGGTTAACAAAAGATAAACAAGACTGCGAAAATTAAACCCCACAAGGGAATCCAAGAGAACCCCGAAAGAATTCTTTCGAGAATAGAAGATCAAGATTAAGGAAAACAATATAAGTCCACCTGAAAAATAAGTCTGGACAGCTTACTGATAATGAGCAGTGGCTATGTTTGCGTTGTAACAATTTCCCGACGATCGTCATACAAGACACTAATTATACCAAAGTAATTAAGCTAAAGGGGACCTGAAGAAAAAAAGAAAAGTCAAATTATATCACAATTAGATCACTTAAGTGATGACTAACACCAACAAGTGTGTGACTGAGACACAAATGCTGTATTATGTCATTTATTAAGAAGACATTTCACCCTCTAGTATTTTCTGTATTGGACCGATAAAGCTCCTAGCGGCCAAAACGTTTCCTTCACAAATACCCTGATACCGATGTTGTCTTACTGATCGATTAAAGTAAAATAACTCCCCAGGCCTCGAGGAAGTGTTTTCAAGGGCAGGTAACTAGTCAGTTTATTATATCACAGTAAACGTTTGTTTTAAAGTTAAGAATCTTTAAAACAGGAGATAATTCCCAAGCATCAGATTACCGCCCAGTAAGAATGATCTTAACAGCAGGCAAATTTTTAGTATCAATAATAACTGATGAAATTAGAAGTTGTGTGTGTGTATGTGTGTACTCACCTAGTTGAGGTTGCAGGGGTCGAGTCCTAGGTCCTGGCACCGCCTCTTCACTGGTCGCTACTAGGTCACTCTCCCTGAACCGTGAGCTTTATCATACCTCTGCTTAAAGCTATGTATGGATCCTGCCTCCACTACATCGCTTCCGAAACTATTCCACTTGCTTACTTCTCTGTGACTGAAGAACTACTTCCTAACATCCCTGTGATTCATCTGTGTCTTCAACTTCCAACTGTGTCCCCTTGTTGCTGTGTCCCATCTCTGGAACATCCTGTCTTTGTCCACCTTGCCAATTCCTCTCAGTATTTTGT
>NC_091313.1:25094157-25139157 GCF_038502225.1 Cherax quadricarinatus
GAGATGAACTAGAGTGAGAGGGAGATGAACTAGAGTGAGAGGGAGATGAACTAGAGTGAGAGGGAGATGAACTAGATTGAGAGAGAGATGAACTAGAGTAGGAGGGAGATGAGCTAGAGTGGGAGGGAGATGAACTAGAGATAAGATAAGATAAGATAAGATTTCGTTCGGATTTTTAACCCCGGAGGGTTAGCCACCCAGGATAACCCAAGAAAGTCAGTGCGTCATCGAGGACTGTCTAACTTATTTCCATTGGGGTCCTTAATCTTGTCCCCCAGGATGCGACCCACACCAGTCGACTAACACCCAGGTACCTATTTGCTGCTAGGTGAACAGGACAATAGGTGTAAGGAAACGTGTCGGAATTCCCACCCGCCGGGATTCGAACCCGGAGTGGGAAGGAGATGAACTATAATTGGAGGAAGATGAACTGGAGTGAGGGGGATAAACTAGCAACTAGCTAGGTTGAGTGGGCTGTGCTGTTTCATGATCATTAATACATTCAGCGTGTTTTCAGAGGTTCAATCAACTGAAACCTATCTGTTTTCTTAAAGGTCTTTACTCAGGTTTTGTTGTGGCGACACTCCTGACTCATGCCGAGGAGCAGCAGACATTCCTGACACGGTCATACAGTACAATAGACTGAGCTTCGGGCATACAGCACCTCCAAATGATCATGATTGATATTCATGTCCGCAGTGCTAGCTAACGGATGTAACACCTCTGATAATGGATGGAAATGAAATCCAGGAGCTGGAGACTAACACCCTCAGGAGAAAGAAGAGCTACAGATGAAATCCTTCAAGAGCTCTAGTATCTCTGTAAGTCAACACTCCCAAGAGATACAGCAGCTGGAGATAGAAAATGTCATCTCTTCTGCTGAAGAGGACCCAGCAGGGGGTCGAAATAAACAGACTAATTAATTTTCTGAGTTTCTGTCTTCATGTGGGTTATTATTGAACATACGTATATACACATGTATATGTTGTGCCGAATAGGTAAAATTTGCGATTTTGGCTTAAATAACAACGCTCTTCTTGCCGAATAAGGCAAGTGAAAATTTGTGTATGCAATAATTTCGCAAAAATCATTCTGAACCTAAGGATAAAAATATATTTCATAATGTTTGTTTATTATTAAATTATAGTAAATTTATCTAAAATACTTTTAGTTGGATTAAGCTGAATTAAGTTGGGCTTGTTATAATAAGGTTAGGTAAGTTTTCTAAGGTACTTTTGGTAAGTAATTATAATTTTTACATTAACATGAATGAAAAAATATATACTTAAACGTATAAGAGAAAATTTTAGAAAGGATTTAATTTTAAATGTGTTTTTGCTAACTGACCAATTTTACCTATTCGGCACGATATATGTATATATATATATATATATATATATATATATATATATATATATATATATATATATATATATATATATATATATATATATATATATATATGTGTGTGTGTGTGTGTGTGTGTGTGTGTGTGTGTGTGTGTGTCTGTGTGTGTGTGTGTGTGTGTGTGTGTGTGTGTGTGTGTGTGTGTATGTGTGTGTGTCGTGCCGAATAGGTAAAATTAGCCAAATAGCAAGAACTCATTTAAAATTACGGCCTTTCTAAAATTTTCTCTTATACGTTTAAAAAAATATATACAAACATTATCACTACGACCAAAACAGGACTCGAACCTGTAAACTCTGTATCAGAGTACGCAGTATTTTACCACGAACCAACATTTTATTTTGAAACGACGTATCCCCCATCTTGAGAGAAACGTTGTCTTAATAACAACTAATGTACTCTACACTTTATTGTATTATTGATGAAGTCACAAATGCTTTCGTTTCTTGCTCCTAACCATCGTCATGACGTAAATACATAAGGACCTAAGCGAAGCTTACTTTTATTTCTACACTGGAGGCAGAAACAAATAATGTAAATCTCGACATTTAAATTTTACTGACACTGTATTTCCTGGGGGCGTGAGACTAGCTAGTTAATCAAGGAAATTGAACAGATGTGTCGTGGCCTGCAGGTCACTCTGACCTCTCTCTCTGACCTCTGCCTCGTCACCTCTGATGGATCACGCTTCTCTTTGTCCTCTCTCTCTCTCTCTCTCTCTCTCTCTCTCTCTCTCTCTCTCTCTCTCTCTCTCTCTCTCTCTCTCTCTCTCTATATATATATATATATATATATATATATATATATATATATATATATATATATATATATATATATATATATATATATAAATTATATATATATATATATATATATATATATATATATATATATATATATATATATATATATATATATATATATATATATATATATATATATATATATATATATATATATATATATATATATATATATATATATATATATATATCGTACTCTCCTCCTCTTAAGCCTTATTGCACCATTTAAATTAAATTCCAGGTAAATTCTGCAGATCAGTAAATGGAAACTGGACACACTTTAGCTTCAATAATATTGATAAAAAAAAATTCCTTGAGTTCACTTCCTACTTTAACGAGTGACTTCCTTAGTTATTGCATTTATCGTTGAATACAACAACAAAAAAAGGAAATTCTACAAATTTTTGCTTGGCACTGCTAAGATGTCATCCGCGAAATTTTAGTTCACCAAACAATTAGGTTTTATTTAAGGAAGTCACGGTCGCAGCCTCAGTGGGTATTTAGGAAGTTAACTTGTCATTAGCGAGCGGAGGATCGAGCTTCCTCCAGTTCTCAGTGCCGAATGACCCACACGGGTTTAACGCAACACATTATAAAGGTAAGGAAATTAATATAAATTCATTGTAATATAGCCGCATTGTATTCCACATACAAGTACTTGTGGCCGCATTTATGTGTGTACATATATGCGTATATGTATATATACAATCTAATACGTATACATACAAGCACGAGTGTATATATTTACGGGATGTTTGACGTCAACCGCTCTGACGTCAATGCAATTTAATGTGCTACAGATTAATTCATTTTTCGTGACGTCAGATAGACTAATAAAATGAACACATAACACAAAAAGACTACAGACGAAATAGACCCATTATACAATAGAACAGTGACACAATAGACCCATTATACAATAGAACAGTGACACAATAGACCCATTATACAACAGAACAGTGACACAATAGACCCATTATACAATAGAACAGTGGCACAATAGACCCATTATACAATAGAACAGTGACACAATAGACCCATTATACAATAGAACAATGACACAATAGACCCATTATACAATAGAACAGTGGCACAATAGACCCATTATACAATAGAACAGTGACACAATAGACCCATTATACAATAGAACAGTGACACAATAGACCCATTATACAACAGAACAATGACACAATAGACCCATTATACAATAGAACAATGACACAATAGACCCATTATACAATAGAACAGTGACACAATAGGCCCATTATACAATAGAACAATGACACAATAGACCCATTATACAATAGAACAGTGACACAATAGACCCATTATACAATAGAACAGTGACACAATAGACCCATTATACAATAGAACAATGACACAATAGACCCATTGTACAATAGAACAATGACACAATAGACCCATTATACAATAGAACAATGTCACAATAGACCCATTATACAATAGAACAATGACACAATAGACCCATTATACAATAGAACAATGACACATTAGACCCATTATACAATAAAACAATGACACAATAGACCCATTATACAATAGAACAATGACACAATAGACCCATTATACAATAGAACAATGTCACAATAGACCCATTATACAAGAGAACAATGACACAGTAGACCACCAATTATACAATAGAGCAATGACACAATAGACCCATTATACAATAGAACAGTGACACAATAGACCCATTATACAATAGAACAATGACACAATAGACCCATTATACAATATAACAGTGACACAATAGACCCATTATACAATAGAACAATGACACAATAGACCCATTATACAATAGAACAGTGACACAATAGACCCATTATACAATAGAACAATGACACAATAGACCCATGACAATCGACCATGGATACAATGGACCCATGACTCACTAGAATATAAATATTATTATTATTGCTACTACTATTATTATTACATTCATAGGGGGAAGTACTAAAGACGTAGGGGTCATACAGTGTCTGGGTAATGGAAGACAGTCAGCCTCGATCCAAGGAAAAGGATGGTAGTTCCAATTCAATGGATCAAGAGCCCTTCACAGGAATCAAGGAACACTTCCCCCGTCAATGGCTCCTCAACGGAGCTCCTCTCCTGCTTTTCTAATTGACTAAATACGTTTCCTTACCATTTCCGAAGCCCATGACCCTTACAAGTTTAGAGTTTTATCGTTAATATAATTAATAATAATAATAATTAAAATACTACTACTACTACTACTACTACTACTACTACTAATAATAATAATAATAATAATAATAATAATAATAATAATAATAATAATAATAATAATGACAATGCTAGCTGTAATAAGAATCTGTTTCCCAGGATGATAAACGTGTTGTCAAAAAAATCTCAATTTTACGATACTGGTGTAAGACTGAGAGGTTCTCGGCTCTGCAGACTTTGTTGAGTAGTAACAACAAACGTCCCGTTTCTCAGCTGTCTAATAGTTCTTCTGAGAGACCATGATGAGAACCTTACGTTGTGTGTGTGTGTGTGTGTGTGTGTGTGTGTGTGTGTGTGTGTGTGTGTGTGTGTGTGTGTGTGTGTGTGTGTGTGTGTGTGTGTCATTACCGGGTCTGGTGTATATCTCACACATCATAAGACGTCGTATAATATGTTGACTCTCGGGAGAAATAAAAGGCGCAATTTTCTATATTGTATTGTTGCTGTGCATCCTTTCTCTCTGGCTTAAAAGACTGAGGGAAACAGAGAGAGAGAGAGAGATTGAACAGACAGATAGAAAGAGAGAGAGAAAGAGAAACATACAATCCACACCATATTAATAAAGGATGAATTTTCCAGAGATTGAAAGCCGTATCAAGAACTTTCGCCATCTGAGAAAACTGAATCCGACCTCAAATTCATTTTTTTGGAGAATTATTGTTGGGTGATTGCAGGTGCTTCTGCCACCAGGAGAGCCCCAGTTAGGTGCCTCTGGGTGTTGCTGCGGCCAGGAGAGACTCATCTAGGCGCCTCTGGGTGTTGCTGCGACCAGGAGAGCTTTATCTGGATGCCTCTGCCACCAGCAGTACTTCAGCTGGATGGTTGCAAGTGCTTCTGTCACCAGGAGGCTGCTTCTGGATGCCGCTGAGACCAGGAAAGCCTCAACTAAGAGTCTCCGGATTGCCGCTGCGATCTTCATTGGACTAAAGGATTAGGAAAAACGTCAGGGGTGAATTTAATTAAGGCCGAAGAGCGGAAGTGCATTTGCTGATTAGCTGAAGGAAGACTAGAGGTTTGTCTTGCAGAAACAGCTGGGTGTCAGGGAGACGTTCTTATATGTTCGTATTTCTGTAAATACGTTAAAGGAGTGTTGGTTGGATTTTGTACTTCAGTGTTACTCGGAGGTGTACGCACTTCAACGCCATCTATATACCAGTTTTCAAACTTCGAGTGTAATGGACCCGGAGTTCTTTGTTTTTGCTAATGATCAGGCTCCGGGGCTCTTCACTTCTCCCTACATGTATCTCAGTAGGCAGCCTCGATGTGGACTCCCGGATCTTCTCCTGTCTGTCTTTCCCATGCACATAACTCTTAAATACATAAACAGATCTATCCGTCATTAGACGGATTTTATGAGTGGTTACCAGTTGTGATTTTATCATTCAGGTTAATTAAATGAAGCATCCAGCGGTTTTGGTCTTCTTTTGTGAAACTGTTGTGTCCTGGTCATCTCTTATTTTCTCAGCCCTCCCGTCTGGTAGTCGTCAAATAAACTGCACGAATAAAGCAGGTCAAGAATTTTTTATTAATGTGCTGAGGTCAGTGGCCAAGTTCGGTTATACCTGCCAAGCTCTTGGGAGTTAGTGTGGGCTGTTACCAAGCACCATGGCTTGTTGTAGTGCTTTAGAATCTCAGGTTCATGTGTTGAAGAAGGAGATTCTACTTCTTCAGGAGGAAAATAGGAGGTTGAAGCTTCGCACAGATGAGTTTGGGAGCGAGTGTGAGAAGGATTTAGCTGGTAAGGTAGGAATGGTCACCAGCAGTGAGAGTGGCAGCAGCTTTAAGTGGCAAGTGGTTCACAGTTCAGGAAGAAGGAAGATGAGGAGATGTGAAGGTAGGAAATCGATTCTCTGTTCTACAAGACGAGTGTACTTCAGTGGTTAGTGAGGTTGAAGGTACCACTGATTCCCCTGCTAATCAAGGTAAGAATATTTTAATAGTAGGCGATTCTCATGTAACATATATGGACCGTGCATTTTGTAACAGAGACAGAAAGGTCAGACAGAGAGTTTGTCTTCCTGGAGCTGATGTTGGCGACATACTCAGCAGGTTGGATAATATTATGGCAGGTAATGGGAACAAGCCCATTATCTGTCTTAGTGCTGGGGGTAATGACATTGGGAAGGGCAGGAGAGAGGAGCTGCTTAATAAGTACAGGTCAGCCATAGAAGTAGTTAGGTCTAAGGGAGGGATCCCAGTCATATGTAGCATCTTGCCTAGAAAGGGAGTGGGCAATGAATGGATGTCTAGGGCAATTGGTATAAATCGCTGGCTAGACAGGTACTGCAAGAACTTGCAATCCCATTCATTGATAACTGGAACCTATTCTTTGACAAACGTGATATGTATGCAAGGGATGGGGTTCATCTCTCTGGGGATGGAGTGGTTGCATTAGCCAATTCAATTGAGAGGGTAATTGATGACTTGTCTAGGAATTTAAACTGATAGATTATAGAGGTATGGGTGTTTGTGGGAAACAATCAGGCTGCAGCATTAGGATTAAAAACAACAGTTATTACCAGGATACCTCAGGGATATGTTTAAAAGACAATATTCAAAATAAAGTTGCTAGTAATGGCAAATCAATTGATCAATAAACAAAGAGAGATAGTAGAGGGCAACGAGTGACTAGCTCCCTAAAAGTTTACTATACAAATAGTAGGAGTTAAAGAAATAAGATAGATGAGCTAAAATTACTTGCAAGTGTAGGTAATATAGATATTATTGGTATAACAGAGACCTGGTTCAACCTGAAAGATAGAGAAATGCCTTCTGAATGCAACGTACAGGGTTATAAACTATTCCACACTGATAGGGTCAACAGGAAGGGTGGTGGTGTGGCGATGTATGTCAGAGAAAATTTAAATTGTTGTCTTAGACATGATATAAGATTAGAAACATCGAACACAGAACCGGTTTGGCTACAGTTTCTCGAGGGACGTGACAAATTAATTTTGGGTGTGATTTATTGGCCCCCAAACCTTGATAGGGAGTGCAGTAAGCTGTTATGGGACGAAATTCATAAGGCATCTAGATATGAAAATGTTGTGATAATGGGAGATTTTAACTTTAGACAAATTGATTGGAACAATATGACAGGAAATCTTGAGTCTAGTGACTTTCTTGATACAGTTTAGGATTGCTTTTTAGAACAGGTTGTGACAGAACCAACTAGAGGAAACAATCTGCTTGACTTGGTTCTTGCCAACAAAGATTCACTAATTAATAATCTTGAGGTTAATGATGAGCTTGGGGAAAGTGATCACAAATCACTTAGTTTCAATATATCATGGAATTACCCAGATAACTGCAATCAAATCTCTGTCCCAGATTTACGCTTGGCCGACTTCATGGGACTGAAAAATTACTTGGGTAGGCTAAATTGGGATGTCCTGACTATGGGTCAGGTAGGTGATCTTGGTTGCCAATATGACGTTTTTAAGAGCATAGTTCTAGCTGCCCAGACAACTTTTGTTCCGAGTAGGGAAATTAGATCAAGCAAAAATGATCCCAAATAGATAAACAATATATTAAAACATTTCATTTGTCAAAAGAGAAGCATATATAGGCGAATAAAAAGAGAGGATGGGCCGTTAAGAAATCAATATATTCGATTAAAGAGAGAAATAAAAAAAATAAGAAAAGCGAAAAGGGATTATGAGGTTAAAGTCTCAAGGGAATCGAAGACTAACCAAAAACGGATTCTTTCATGTATACAGAAGTAAGATTAGGGACAAGATAGGCCCACTTAAAAGTAACTCAGGTCAGATCACTGACAGTGATAAGGATATGTGTGAAATACTAAATACCTACTTCCTCTCAGTTTTCACCCAGGAAAATACTAGCGATATTCCTGAAATAATAGATTACGTAGAACAGGATGATAATAAACTATGTACGATTGCGGTAACTAGTGACATGGTCCTCAGATAAATAGAGAAACTAAAACCTAACAAATCCCCAGGCCCTGATGAACTGTTTGCAAGGGTGTTAAAGGAATGTAAAGAGGAACTTAGCATACCTTTGGGTAATCTTTTTAACATATCACTACAAACTGGCATAGTGCCTGATAAGTGGAAAATGGCAAATGTAATACCTATTTACAAGGCAGGTGACAGGTCCTTGGCTTCGAACTATAGACCAGTAAGCCTTACCTCCATAGTGGGAAAATTTATGGAATCAATAATTGCCGAAGCAATTCGTAGCCATCTTGACAGGCACAGATTGATTAATGATTCTCAACACGGTTTTACAAAGAGGCGTTCCTGTCTTACGAATTTTCTAACTTTTTTCACTAAGGTGTTTGATAAGGTAGATCATGGTAATGAATATGATATTGTGTATATGGACTTCAGTAAGACTTTCGATAGAGTTCCACACCAGAGGCTATTGAGGAAACTTAGGGCACACGGAATAGGAGGAGAAATTTTTTCCTGGGTGGAGGCATGGCTGACAAATAGACAGCAGAGAGTTTGCATAAATGGGGAGAAATCAGAATGGGGGCACGTCACAAGCGGTGTTCCTCAGGGGTCATTGTTGGGCCCGTTGTTGTTCACAATTACATAAACGACATAGATGAGGGAATAAATAGCGACATAAGCAAATTTGCTGATGACACCAAAATAGGCCGTCTAATTCATTCTAATGAGGACATTAGAGCACTCCAGGATAATTTGAATAGACTGACGCAATGGTCAGAGAAGTGGCAGATGCAGTTTAAAATTGACAAATGCAAAGTTCTAAATGTTGGACAGTTAAATAACCATGCCACATATAAACTAAATAATGTAGATCTTAATACTACTGATTGCGAAAAGGATTTAGGAGTTATGGTTACCAGTAATCTGAAACCAAGACAACAGTGCATTAGTGTTAGCAATAAAGCTAACAGAATTCTTGGCTTCATATCTAGAAGTATAAATAATAGAAGTCCTCAGGTTGTTCTTCAACTCTATGTATCCTTGGTTAGGCCTCATTTAGACTATGCTGCTCAGTTCTGGTCACCGTATTACAGAATGGATATAAATGCTCTGGAAAACGTACAAAGGAGGATGACAAAGATGATCCCATATATCAGAAATCTTCCCTATGAAGATAGACTGAGGCCCTGAATCTGCACTCTCTCGAAAGGCGTAGAATTAGGGGAGATATAATCGAGGTGTATAAATGGAAAACAGGAATAAATAAAGGGGATGTAAATAGTGTGCTGAAAATTTCCAGCCAAGACAGGACTCGCAGCAATGGTTTCAAGATGGAAAAATTCAGATTCAGGAAGGATATAGGAAAGCACTGGTTTGGTAATAGAGTTGTGGATGAGTGGAACAAACTCCCGAGTACAGTTATTGAGGCTAAAACGTTGTGTAGTTTTAAAAATAGGTTAGATAAATACATGAGTGGGTGTGGGTGGGTGTGGGTGGGTGTGAGTTGGACATCACTAGCTTTGCTGCTGGGTCTGGTACAGTGCTCCATCCTTTAGTGGGGATGACCAGACTGGGTGGGTCATTGGGATAATCCGGGGGGAGGGTCATTGGTCTAATCCGGGGGAGACATGGACCTGCTCTACTGGGTCAGTAGGCCTGTTGCAGTGTTCCTTCTTTCTTATGTTCTTATGTTAATAATAATAGAGAAGTATTGTAGTAGTAGTAGTAATAGTAGTAGTGAAGTAGTAGTAGTAATAGTAGTAGTTTCTTCCACTATCTGTGAGACAACTCGTCTTCAGTGTCTCAGTGTCTACATCTGGGTTCCCATTCCGGATGCTTGGTATACTCACATTTGGAAGTCTTCGGCACCTGAATCCATCTTCAGAAACCCAGCCTGGGTTGCAAATTCAGCATCTCTTCAAGAATCAGTGTTGGGTCTCGACTCACCTAATCCATCGTGGGCTGGAACTTCATCTAGCCGTGTACAGCGAAATTCCCCACTAGACTGGAATCCTCACCCTTTTTACATGGACAGCTTAAGAAATGGTCCCTACAAATTAGATTTTTAATTTTGTTAAGAAACTAATAATTATTTGTTTGAAATAATATAACATAACCTGTCTCGCCTATTAAGTAAATTTTTGTAAAATTTTATTGATATGCTTATTGAGCCTTCATCACCCCTCAAGATTTACATTTTTACCCCCTTTTGGGGTCATTTACCCCAAATGGGGTATATTACCGGATCCTGAATCGCCGTTATATTTGTTTTCATTTTTTAACTTTGTTTCTGAAGGAGCTACATTAGTCGGAACACATTTACTATTTAGGGAAGGAGGGGTGTTAATGTTGCAGTTTAAAAACTGTAGAGTAAAGCACCCTTCTGGCAAGACAGTGATGGAGTGAATGATGGTGAAAGTTTTTCTTTTTCGAGCCACCCTGCCTTGGTGGGAATCGGCCAGTGTGATAATAAATAAAAATAACATTTACTATTTAGGGATAAAATATACTGTTGATAGTTTCCCCTGTGTCATAAATATATGCACTCACTTGTTTATAGTTTAGAACAGCGTTTCCCAAGTTGTGGTCCGCGGACCACTTGGGGTCCGCAAAAATAGTACTGGGGGTCCGTGACCCGGGTATAAAATTTCATGAGGCTGCTGAGTATAATGTATAATTACTCACCATAAGGCTGATAAAGGTAAACTGAAGAAATAAGAAACATTTTCTTTCAGTTTTAGGGATTATTTTCCACTTCCTAATGCCAGTAACAAGTGGATTATATATCCATTTCATATGGATATAAAATATGTATAAGATTTAACTGCAAATGAAAAAAATAATCTTGTGGAACTTTCGTGTGAAGCCTCACTGAGGTCAGGCTTCATTCAGTAAAACTTATCATGTATAAATGAGTATCCAGAACTGGCATCCAAAGCAATGAGATATTTCCCACTATATATTTATATAAGCAGAGGTTCTCCCAGCTGTTTTGTATAAAATGAAAATAGAGAAACAGGATGAATGTGGAACTTGATCTGCGCTTAAATCTGTCTGCTACTGAACTTGAAATTCGGGACACAGTGTCAACAAAGCAGCATTAACTATCTTATTAAACAAGTAAGTTTTCTTAATACTGCCATGTATTTAATTGCATATTCAGTTACGTATGTCTTTTAACTGAGAGATGAAACTGGGAAGACAAGTTTGTTTTAGTTGATAATGTGACCTTGTTGAGTAGACAGACCTTTTAAAAATTTGGGGTTCCTAGGAAAAATAATTTAAATAAAAGGGGTCCTTGGTGGTGAAAAGGTTCGGAACCACTGTTTAGAGCTATGAATAGGTAAAAGTTGCGACGCTCTTCTTGCCGAATAAGGCAAGTGAAAATTTGTGTATGCAATAATTTCGCAAAACTCTTTCTGAACCTAATAAAAAATATATATATTTTATTGTTTTTTTTATTAAATTACTGTAAACTTATCTAAAATATATTTAGTTGGATTAGGCTAAATTAAACTACGTTTTTTATAATAAGGTTAGTTAAGTTTCCTAAGGTTCTTTTGGTACAAAATTATTAATTTTCACATTAACATAAATTAAAAAAAATTATCTTTAAACGTATAAGAGAAAATTTTAGAAAGGACTTAATTTTAAATGAGTTCTTGCTAATTGTAGTTATATAACCACAGTGTCAGCGCGCCTCTGTCAAGACAGTGATGAACTGAATGAAGATGAATTTTTTTCTTTTTCGGGCCACCTTACCTTGGTGAGAGACGGTCGATGTGTTAATAAATATATATATATATATATATATATATATATATATATATATATATATATATATATATATATATATATATATATATATATATATATTATATAATTAACTTACCTTCAGGTATTTTAAAAGTTTTAAATGCAGTTTCTCTTCACCGAGAACTTGCTCAATATTCTTCCATAAGTGTGTATGTATTTCTCTCTTCCCAAGCATCTGTCTTTCTCAGTACCAGGAATCAATACGCTAATAAAAAAACAACTTCTGACTGCCTGTTTACTGTCATCGTTGTCGCTGCGCACGAACTTCTCCTTCCTTGCCGGGTACGTAGGTCATCGTCCTTCCTGGGAATGTATGGCTTCGTTCTCGCTCCGTACGCTCTCCTTCGTGCTCCTTTAGTTAGGTTAATATCTTTATTATGCACCCCATACTTATTCTGTGGTCGGTAGTCAAAACATTACAGAGGTACATAATGGGTCCAGGGACTGGGCTGCAGAGTTTTGATAACTGAACAAGTTACAGTGGTAATGAACTATTTACATGTTTATATCTGGTCACAATCGTAACGAGTTATTTATGCAGACATTAATTAGGTCACAACACACACACACACACACACACACACACACACACACGCTAAGTTTCGACCCCTGCAACCACAATTAGGTGAGTACACACACACAGTGGTAATGCTTTATTTACAGTGAGCAAAGTCAAAGTATTTTTTCCAGAATTGTTTCTAATATACCCCTGCAGATAAAATACTTTGACGTATCTTGAACATTTCTGAGTGAGTTTTCTCTGAATTCATCAGTTTTATGGCATTCCAGTACATAATGAGGCAAAGTGTGACAATTTATACTTGCTCCTTCTATTTTTACTGTGTACGCCTTCTCCCTCGTTGAGTACGTACTCCCCTCACTCTTGCTGAGTACGTGCTCCTTCGTACTCGTTTAGTACGCACTCCGTACTTGAGATGAAGCGACTCTCACAATGCTGAGACAGTAACAATTGAAACTGCAAAGACGGCCGTTCGATTAACGGCAGTTCCTACACAGTTACCCGCGTATTGTACCTACCCTCTTCGTGCTCTTTCCATTCTGTTCGTATTCTTCCTACCCTGTTCATACTTTTCCTACCCTCTTCGCACTCTTTCCACCATGTTCATACACTTTTCCATCTCTGTTCTTACTCTTTCCACCCTATCCGTTCTCTTTTCTTCCCTGCTTCATGTACCCATTGCTGCTGCTACTGCCTGCGCCTCCCGGCTACCTTTTCCGTGTGTTCTTGACAGCCTGTCATTATTCTGTCCTCGGAGCCTACTACTTCGCTGCTCTTTGATGTCTCCTTGGTGTCTGACGTCACCTGATGTACCTCTGTCGGCTGCGTCAGTCCTTCGGATACTAGGTGTAGTTATGAAGTCCCAGGCGGTGTTCCTGGACCCCAGCGTTTGTTCTTGGACCCCAGAAGTGTTAATGTGTTCCTAAAATTGTTTGTGAGTTCTGAAGGTTTTTTTCTGTGGGTTACAGAAGATATTTTCGAGTTTTAAATGGTGCTTGGGTCACAGAATCTGCTCTCGGATCTCAAATTGCTTTAGGGTCTTCAGGGATTGCTTTTGTGTTCCAATTATGTTCTTAGGCCCCATTTTTTATATTTTTTCGAGAGATTGTTTTTGGGTGCCAGAAGTTGTTCAAGAGCTGGAGCTCAACCCCTGTAGGCACAACTTGGTGAATGCACATAATCCCTTTTCATTACCACACCATCCAAAGCAAAGCACCACAAGCGGGATTATTTTGATTTTACCTGGCTGTAACTTCTTTCCTGGACTTGATTTAAACAGCCAAACTGTCAGTAAAGAAAAAATACCAGCTACAGAAAAAACTTTTATTGAGGCAATGTTCCGGTCAGTGTGAAAAGCTGTCTGAGGTGAAAGCTTGTTTTCCAGCGTGTGCCCCCTTCACTCTAGTCGGCAATACCTCATCTGTATACACCCGTACTTTCTCCCTTTACACTTCGAGGAGTGATCGCCACATCATCGAAGTCGTAGTGTGTGAGTTACGCGAGACGGGGACGACAATCAAACTCTCTTAAACCAACTTAATGAGACTAGAAAAACCAAATCCTCTTACTCTGATCTTAATGGGAGTTGGAAGACCATCTTAATAAGACGTGAAAGTCTGTCAAACCCTGTTAACCCATCTTAAAAAGACGTGGAAGACCAACAAACTCCTTTAACTCATCTTAAGAAACGAAAACAGTCAAACACTCTTAACTCATCTTGATGAGATGGAAATAACCCATAAACCCTCTTAACCCATCTCATTGAGGACTCAACATACTGTTTTCAGTTTCTCGTTTTCTTTTTTTTTTTGTTGCTGTTGTTAAAATTGAATTAAGTTCTTCTGTGCGTATTGCAATGCATGCCTACAACAGAGAATGTAATTTTGTTGATATAGACTGCATGTAAGCACTGGCGAGGACATGCATATGGAATCGATGTAGCAACATGTGTGTTGATGCAGGTGGCTGACTGCAACAGCAACACAGTAGGAACGAGGAAGAGAGAAAGAGAGAGAGAGAGAGAGAGAGAGAGAGAGACAGACAGACAGACAGACAGACAGACAGACAGACAGACAGACAGAGAGAGAGAGAGAGAGAGAGAGAGAGAGAGAGAGACGGGTGGGACAGAAGACAGACATACAGATACAGATAAGGAGAATAAGGGAGAAATGAAAATGGAAAGCATTAGAAGGCAAGAGAAAGAGAGCAAAATATGAGAGAAAGGGGAAGAGAAAAAAGACACTAGGAGGCACGTACTTTCACACCCACTCCATTTCCACTTCACGCCCACTGAGTGGGTGTGAAGTGGAAATGGAGCTACCCTTCTTTTCCTCGGATCAAACCTGATTGAAACCTCCTTCATAACAAAGATACCCAGGTGTTACATATGTGTTATTTTCACCATTTTCGCCTCATCCTTATCACCACTAATGTCCCATCACCATTATCACTACCATGATAGTTACGAACCCCATCACCAACCCTTCACCCTCACCACCATCGCCGCTAGGAACTCTATCACCATCCCATCACCATCACCACCATCGTCGTCTCAAGCCCATGTTAGTGATTCTGTTCTGTTTGCTGCTTGTAAACACAGAGAAGCTGTTGCAGCCCTCTAACCTGTTTACACTGATCTTGAACAAGATGCTTGAGCCTGGGCAGGACGCTTTTATTGGAATTTTATGCGAGCATATCCATTGTTTGTACTGGGTGCATTCGGACCGGTCTTACGAACCGGGCACTAGAGTCAAGTGCTCTTAATTGGAAGTCCGTGGACCTCTGACTGGATGAAATGCCTTGAGCTGGAGAGCTCTGGGACTTTCTGGACTGGCTCCTTTAAGTGAGGAAGGGAGGATTTCTTCCTGGACTGTCTCCCTTAAATTGGGGGGATATCTTCCTGGACTGGCTCCCTTAAATTGGAGGAGACTTCTTCCTGGACTGTGCGCTTTAAACTTGGAAATCTTTTTACATCATCTTGGAATGACTGGCTGAAACTGGGAGTTCTAGAACAAGTCTAGAATGGGTTTCTTAGACTGGGTGGGGAGGTCTGGTATCTAGGATCTTTTCCTGAAGTTGATGACTTAAAATGACGGGGGGTAGGGTCTGGTACCTCTTTCTGGACTAAGTGTTATGAAATGAGAGGGAAAGGGAGGCCTGGAAGCCCTTGTTAGACTGATCGCTTGGAACTGGCTCCCGGGAACCGAACTAAATACTTCAAGATAATTCGTAAACGATTTCAATTTCAATCCCTCGTAATACAGCCGTGTTTGGTCGATTCACTTGCTTCACATGTAACAGTTCTGCCAGCCACCTAGAATAATGGCTATGCCAGGGCGATCGCTGTGCTAGCATGAAAACTATGTTAGGATGATCACCTTTCTGAGCTAGGTTATGCTAGGAGAGGTGGTGGGTTAAGATAGTCAATCTGTTAAGACTATGGATATCCGAGGAAGATAGCACTGCTTGAACCGTTGCTGTAACAGACTGACTGCTATACTGTACATTGCCATGCTAGTGTGACAGCTCTAATATATTTGCCCTTTCAAGTCACATATTAGGAAACTATTGAAAGTATTTGTATTATTATTATTATTATTATTATTATTATTATTATTATTATTATTATTATTATATTCAAAACATGCACTATACATATACGAGTCATAGAGCCGAGGCAGTAAGAAACATCTGAACACCCACAGGAATGCATTCCAATTCTCCTTAATGGTCACAAAAAAAACCATTTAGGTTTACAAATCTGTTTACAGAATAAATTACTTTACAAGAGAAAACATTGAATCCAAAGGAGCATATGCATATTTCGTTTACTTTTTTTTTTTTTTGCTTCGTGCTCTGGGTACATACGTTATTTTTTATATTAATTTATCTCGGAAGTTACTTTTGGTTTGATGTAATCTAACTGATGCATTATATCTAGTTTGAGAGTCAGTGTTTCTCATCTAAATAATAATGATAATAATGATAATAATGATAATAATAATAATAATAATAATAATATTAATGATGAGAGTGGTCTTCGGGTAGGGCCAAGAAAATGATAATTTTGGAATAGAGTAAACTGACAGAGAGTTAACTGGCAGAAAGTTAACCGGTAGAGAATTGACTTGCAGAAAGTTAACTGGTAGAGAATTAACTGGCAGAATGGTAACTGGTAGAGAGTTAACTGGTGGAAAGGTAACTGGTAGAGAGTTAACTGGCAGAAAGTTAACTAGTAGAGAGTTAACTGGTAGAAAGTTAACAAGTAGAGAGTTAATTGGTATATTCGGTAATCAGGGGAATAGAGTGAGCGATATTTTGTAATCAATGTTAGCATTTTATGCTCATGTTAATGTTAATGTTTTTTTGCGAGACAGTGTTAATATTTAATGTGCTAGATGGTGTCAACGATATAGTTTTAAACAGGGTTAATTTTACATGTGTTACAGCAGGTGTTCCCAGACTGGGGGGGGATGAGTCCCCCCCCCCGATCACACCTATATCCCCAGAGGTTACGCCTACACCTCCAGAGGTTCCGACACCCCAAGGGTTATTTCTACAACCCCAGAGATTACGCCTACACCCCCAGAGTTACGCTTACACCCCCAGAGGTTAAGCATACACCCCCAGGGGTACACGAGTGAGATATTAAAAATAGTTTTGTTAGTGCCATCACAGACTTTTATATAATTTATTTTTCATTTTCGGTATTTCATTGATTTAAAAAAGAGGTATTTCAGTCCTATACTTTCCCAAAAGTACATCAAAGTATATTAATTAAAAAAATGTTTGTCAGTTGTCAGGACCAACATGAAGCTGCATCTTTCTTGTTGTGTAGCAAACACTTTCTCACATTTACAATTTTCTAATGCATTAGTAAAGCTTTTGTTTCCCATCTTTGTCTCTTTTCTTATTGTAATTGTCGCACAGTGCAATAGAAAGTTTGTGGGAAGTTGATATCTCGGGCTTTATGTGTGGAAAGTTGATATCTCGGGCTTTATGTGTGGAAAGTTGATATCTCGGGCTTTATGTGTGGAAAGTTGATATCTCGGGCTTTATGTGTGGAAAGTTGATATCTCGGGCTTTATGTGTGGAAAGTTGATATCTCGGGCTTTATGTGTGGAAAGTTGATATCTCGGGCTTTATGTGTGGAAAGTTGATATCTCGGGCTTTATGTGTGGAAAGTTGATATCTCGGTCTTTATGTGTGGAAAGTTGATATCTCGGTCTTTATGTGTGGAAAGTTGATATCTCGGACTT
Organism: Cherax quadricarinatus; assembly: GCF_038502225.1. Taxonomy (NCBI): domain Eukaryota; kingdom Metazoa; phylum Arthropoda; class Malacostraca; order Decapoda; family Parastacidae; genus Cherax; species Cherax quadricarinatus. Next base: position 25,112,147 of record NC_091313.1, read on the forward strand.
TATGTGTGGAAAGTTGATATCTCGGGCTTTATGTGTGGAAAGTTGATATCTCGGTCTTTATGTGTGGAAAGTTGATATCTCGGACTTTATGTGTGGAAAGTTGATATCTCGGACTTTATGTGTGGAAAGTTGATATCTCGGGCTTTATGTGTGGAAAGTTGATATCTCGGGCTTTATGTGTGGAAAGTTGATATCTCGGGCTTTATGTGTGGAAAGTTGATATCTCGGTCTTTATGTGTGGAAAGTTGATATCTCGGACTTTATGTGTGGAAAGTTGATATCTCGGGCTTTATGTGTGGAAAGTTGATATCTCGGTCTTTATGTGTGGAAAGTTGATATCTCGGTCTTTATGTGTGGAAAGTTGATATCTCGGACTTTATGTGTGGAAAGTTGATATCTCGGGCTTTATGTGTGGAAAGTTGATATCTCGGGCTTTATGTGTGGAAAGTTGATATCTCATCTGTGAAAAGAGTGCGCGGGTTATTATACCGAGCGTCAAGAGGAACCTGACTGACAGACCTTCGGTAAACACTGTGTGTGACGGTGTTCTTCGTGTTAATGGCGTGTGTATGTTAAACTTCAATGTTATTGTTATAGATTTTAATGTTGTGCTAATACTGTTGTTGCTATTAGTAGGAGAGCGGAGGGTAGTGGAGGGAAGTGGAGAAAAGTAGAGGAGTTGGGAGGAAAGGGGATTGGAGGGGGGGAGGAGGTAAATGGAGGGAAAGTGAGTTAAAGGTGAGTGTCGGTGACCCTCTCCAACACCTTTGTTATTGTGGTGGGCGATGTGGCTTTGTTTTTATTAGTCTGCCTCCCTATTCCCCCTCCCCCCCTCCATCTATATTGTCCTCTCCCCTTCCCTCCCTCTATATTGTCCAACCAACTTTCCTCCCTCTATATTGTCCTCTCCCCTTCCCTCCCTCTATAATGTCCTCTCCCCTTCCCTCCATCTATATTGTCCAACCAACTTTCCTCCCTCTATATTGTCCTCTCCCCTTCCCTCCCTCTATAATGTCCTCTCCCCTTCCCTCCCTCTATATTGTCCAACCAACTTTCCTCCCTCTATATTGTCCTCTCCCCTTCCCTCCCTCTATATTGTCCAACCAACTTTCCTCCCTCTATAATGTCCTCTCCCCTTCCCTCCCTCTATATTGTCCAACCAACTTTCCTCCCTCTATATTGTCCTCTCCCCTTCCCTCCCTCTATAATGTCCTCTCCCCTTCCCTCCATCTATATTGTCCTCTCCCCTTCCCTCCATCTATATTGTCCTCTCCCCTTCCCTCCATCTATATTGTCCTCTCCCCTTCCCTCCCTCTATAATGTCCTCTCCCCTTCCCTCCCTCTATATTGTCCTCTCCCCTTCCCTCCCTCTATAATGTCCTCTCCCCTTCCCTCCATCTATATTGTCCTCTCCCCTTCCCTCCATCTATATTGTCCTCTCCCCTTCCCTCCATCTATATTGTCCTCTCCCCTTCTATATTGTTCTCTCCCCTTCCCTCCCTCTATATTGTCCTCTCCCCTTCCCTCCCTCTATAATGTCCTCTCCCCTTCCCTCCCTCTATAATGTCCTCTCCCCTTCCCTCCCTCTATATTGTCCTCTCCCCTTCCCTCCATCTATATTGTCCTCTCCCCTTCCCTCCCTCTATATTGTCCTCTCCCCTTCCCTCCATCTATATTGTCCTCTCCCCTTCCCTCCCTCTATATTGTCCTCTCCCCTTCCCTCCCTCTATATTGTCCTCTCCCCTTCCCTCCCTCTATATTGTCCTCTCCCCTTCCCTCCCTCTATATTGTCCTTTCCCCTTCCCTCCCTCTATATTGTCCTCTCCCCTTCCCTCCCTCTATATTGTCCTTTCCCCTTCCCTCCCTCTATATTGTCCTCTCCCCTTCCCTCCCTCTATATTGTCGTCTCCCCTTCCCTCCCTCTATATTGTCCTCTCCCCTTCCCTCCCTCTATAATGTCCTCTCCCCTTCCCTCCATCTATATTGTCCTCTCCCCTTCCCTCCCTCTATATTGTCCTCTCCCCTTCCCTCCCTCTATATTGTCCTCTCCCCTTCCCTCCCTCTATATTGTCCTCTCCCCTTCCCTCCCTCTATATTGTCCTCTCCCCTTCCCTCCCTCTATATTGTCATTTCCCCTTCCCTCCCTCTATATTGTCCTCTCCCCTTCCCTCCCTCTATAATGTCCTCTCCCCTTCCCTCCATCTATATTGTCCTCTCCCCTTCCCTCCCTCTATATTGTCCTCTCCCCTTCCCTCCCTCTATATTGTCCTTTCCCCTTCCCTCCCTCTATATTGTCCTCTCCCCTTCCCTCCCTCTATATTGTCCTCTCCCCTTCCCTCCCTCTATATTGTCCTCTCCCCTTCCCTCCTTCTATATTGTCTTTTCCCCTTCCGTCCCTCCATATTGTTCTCCCCTCTTCAAACTCTCCTCATACTCTCCGCTCCATCCGAGAAAAGTATCCTTGGTATCCCCTAGGTGAGTGGTATCCTGGGTATCCCATAATAGTCCAGTCAATCTAGCAGGAAAAATAAATCACCCTAAAACCAATTGCGAAAAGAATCTATTTTTAACTGAGTTAGAGAGAGGAACATTTATATCAAAAAGGAAGACAGAAGAAATTGATGCAATGGAAGTAAAATAAACTTATCTGCATTTTCGCTGGGTGAACATTTATTCGATTTCTTTTTTGGAACTGAATTTTTATGTATGATTTTTTATTGTAAATTCTTTTTTAAAAAACCTGCCCACAAAATGCACTGGTGTAATCAGAATTGAATTATCTTACGTATTTTGTAAAATATTTGCCTCCTAAAACGCAATTATTGGGTTTATGGGGAAAAATGTTGATGCCTGGTACCCTGCCTGTGCCAGGCATTTTGGACATACGTTAATATTAGCAGCGAACAACAAATTACTTAGTTTGGTATGGGTACAGTGTCCAAAACGAGCAGTTCTTTTAACTGCACAAATGACATTTTACAGTTCGTCGATAAGGGGTAAGGATTGGTTTGCTCAACTAGTTTTTGTTCCCAATACATTCCGTTGAGGATTCCAGGCTATGTATAGTGCAAGTACATAGGTTTCCATCACGGTTCGTCTTGGTTTGATCACCTTCGGTGTGTACCGCCTTCCCAGACGGAAATACAAAGAGTGTCACGACTCGGTTTTGGTATTGTGTGGATCACCTTCAGCAGAACTTCTGGATCTGGTGGTGTATCTGTTGTTTGCTCTTTAAGTCGATCATTTACCTATATCGAACAAAAAAGGCGCAATACCACGAGTGAAGCTTACGACGACGTTACAGCCCGACTTAGAGTATGTACAAAGTCACACATTTACAAAATCACAGTGTTACTTTGTAGATGGTTCAAGTCGGACCGAAACCTCGTCGAAGGATTCTTTCTCCTACATGCGGGTTATTTTTGTGTTAACCTGCATCCATTAATACTTACCTGGATCCAAGAGCATGCCCACTCACTGCTGAACCTGGAAATTACCAGCGCTGTGATATAGTGCTGCTGCCTCTGCTGGTGGCAGAGTGTGAAGCTGCACACTGGGAGGTGTTTACACAAACTTTCTCACGAAATTGCCCTGGTAACGCTGTGCGTCTATGACCTCACCTGGGACACTATTGTATAGGTAGACCAGCGTCTCAGTCCTAATAATATCCGAAATCATAATTCCGACGACCATTCCTCTTCACCTAAACTATTGTCTAGTTTTCTTTTCACCGCATTACTTGACCTGTTTTTCTTTCTTTCTCCTCACTTTTAACCTGAGTTGTATTCTTTCTTCCCACCTCTTCAACTGAGCTGTTTTCTCCCTCTTCACTCTTCAACAGGCTTATCTGTCTACTCTATCCACTTTCCTCTCCTGTTCGTACATTGACAATGGTTCAAGAAGGATCGAAACGTCATCTAGAGTTTCCTCTCCAAACTATGGGTTAGGTGTGATCGTAGTCGTGTTTAGAATGTATTCCCAGACATCAGTGATTATATTGTACCCCCAAATATCAGTGTTTACTAGGCACCTCCTTTAAATACGATACCACCGTAGTATCAAGCACATAATTGCCTGTGTTTCAGGATAATAATTTTCTCCTCTTTGCAATTTAGTGCAAAAGTCTACTGACATCGCCAGCCAAGATTCTTATGATTGATTTCAATATGTTTTAACATTGATTAAGGTGAGCTCCAACTCCTGGATTTTTTGAGTGTTATCCACCGTTCCTGAACCTCCTGGGTGTTATCTACAAGTCCTGGGCCTTCTATGTGCGCTGACATACGTACTTCGTACGTACATTAGCTGACGTAGGTGTGTTGACGTATTGCATATATTTAACATTCTTAAGCGTGTTGTTGGCGTCATCCTGAGTACCTTCAACAGGTAAGCATTAAGGAAGATATTATTGGCTTGAGCAGCGTGGGTGGGAGGAAATGGCTGCTGCGGTAATTGGCTGGTTCGTGTTAGTTTGATCAGGCGGTAACAACGGCTCGTACACTGCTCGAATTTCTATTACGTCCCTGAGCGTAATGTTGGTGTGGTTGTTGGTGCTGTGTCGTAGGTAACCTAGCGTCAGTCTGATGCTGTTGCTGATATTCATGTTCTTGCAATTTCCGCTGCTGTTGCTGCTTCTCTTGCTGTTGCGTTACTGTATCTCCGGCTGTTGTTATTTCTTTTGCTGTTAATTCTGATGACTTTTCTTTTTGTTATCGTTTCTAGAGCTGTTTCTGTTGCGGTCTATGCTCTTTCTCCTGCTGTTTATGGCGTTGTGCTGCTTATCCTCCCATGACTTTTTTTTTTTGGCTACTCCAGTATTTCTTCTGCTGCTGTTGCAGTTTCTCCTGTTACTGCTACTTCTGCTGCTGTTGCTGTTTACGATGAAGTTACATTGTCGGTTGTTGTTGCTATTTCTGCTGCTGTTGCTTCTGGTGCTGGTATGATCATCGTAATGGAATCCGAGACTGTTGTGGCAGTGATCATGTTATATCTAATTGGTGTACGTGCATATATGTTGATAAATTAGACACATGTGCAACTCTTGGGTATCTTTATTGAGGAAACGTTTCGCCACACAGTGGCTTCATCAGTCCATACAAAGGAGAATCTTGAAGAACAGGAGTAGAATGAGATAATCAGTCCCTCAACCTTGAGTCGATGTGGTCTGACCACATATATATATATATATATATATATATATATATATATATATATATATATATATATATATATATATATATATATATATATATATATATATATATATATAATCAGTGCACCACGCAGAAACAAGCGGTTATATACAAAGAAAGATCGCAGTCAGCAGGATTCGAAACTACTACTGAGGATGGTCAAGATTAGAGCGCTGCCTGAGAATCTTGATCATCCTCAGTAGTAGTTTCGAATCCTGCTAACTGCGATATCTATATATATATATATATATATATATATATATATATATATATATATATATATATATATATATATATATATATATATATATGGTGTCGAATAATTAAAACTTTCCATTCTGGTTTAAATAGCAACTCTCTTCTTGCCGAATAAAGCAAGCGAAAATTTGTCTATGCAATGATTTCGCAAAAATGTTTCTGAGCCTATCGAAAAAAAAAACATATTTCATTGTGTTTGTTTATCTAAAATATATTTAGTTAGATTAGGTTATGTTACATTGCGCTTGTTATAATAAAGTTAAGTTATTATTATTATTATTATTATTATTATTATTAGTAGTAGTAGTAGTAGTAGTAATAGTGGTATAGCGCAACGATAAGCCCGTAGAAGTAATACAGTGAGTAGATTTTTTTAAATGCTATATTCAGCTGTAACCAGCTTTATCAAACTGTTTTATCAAGTCAATCACTGTCATGATAAAGTTCCATTTAGAGAGAAACTTAACCTGTATATGAAAGGTAGTTTTGTCCACAGTGTTGTTACTGTGTTACTGGTACTCAAAACTGACAAGTAGACGAATAAGATAGAACTGCAACACTTGGATATCTCCACTGTGATGATGTGTTGCCAACCAGTGACTTTATCAATACTTGTTTGTAAGTCTCGTCTCTCGTGATTTATGTAGTGTGGGCTCAGCGCTACGTGATAGACATTCTACACACATTCCTTGCCTCACTGACCAGACATTATACACACATTCCTTTCCTCTCTGACCAGACATTATACACACATTCCTTTCCTCTCTGACCAGACATTCTACACACATTCCTTGCCTCACTGACCAGACATTTTACACACATTCGTTTCCTCACTGACCAGACATTTTACACACATTCGTTTCCTCACTGACCAGACATTCTACACACATTCCTTGCCTCACTGACCAGACATTTTACACACATTCCTTGCCTCACTGACCAGACATTCTACACACATTCCTTGCCTCTCTGACCAGACATTCTACACACATTCCTTTCCTCTCTGACCAGACATTCTACACACATTCCTTGCCTCTCTGACCAGACATTCTACACACATTCCTTTCCTCTCTGACCAGACATTCTACACACATTCCTTTCCTCTCTGACCAGACATTCTACACACATTCCTTTCCTCTCTGACCAGACATTCTACACACATTCCTTTCCTCTCTGACCAGACATTCTACACACATTCCTTTCCTCTCTGACCAGACATTCTACACACATTCCTACCTTCTCTGACCAGCGACATAACCTTTCCCTAATAGCGCTGTCATTTCACAAAAAAAGTTCCAAATAAAGGTAATTTAATCGGTGGTGATTAAGTTTGACCTTTGCGTCGACATTCACTTTAATGAGTCTTGTCTCATGTTTTGGCGACCTCTCAGTCCCCGCAAGAAAAGGTAAAAAAAAAAAAAATGGGAAATTAGATTAGTACCTTTTATGGTCACGAAGTTAACCATATTACCCAGCTAGAAACTCAAAAAAAAAAAAATTCTTCCATTCTTTTCTGCTTTTCTTCAAATGTGTGTGTGTGTGTGTGTGTGTGTGTGTGTGTGTGTGTGTGTGTGTGTGTGTGTGTGTGTGTGTGTGTGTGTGTTTGTAAACGACCTTGAGTGTTCATTTTAATATCTGATATACGTATACACATTTAACTCGTATATCTAACGAGCAAATCTAACGAGCATTTAAGAAGTATATACTTTCATATATTTAAGAAATATACCTACGTACATTTAGAGAGTTATACGTACGTACGCGTTAAAATGAGCGTAAATCGTTTTGTGTACATGCGCGTAAACTTCCAGATTTTTTTTATCCATGTAATTATATGAAATAAAGAAAAAATATTAACCAAAACCACGAACTCTCAATAAATATTCGTGAAGAATTTCCTCCTTAAAACCACGTCCCCCCAAAAAGGCGAAAATTATGATAGTAAGTCATAATAATCCCATGAACAAACAGGATTCATACACGAGGAGACTGAAACATATGACCACGTTTCGACCCATCTTGCATCATTAAATAGTTATACTAGTAACTGGTTAATGGTCCAGGTCGGACCAAAACGTCGTCGTAAGTTCCTCTCTTCCATGTGCTGGTTATTTGTGTATTGTTCCAGTCAAGGTATTGTGACTGGAACAGAATTTGGAAAGGATAATATTACACAATATCCATTTAAAACTGTTATTGACGCAACGTTTAACACAGGGTAGAGTTTAATTACGTCTGTGTCCCAGAAACACTGCTGCTCTTCAGTCTTCATAGTTCACTCTTTTGTTAAGACTTTTTTTTTTGGCCTTTTGAAGTCTTACCTGCAAAGTTAGTTAATAACTCAAGGAAGAGCTGAATAAGATAGCTTATAAAAGAAAACTTTCCTAATTAATTCATGGATATATGGCGTCTTATTTGTGTTACTGAGAGAGAGAGGGAGAGAGAGAGAGAGAGAGAGAGAGAGAGAGAGAGAGAGAGAGAGAGAGAGGGTGGTATTAATAATGTTAATTATATTAATTGTAAAATAACAAAAATAATTAAAAATATTAAGAGAAATTAATAGTAATATAATAAAAATAGTAATAATATCAATTACACTAATAACAATAAGTAATAATGATTACGATACAACAGTTATTGAAAACACCTATCATTATTTCCATTCATAAGCGCTAAACTCTTAGGGGTTATATAGCTGTATGGAGAACGGTAGGTAATCAGGACTGGTTCAAGTGGAGAGGAAAGCTTAAGTTCCTTGGATGGAGACCCCACCAGCTGCATCAAGGTGCCTCCCTTAAAGTGTTTGAAAGTAATAGATTGGCCGGTTGGTTGGGTTTGAAGCCCATCGTTTACAAGACGACCATTAAAGCTGCATGTAACCAGTCAGGAATACTGTAATACTTAGTATAGGGGCTAAAATATATTTGAAGTGTGGACACACATGTATACACATCAGATATTCTCTTTTGATGTGTATACACATCAAATATACAGATATATATGCCACACTGACCTTGACTTCTGACCTACCTCGAATTCAGACAAGAACCGGCCAAGAATAACCCACAAAAATTCTGAATCGAGAGCTTTCAGGAATTATCCTAAAGTGTGTTAAAACGCAATATTGACGTAAGATTGTGTGTGTGTGTGTGTGTACTCACCTATTTGTGGTTGCAGGGGTCGAGTCATAGCTCCTGGCCCCGTGTGTGTGTGTGTGTGTGTGTGTGTGTGTGTGTGTGTGTGTGTGTACGTACTCACTTAGCTGCAGTTGAAGGGGTCGATTCACAGTTCCTGGTCCCGCCTCTTCACTGGCCGCCACTAGGTCACTCTTCCTGCTCCATGAGCTGTATCATACCTCTTAAAGCTGTGTATGAATTCTGCCTCCACTACATCACTTCCCAGACTTATTCCACTTCCGGACAACTCTGTGGCTAAAGAAATACTTCCTAACATCCCTGTGAATCATCTGAATCTTCAGCTTCCAACTGTGACCTCTTGTTGCTGTGCCCCGTATCTGGAACATCCTGTCTCTATCCACCTTGTCAATTCCTCTCAGTATTTTATATGTCGTTATCATATATTCCCTATTTCTCCTGTCCTCCAGTGTCGTTGGTCGATCTCCCTTAATCTTTCCTCGTAGGACATTTCCCATAGCTCTAGGACCAGTTTTGTTACAAACCTTTGCATTTTCTGTAATTTCCTTTACGTGCTTGGCTAGGTGTGGGTTCCAAACTGGTGATGCATACTCCAATATTGGCCTAACGTACACAGTGTAAAGGGTCAAGAACGATCCCTGTTTCGATAGATATGTTGAAGATTGTTGTTAGTGGTACACATAGCGCCTCTGTTCCCTCACTTAGGACCCATGGAGAGATATCCGGCCCCATCGCCTTTGAGGTATCTAGCTCGCTTAGCAGCCTCTTCACTTCTTCCTCGGTTGTATGTATTGTGTCCAACACTTGATGGTGTACCCCACCTCTCCGTCTTTCTGGAGTCCCTTCTGTCTCCTCTGTGAACACTTCTTTGAATCTCATGTTGAGCTCTTCACATACTTCACGGTCATATCTTGTGATCTTCCCTCTTTCCTTCCTCAGCCTGATGACCTGGTCCTTGACTGTTGTTTTCCTTCTGATGTGGCTGTACAACAGCTTCGGGTCAGATTTGGCTTTCTGTGCTATGATATTTTCGTATTGTTGTTGGGCCTCCCTTCCTACCTGTGCATATCCGTTTCTGGCTCTACGACTGCTCTCCTTATTCTCCTGGGTCCTTTGCCTTCTGTACTTCTTCCATTCTCTAGCACACTAGCTACTAGCATTATACTTACTAATCCTACACTAATCCTAATCAATCAGTTAGACGAACCACTTACCCCTTAATGGCCACAACCAGATATTAATACTAGTCAGAAAAGCAAGGATTAAAGCTATCACTATTATCCTAAAATAATGAAAAAAAAAAAAAACACTCCGAGAAGCACACTCCATTTTACCATCGAAAAACAAAAGGTTCTAATACCTTTACCTGCTGCTAACAAAAGTATGTCACTTATTATCTTTTGCTTGTAAGACTTAAATTACTTCTCAAAAACGCCTTGGCAGATATTAATGAAACTTCCAAATTGCCATTAATATCTCAAGATAAATTGCCCAAACTCGCTGGAACCGGTGACTTGGCTGGTATAACCTTTCTATGCAATTTTTCAAAGCTTTAGGCTTCGTCTAAAGGAAAATTTCGAAGTTAATTTTGTTCCTTTGTTAAAAGTTCTTGCGAATGAGAAATAGCGTACTGTGTGGAATATTGTATATCATGGTATATGATGCAGCCGATGTATAATTATACCACCATTATACAATCGTTGTATTGTGTAATATATCGTTTTGTATCTGTTGTTGTATGTCTTGTGGGACCAACCTGATGCGTTAATTATTATTATTATTATTATTATTATTATTATTATTATTATTATTATTATTAACTATTATTATTATTATTATTATTATTAATAATTTTATTAATTTTAGTATTATTATTAATTTTATGAATCTAGTATGGGGAAGGCAATTCCAATTTCTTATATCAAGAGCCCGTCACCAGCATCAAGTTACTCCATTCCCTTAACAATCAAGACTCTTCAGTGTGTTTCCTGAAGTAAGATGCTGTTCTTGCAAGACGCTTCAAGAGTTCCTTGTTGTGGTGCGAGGAGAGTGATAGCTGCCTCTCCCTGCTAAAGTGCTCTTTATTGGTTTTCAAAAGCTCTAGGATGCACGAGGAAGATATATGGAGGATAGATATGGAAGCAAGTGTAAAATAAAGCCAGTGAACAACAGGAATGCCATAGAAACAATAAGCAAGCAATATGGTTCAAAACTATTCAACCTGCTACCAACAGTCACCAAAAATAGTGCCGGGACAAATTTCTTTAAGAAACTGGGCCATTACCTACGCCGAGTGTCAGATCAACCAGACTCTGATGGCTATGTAGGCCAGCGTGCCACTAACAGCAATGACCAGTAATATTAACTGATGGCATATAAAACCGTCAATAGGATCAATTCGATACAATTGAAACACTTTCATATTTTATTGTGGAGACGTATACCTAACTGTTGTCTTTATCGGTCCAGTACAGAGAATAATATTGGAGACGGTGGAAGATGTGAAGAGGTAGTAGGAGGTGAAGTGGTCACAGGTGGGCAGGGTCCGCTAGTGAAAGTAGGCCATGCTAGTAGGCTGTAGTCTAAACAGTGTATTGGGAAAAGTATATACATGGGTACACGCACTTCTCGATTCATATATATATATATATATATATATATATATATATATATATATATATATATATATATATATATATATATATATATATATATATAACATATATATATATATATATATATATATATATATATATATATATATATATATATATATATATATATATACATATATACACATATATATATATATATATATATATATTATCACACTGGCCGATTCCCACCAAGGCAGGGTATATATATATGCCCGAAAAAGAAAAACTTTCACCATCATTCACTCCATCACTGTCTTGCCAGAAGGGTGCTTTACACTACAGTTTTTAAACTGCAAATGAGATCACAGTAAACAGGTGATATCACAATAACTACTGTGAAAAAATTAGCAGAATTCCAAGCTCTTTCGTGATTTCTCACATTATCAAAGGAACTATAAAAATAAAAGATTAACAGAAAAGCATATAAGAATGAGATTGCCTCTCGCGGCCACCTCAACAACACCTGACATCAGCACCTACATCATCATAAAAAGCCAGGTGCTCTTGAGGTGGCTGCGAGGGGCAGTCTCGTCCTTATATGCTTTCCTATTAAACTATTTTTTAGTTCCTTGATAATGTGAGAAATCACGAATGCACTTGGAATTCTGCTATTTTTTCACAGTGGTATATACAGAGAAAGATCGCAGTCAGCAGGATTCGAATCCGCTGAAGGAAGACTGGCAAGGTTCTCAAGTGACGCTCGTCACAGTCTTTCTCCGTTACCACCCGCTTGTTTCTGCCTGATTCATTGATATAAAAATCTCTTGCAAGGTCAGTACAGGAAGAGAATGAAATAGCTTGAAATCATGCTTGAGGCCTGCTGCTGTGCCCAGGTTAGGAAGAAACATGGCTTGTAAACTACGCTGCCTACCTGACACACACCTTTCGATGTAAATAACTTTGTATAATGGTCTGACTACACTCTCATATAGCATGCTGAATGTTATTTCTAAACTGCTTCATAAGTAACCAACTAATTAAACCACATTCTCGTTGTTAAATTAAAAACTTTAATTTTGATTCGTTAACTAAGTTACAAATCAAACTCAACTAAATTTCTGTAAAGTTAATATCGTTATATTCCCATCGTCAAGTTGTGATGGTGTAATGACACGAATGAAGATGAGGTGTGGGCGGGTGTGTGTTGACAAAGGTGCATGAGGTGAGAGGGTGGGTGATGACAAAGGTGCAGCCCACCTGTGAGGTAGGCGGGAATAATCAATGCGTTGCCCATTAGTAATATATTGGATAACTAACCTTCTCAGGGTAGACTTCACCTGGAGTATATTCACATCAATTACTGTGTATAGAACCTGGAATCGTTTTCAATCAGTGCCTTAACTGCAGAATGCTTCTTCTTATCGGTTTTAAACTTTTAGCGCTGGTGTGCTTTCTGGAACTGCGTTAGTCCCCAGTGTGTCTATCGATGGTAAGGGGAGGATAGTGTGGCTGGAGTTCTGTCTGTTTATCTGTCTGTCTATGTTTGTCTCTCTGTCCGTTTGTGTCTGTATCTACCTCTGTGTGTGTACTCACCTATTTGTGGTAGCATGGGTCGAGACATAGCTCCTGTCCCCGCCTCTTCACTGATCGCTACTAGGTCCTCTCTCTCCCTGCTCCATGAGTTTTATCATACCTCGTCCTAAAACTATGCATGGTTCCTGCCTCCACTACGTCACTTGCCAGACTATTCCACTTACTGACTAAAGAAATACTTTTTAACAACATTTTGACTCATCTGAGTCTTCAACTTCCAATTGTGACCCCTTGTTTCTGTGTCCCATCTCTGGAATATCCTGCCTCTATCCACCTTATCTACTCCTCGCAGTATCTTGAATGTCGTTATCATGTCTCCCATAACCCTGTCTTCCAGTGTCTTCAGGCCGGTTTCCCTTAACCTTTCTTTGTAGGACATTCCCCTTAGCTCTGGAACTAGCCGTGTTGCAAACCTTTGCACCTTCTCTAATTTCGTGACGTGCTTGACCAGGTGTGGTTTCCAAACTAGTGATGCATACTCCAGTATGGGCCTGACGTACACGGCGTACAGAGTCGTGAAAGATTCCTTACTGAGGTATCGGAACGCTATTCTCAGGTTTGCCAGGCGCCCATATGCTGCAGCAGTTATCTTGTTGATGTGCGCCTCAGGAGATGTGCTCGGTATAATAGTCACCCCAAGATCCTTTTCCTTGAGCGAAGTTTGCAGTCTTTGGCCACCTAGCCTATACTCTATCTGCGGTCTTCTTTGCCCTTTCCCGATCTTCATGACTTTGCATTTGGCGGGGTTAAATTCGAGGAACCAGTTGTTGGACCAAGCTTCCAGCCTGTCCAAGTCTCTTTGTAGCCCTGCCTGATCCTCATCCGATTTAATTCTCCTTATTAACTCCACATCATCTGCAAACAGGGACACTTCTGAGTCTATCCCTTCCGTCATATCATTCACATATATCAAAAACAGCACTGGTACTAGGACTGATCCCTGTGGAACCCCGCTCGTCACAGGCGCCCACTGTGATACCTCATCACGTACCATGACTCATTGTTGCCTCCCTGTCAGGTATTCTCTGATCCATTGCAGTGCCCTTCCTGTTATACATGCCTGATCCTCTAGCTTCCGCACTAATCTCTTGTGAGGAATTGTGTCGAAGACCTTGCAGTCCAAGAAAATGCAATCTACCCACCCCTCCTTCTCTCTCTCTCTCTCTCTCTCTCTCTCTCTCTCTCTCTCTCTCTCTCTCTCTCTCTGTCTCTCTCTCTCTCTCTTTTTTTTTTTTTTTTTTTTACACAGGGTTTGACAAGGTTAAGGATCCCTAGCTTTATTGACAGCTATTTACAGGTTAAGGATTCCTAACTTTATTGGCAAGCTAAGAGCTGTTACCTACATCAGCTCATTTGAAAGCATTTGTATTGTTATGAGACATACAAGTAGGGAACAGGATGAAGTTGGAGCCATCTGTGGGCCAGCATTTTCATTTGATCAACTGACTTTATCTCGTTGACATCATTATGCTGAACGAATGTGTTCCATACTCGAGTCATCCTGGGTATGTATGATCTCAGATGGAGTGATGTTCTGGAGAAGGGTACAACCAGAGTGAAGTTGCTGCTTTCTGCCCGTCTTGTGGCATAAAAGCTTGTTTCACGCTGTCCTCGAAGTGGATCCAAGTGTGGTATTTTGACAATATTGGCCTTGTACATAACAGTAAGGCCACCCACATCCCTCCTATGTTGAAGGCTCTGCTGAAATGACAGATCTATCCAGGATGGGTCCAGGCGAGAGATGAGACGTCTTGCTCTGTTCTCTACTCTGTCAAGCAGTCGCAGATGAGAGGGGGGGCAGGCAAACCAAGAAAGTGGAGCATACTCAAGGTGTGAGCGTACTTGTGCCTCGTACAGGATCTTGCAGCCCCTACTGTCAAGCATATGGGAGATACGGCGAAGTGCTGTAAGCTTCCTGGCTGCCTTGTTTGCAAGATTTACAACGTGGTTCTTCATGGTTAGTTTGGAGTCAAATTTCACCCCAAGGATATCAACTTCTTCTCCAGGTGCCAACATCCTCCCATTCATCCTTACTACTGCACCAGCATTACCATCATGGTTCCTAGAGATGATCATCATTTGCGTTTTCTCAGGTGCAAATGTTACTTGCCATCTATTTCCCCAAGCTGATATAGCTCTCAGCTGGTGATTGATGTAGCTTAGAGCAGCTGGCATTTCTTCTCTTGGATAAGTGAATGTCAGTGTACAGTCATCTGCATATGCATGTGATTCTGGGATGAGATGAAGAAGGTCGTTGAAGTAGACATTCCATAACAATGGACCCAGCACGCTTCCTTGTGGAACACTTGCCCCAATAGGATGTCTTGCTGATTCCATTCCGTTGAGAACTACACTTAGAGATCTACCATGAAGGTAATCTCTCTCTCTCTCTCTCTCTCTCTTTCTCTATCTTTCTCTCTCTCTCTTTCTCTCTCTCTCTGTCTCTCGTGCCTTACTTCCATCACTTTGTCATAAAACTCCAGTAGATTTGTGACATAGGATTTGCCTTCCATGAATCCGTGCTTGTTGTCATTTATAAGCTTCTTCCAATTCCAGGTGCTCCACCACTCTCCTTCTGATAATCTTCTCCATGACTTTGCATACTATAAACGGCAGTGACATTGGTCTATGATTAAGTGCCTCGTATCTGTCTCCTCTCTTAAAAATGGGGACTGCATTTGCCCTCCTCCATACCTCATGTAGTTACCCAGTTTTAATGGATGTGTTGAAAATTGTTGTTAGTGGAGCACACAGTGTCTCTTCTCCCTCTCTAAGACCCATGGAGAGATGTCCGATCCCACCCCCTTTGAGGTATCAAAGTCACTTAGCAGCTTCTTCACCTCCTCCTTGGTTGTATTTCTTCCAATACTTGTTGGTATATCCCTTGTTGGTGTATCCCTCTATTCTAACTTCCCGGAGTCCTTTCTGTCTCCATTGTAAATACTTCTTTAAATCTCATGTTGAGCTCCTCACATATATCCTGGTCGTTTCTTGTGAGCTCCTCATCTTCTTTCCTCAGCCTGGTTCTTGATGTGGCTATACAACAGCTTTGGGTCAGACATGACTTTTGATGCTATGTCGTTTTCGTTTCTGGCTCTTCGACTAATCTCTTTATTTTTCTTGGTCCTTTGTCTTCTGTACTTTTTCCATTCTCTAGTGCACATAGCTTTTGCCTCCCTACACCTATCGGTAAACCAGGGGCTTGTTCTGGTCTTCCCATTATTTCTGTTGCCCCTGGGAACAAACCTTTCCTCTGCCTCCTTGCATTTTGTTATGTGTGTGTGTGTGTGTGTGTGTGTACTCACCTATTTGTACTCACATATTTGTGGTTGCAGGGGTCGAGTCATAGCTCCTGGCCCCGCCTCTTCAATGATTACTACTGGGCCCTCTCTCTCCCTGCTCCATGAGCTTTATCAAACCTCGTCTTAAAATTATGTATGGTTCCCGCCTCCACTACGTCACTTTCTGTTCCACTGCCTGACAACTCTATGACTGAAGAAATACTTCCTAACATCCCTTTGACTCATCTGAGTCTTCAACTTCCAATTGTGACCCCTTGTTTCTGTGTCCCATCTCTGGGACACCCTGTCTTTGTCCACCTTGTCTATTCCGCGCAGTATTTTATATGTCGTTATCATGTCTCCCCGGACCCTCCTGTCTGTCTGTCTGCCTGTCTGTCTTTTTTTTCTGTAGGAATAATAATAATAATAATAATAATAATAATAATAATAATAATAATAAATTATTATTATTATTATTATTATTATTATTATTATTATTATTATTATTATTATTAAAATTATATTTTTAAGAAATATGTGTATGAAAACATCTTTCAATGTCTCCCCGAAACCTGTCTTCCCCTCTCCATCTCCACCCACTCTCTCCCCAACTCCCTCTTGCCCTCTCAAATTCCCCTTTCCACCTCTCCAACTCATTTTTACCCCCCTTCTCCTCTCCCACCGTTTTCCATCACCCCTCTTTCCCTTTCCAAATCCTCCCTCCCCCCCTCCGCAACCAAAATATCCACAACAATTACAATAAATAAAATGGAGTATAAATAAAAGTTTGAAAGGGCAACACTAATGACTTAACATTAGAAGGGAGAGAATAATTTTCCCCTTCTCCCTGATAAATTATACAACAAGAGGATGGTAAAAGATGAAAAAGCAAACAGGAGAGAATTGAGGTAATTAACTGGTCTATTTATGTGGGATATGTTTCAGGCTCATGTTAAACTATAGAACACATATGTTGGTGGAGACTCCAATCTCTTATATGTACGACGTTTCGCCTGACACTGGCGAAAAATGCACTTGATTAATATTTTGACCAGAGAGGCATTCAAACTCACTCTGATGTCACTTGATGCGGTTGAAAAGTTAATTTAAAATGTAAACTCAGGAGTGACTGCTTAAAAGCAATGTTTGCAACAACTGAGTAACTTCTTGAAATGAGATGACGCGAAAAATTTACCCGAGGAAACGAGTGACAATTCACAATTAACCCAACAATATGGTGAGGTCAAATTAATCGACGTATCGGTCCTTCCTGTACCGAAACGTCGGAGAATTGTACCGTTTATTCTTTATTCTGTTCGTTGCAGATGAAGTTTTGAGAGCACCATTAGAGGGTCAAGTTTGATAGCTAGAGAGGAAAATAGAGAGATAAAGTTCTCTTGAGATGAAGAACTACTGAACTGGTATGTGTTGAAGGTGTCTTTCTGTGGAGCGCTAAATCCTTGTGAGGGATCCAGCTCATTGAGGTAAGGAGTGGAGGCTCGAACCTCCGTCTGCTACTCATGACACAGAAACGAGGCTGATTGCAGATGACGCTGCTTTTGGAGGATTCGGAAGCGAAGTTTGTGGAAGTTGGTCGAAGTTTGAATGTGCTAAAGGAATTTAGAAGTAAATACAGAAAAGATGGTAATGCAAATAAGTGGAAGTCTAGGAAATTAAAGTTTAGTGGTGAGAGTAGAAGGAAGGAGAAAGGTGGAAGTAAATATATTGACATGAACAGAAGGGAGGGAGGCTGAAAGAGAGGACAGTAAAAGCCGGTAGAGGAGGAGGGAAAGAGAAAAACAGTGGGTATATGATATAGGAAGGGGGATAGCAAAAATAGGGAGAGTGGAGAGACGAGGGAGGGAGAGCAGGAGGCAGAGTGAGAACGGAGGGGAGAGTTCAATAACCAACGGCCACAAACTGACAGATTTTTCACTGATTTAATAATTTTGCCTTGATATAAACAAGTACTTCTTAAAGGTTCCTGTAAGATATTTGTGAGTGTACGTGCGGGTGTTTGTGTGAGTGTACGTGATCTGACGTACACACACGTATGTACTCACCAATCTGTACTTACCATGAGGTGTTTCTGAGGGTCGAATCTCATCTTTCCATTCTTAATAATCCTCGGTGGAGCGTCAGTGTTGCTTCCCAGTCACTTGGGCCATATAATACCATCTTTTCAAAGGATATATGGCGTTTGTCTCATTCAACCCAGTCCACTCTTTTTTACTATCTTTGTATGTAAGAAGAATGTTCTAACACAACTGCAGCTCATCTGAGGTACATGTTTCCGTCTTAAAAATAATAGTTTGGCAGACAGCAAACACAGCAAGGTACTGCCATTCTCTTAGTAAAGTCTCTCTAACTTGGTGGGATTGTAATGGTATGAGATACAGGCACTATATAGAGGAGATTTACTTATTTGTGATTTGATAAAACTCACTACGTGGGCGAAACGTCGTTAACAAATGCTCCATATAACTGTCTTTGTGTCTCCTTACCTGTACAATTTAATAATAATAGTCTTTATTTCTAGAAGTACATGTACCAGGTATACAGACCTAGCTGACATCAATGATGTACTACTATATACAAAGCCCCTTGTTATGCAGAGCATTTCGGGCAAATTAGGTCAGTTTGTCCCAGGATGCTACCCACACCAGTTGACTAACACCCAGTTACCTATTCTACTGATAGGTGAACACAGACAGCAGGTGTCTTATGGAAACACGTCCTAATGTTTCCACCCGTATCGGGAATCGAACCACGGACCTCAGTGTGTGAGCTGAGTATGCTAGCAATCAAGCTTGGATGTGAAAGCCCTTTTTCGTGCTTCGCTGAGTCAACGAGAAATTATTTTTGGCGTAGTTTTTGGACGCCAATTTAATAGCTACTTCAAATAAACTATAAGTTATTAATAATATTTATTCTGCAGTAACTTTTTTTTAGGGCACCGTCAACTGTGATGATTCAATTTACCTTCGTAACAAGATTTTTCCATCGATGATAAACGATAACTTCTAAATCTTCGGCTTATTTATGTACCAGTTTATCAAATTGCTTTAATCACTTAATTCCATTATCTAATAACCAAATTGTTATTTTTTTATTGTTTTCACCTTTAACGAAGATTTTCAGTAACGATGGGGGATGAGAGAAGGAAAAGTTAATTGGATAATTGAGATGAAAAGTAGTATTGCTGGTAGTAATAGGAGAGAAATTTGATGTGTTGTAAAGATTGACGAAAACATGAATAGAGAGAGATGGAGAGTAGATGGTTAAGAAGAAGATATTAAGGAAATGGTGAATACAGAAAGTGAATTTTATATTAGTATAGAATGAGTTAGTGATGAAGAATGTGGGAAAGTGTTTATGTGTGTGTAATCACATGTTAGTGATGCTGGGTGATGACGTACTGTACACAAGTATGAAAATACTGACACAAGTTGAATAACCAATTGCATGACAACGTTTATTTGGAAATCGAGTTTCACCAAGTCATGACGTGTTAAAATTCGACACAGAACGATATGTTACTCTCCCCCCCCTCCCCCCTCCCCCCCACCACCACCACCCAAAAAAAAATCTGTAACTTGTGTTTTTTTGCTCTACGTACGTATTTGCATAATGAATGCACGCTGGTGTTTTGTTAGGAACTTGGTGAGTTGAAGATGTTCATCATTGTAAACTTCTCCAGCAGTGTACATAGTCTGTGGTACAGATCATTGTTATCTTCCGCTAATATGGACTTCATCTGCACTTAAAGCTCTGCCAAAAATCTGTGTAAATGGCTTGCACAGTGTTTCAGCTCCTTCTCTTAACATTTGATATGATATTCTTGCTGTTAATGCATTACTTTTTCATAAGGAGACCCATCATCACCTCCTAATTAGACATTTCAATGTTTGATAGTTTTATTTGGGTTATCCTTCATTTTGTCTCCAGTAAGGTTACTGAAGACAGTTTCTGAGAGATTACGTAACCTCGTACATGGTGCCTATGTTGTCCAGTTTATGTGCACCTTATTTCTCATATACTTAGCTGCAACACTTGTCTCACTGAAACCTCTGCTCAGAGAGAGAGAGAGAGAGAGAGAGAGAGAGGCAAAGATAGACAGAGAGAGCCACATCTCGCCCGCCACAACAACAGAGGTGTGAGAGCTAGTCTTTGGCCGTCACCTTTAACACCTGTTTCCCTTCCCCTCCCTCTCCACTTCCCCCTTCTCCCTCCCTCTTCACCTCTCTTCTCCCCCGCTCCCTCCCCCTCTGTCACCCTCTCCCTCCCCATCATTTTTTTAACCCAGGATAATCCAACAAAGCCACAAAGTGTGAGATATTTCTGTTAGGGTCCTCCCTCAGGATGCGACCCACAACAGTCGACTAACACCTAGGTACTTATATTACTGTTAGGTGAACAGGGGGTAGAAAGTGTATTGAGACTTGTCAATACCTCTCGATCCGCCCGGGAATCGAATGCGAGACCGTTTGATTGTGACTCACCAGAAGTGAACTACACACAGGTCACTCTCAGCTTTGTCTAACTTCTTCATCCAACTTCCATATCCTTTTCTCTTTTCCATGCATTATTAATTACTTACACGAGTGCCTCCACACCTTGTTCCTCTTGTTTACCGCAATGCAACTGAAGAAGTGTTTCCTTACGTTGCTATGACTGCTACTAATTTTTATCATCTATAAATGCCCTTAACTCCCCAAGTATCAGTTGTGGCAGGCTTGTGTCAGGAGCCAGACACACATGTGTTTTAAACTCTCATATATGTCCTCTTGCTAATGCTACTTTTTATTTCAAATATTTTGAATCTGTCCTCTATGATTATTTTGTGCATCATCTGCTCGTTTATTATGTTTTTCTCTTCTAAGTTGTTAGGTTCAGTTCAGTGAGCTTCTCCAGCAGTGTCAACCTCTTACTTTTAGTACAGGCATAATTACAACTCTCTGGACCTTCTCCAGCTTCTGAGCACTTTTTTGTGCATTGGCTCCACGCTGATGAGTTGTATTAAAAACATTCATGAAATAAGTCATGTGCTAAGGTCCACAAGAGTATTTTGCAAAAATTTTCCGAAAGAACGTCTATGAATAGTCAGTCTTGCTTTTGCTATGAATATCGTGTGATTGAAGTATACCCCTGGCGATATGTTGGGCGCATTGTTAACTTCCAGATCCTTCTTGCAAGTAGCTCTTTCAGTTTGTGAATTAAATTCCCGTGTCGTAATGTATTAGTGACTTTCTTTAGTTAACAGCCATCCTTATTTGAAAAATTATCTTGATTGGCAGAGGAAGGTATGTACTTCGTCACGATAGGGCAACCTGACGCAGGACTACGTTAGATGATGACCCGTTCAGTGGCTCCTCCAAATGGAAAAAGTGAAGTTACTATTACATACCCTATGACTGGAATACTGCGATTCCAGCTCTTTGACTGATTTGAGGGTATTTTCAATCTGGCAGCCGAGTTGCCATTTGCCCAGTGGTTGGTGTGCGGCACACGAGTCCAAATGTAGTCGGTGACTAGTGGTGACGATGCATTTATGGCATCTATGTTCCAGTATACAACAGTGGTGGAACTTCTCGAAACACCAGCAAAAAACTCTGGTCTAGTAGGGCCATTCCTGGCTTCAGTTTGAGAGCTAGGGAAAACTCAAAACTTTACTGAAAGCTACGAAAGCTTAAGGTTTGGCAGAGAGCTAGGAAAGCTCACGATATGATCGAGAGCTAAGAATGCTTACAGACGGGAATTCGAAAGCGATGATCCTTCAAAGATAATCCTCTTAACTGGAGGACCAAGTTATTTCGTACTTCCTCCCTCAAACTTTTATATAAATGGTTTTATGGTCAGCAACAACCGCTGCAAGGAGGCTCCCATTGCCTTATTTTCCTCCAAATTTCACGCTCCTTGATTTTTATTTCTTTTTCATAAAAGGTAAACATAATCAGAGCCTTTTTTGCTCCCCCTTCCCTTCTCTCTGCTTCTTCATGAATGCATCTTATGCATCATTTCATCACGGGCTGAACCTTCCTCATTCAATATATGTAAGAGTCTGCTCTCCTACCAACCATACTCCCAAGTTTTTAGAGAATCCTCCTTTATCTGCCTGTCTGCTTGCTTGCCAGTCGGCCTGCCTGCTACTCTGCCTGCCTACCTGATCTCTGCATTCATATCTGCCTGTTCACCTTCCTGCTGCTCTGCCTCTTCGGCTAATTGCCCGTCTCCCAAGTTTAACTACGGTTCACTAATACTTATTCACCTTCCTGCATCATACCAAAGCATTAAGGTGTAAAGTATCTAGCTATATATGTATTTTGTGACCCACTACACGAACCACACCGTGAACCACCACACGAGTCACACCATGAACCACCACACGAACCACACTATGAACCACCACACGAGTCACACCATGAACCATCACACGAGTCACACCATGAACCACAACACGAGACACACCGTGAACTACGACACGATCCAAAGCACCAACCAAACTCTGAGCCACCTCACGAGCCACATTCTGAACCAACACACGAACCACACCATGAACCACCACAGGAGTCACACTATGAACCACAACACGAACCACACCAAGAACCAGGAACCACACCACAAACCACTACTAAAATCAAGATTAACGATTGGGCGTTAGTCTGCTTCTCTCCCCTAATCTGTTTTGGACTGAGAAACCAAGTTTAAAGCTTTTCTTTTGAACTCTGAACATTGGCCCGAGCAAAAGTAAAAATGATAAATAATATATTACCAGGTATGGTAGAGATGAGAGAGCAATGAACCAAGATACAATCATGCACACTATGTTTTCCCCTCGTTTCTTATTCTCTCAGTGGATATTTTGGTTTCGTTCGTAAATTAGTCCTTGTCTTGAGCCTAGAGTGTCGTAGCCAACAGATCTAGACCATGGACCTTCTTATATATATGTGTGTGTGTGTGTGTGTGTGTGTGTGTGTGTGTGTGTGTGTGTGTGTGTGTGTGTGTGTCGTGCCGAATAGGTGAAACTGGTCAGTTGGCAATTAAGTCCCTTCCAAAATTTTCTCTTATATGTTAAAGATATATTTTCTCATTTATTTTAATGTAAAAATTAAAAATTTTGTACCAAAAGAAGCTTAGAAAACCTACCTAACCTTATAATAAGAGGTGCAATTTAATTTAGCCTAATCCAACTAAATCCATTTTAGATAAGTTTACAGAAATTTAATAATAAACAAACACAATGAAATATATTTTTTTCATTAGGTTCAGAATGATTTTTTGCGAAATTATTATATACACAAATTTTTGCTTGCCTTATTAGCAACAAGAGCGTTGCTTTTTAAGCCAAAATCGCAATTTTGCCTTTATTATACACGTATGTGATGGCCCATAAGACACCTTGCTACGTGAAGCACCAAAGTTTGTGATTAATTACTTAGCTGGTAGTTTGCATGTTTCCAAATCACTATTATTTATGCATAGTTTTGTTTTAATATTTTAAGTTAATAAGTAAAACGCTCTTAGAAATTGTGTTAATCAAGAGATAATCGTATGTGTCCATCTGACATGTAGCGCACCGGGTCACTATGAACGTCAGTTTGTTCCTTACTCTTGGAGACAGGAACAAACTGATGTTCGTACTGACCTTTACCTAGAAGCCTAGGCACACTCTAGTGGCCTTTTTTTTTTTACGCTGGATAACGTACTTCACGAAATCTCTAAAGTGCTAAAGAAAAATTGAGTTCCTAATTAGAACTGGGTTTCACGAAGATAATTTTAATAATTTTCACTTGGTAGTTTAACATTCATAAATTTGGAGTTATTTTTTCTGCTGTTTCTGCTTAAAACTTGTTTTATAAATACTGAAGTTGAGAAAGGAAGTGCATTTTCCGATTATTTCGTAATCTTTACTTATTTTTGCTTTAATAAGCTTTTGTGACCTACGTCTTATGCCCTTTAAGGTTCCTTCCTACTAAGACGACAGGGCAGTCTTTTATGCATATATTCAGTGATGTTATTGTGTGTGTGAGTGTGTATGTGTGTGTGTGTGTGTGTGTGTGTGTGTGTGTGTGTGTGTGTGTGTGTGTGTGTGTGTGTGTGTGTGTGTGTGTGTGTGTGTTGTGGCTCAGTACAGTTTTATTTTGATGACTGATTATATATTAAAGAAAAAAAAAGGCACAGAACCCTGACTGGAAGAATACACAAATAACTCGCACATAGGAGAAGCTTATGAAGACGTGTCGGTTCTACTTGAACCATTTACAAGTCCTCATCTTCGTGCGTCAGTGTGACTTGTCAATGGTCGAAGCCGGACCGAAACGTCGTCATAAGCTGCTTTCTCCTATGTGAGGGTTATCTCTCTCTCTCTCTCTCTCTCTCTCTCTCTCTCTCTCTCTCTCTCTCTCTCTCTCTCTTTCTCTCTCTCTGTATCACCTCGAAAGCAAATTTTGACCTGGGGGAAGTTAGGTGATGTGTTGAAGATGCCGAGGAGAAGTTGAGACACCTGCCGATGAACCCGCTATGACATAAAGTCGCTGAAACGATTTTTTTTATTATTCAACTTCTCCAAGAAAGTAGGAAAGGAAGGGAAAGAGAGAGGAGGAAGGAAGTTAGAGAAAGGGTGAAGGAAGGAGGTGCTGGAGGTGATATTTTATTTGTCAAAAAATAATAGGAAGGTGTCTCCCGGGGGGAGGGGCGGGGGTCACATCGTCGAGCCTTCGGCCACTGGACCGAGTTCTTCCAATTTTTTGGTCACTGGCCCCAGGTTTTCCCAATTTCTGGTCATTGGACCGAGGAGTTAAACTTGTTGGTCACATGACGGAGATATTCCATCTCTCGGTCATTTGCTTACCGGTCCACCACTTCAAAAATTAAGTATCTCATTACAAGAACGCTATTTCCGTATTTTCTGCGCTATTTAGAAAAACTAATTTCTCCGATTTCTAGTATGATCTAAATATACAAAATCAATATGCTTCGTACGAGACCAGGACACGCTGTGGGAGACCAGGACACGCTGTGGGAGACCAGGACACGCTGTGGGAGACCAGAACACGCTGTGGGAGACCAGAACACGCTGTGGGAGACCAGGACACGCTGTGGGAGACCAGGACACGCTGTGGGAGACCAGAACACGCTGTGGGAGACCAGAACACGCTGTGGGAGACCAGGACACGCTGTGGGAGACCAGGACACGCTGTGGGAGACCAGGACACGCTGTGGGAGACCAGAACACGTGGTGGGAGACCAGAACACGTGGTGTGAGACCAGGACAGGCTGTGGAAGACCAGGACACTCAGTGGGAGACCAGGACACGCTATGGAAGACCAGGATACGCTATGGCTGTGGGACCAGGACACGCAGTGGGAGACCAGAACACGAAGTGGGAGACCAGAACACGCAGTGGGAGACCAGGACACGCAGTGGGGGACCAGAACACGCAGTGGGAGACCAGGACACGCAGTGGGAGACCAGGACACGCAGTGGGAGACCAGAACACGCTGTAGGAGACCAGGACACGCGGTGGGAGACCAGAATGTGTAGAATAATATTGATTCATTACTTTCTAATCTATTCATTAAAGTATAGTTTGAAAACTCCGGTTGCGAGGATAAAAATTTCTCTCTCTTAATTAACAAGGACGGAGGATCGAGCCTCCGCCACTCCTTGCGCTAATTGACGCGCACGAGTTTTATCACCTCGTATAAATTTAATAATCAACCGCTGAATAGTAATAATGAAAAAAATCTCAGCGTTCGAAAAAGACCAATACTTATCTTGGCCCCTAATACACGACTCAGCCCCCAATATACAATTTGGCCCCCAATACACATCTTGGGGCCCAAGTACACACCTTGGCCCTCACAACAACAAAAAAAAAAAATATTGGGAACGTTCAGGGAATATAAATCAACATTGTTTCTCCTCAAAAGAAACCCATTTGGTTTAACGATAATTAACGCAGATGAGATCAGGAGATGTGATGCTCCGTAGAGTGAGAGAAACGTGCAGGGGGTGAAGCAGAGCCCGTATTATCAGGATAAGGCGATCCCGTATTACTGAAGTAAGGAGAACCCGTATTACTGAAGTAAGGAGGGTCCGTATTACTGAAGGAGAACCCGTATTACTGAAGTAAGGAGAATCCGTATTACTGAAGTAAGGAGAATCCGTATTACTGAAGTAAAGAGAATCCGTATTACTGAAGTAAGGAGAACCCGTATTACTGAAGTAAGGAGAACCCGTATTACTGAAGTAAGGAGAACCCGTATTACTGAAGTAAGGAGCTCCCGTATTATTAATAAGGCGATCCCATATTATTAAGACAAGAAGATTCCGTATTATTAAGAAAAAGAGATCCCGTATTATTAATATAAGATAATCCTGTATTACTGGAGTTAGGAGATCCCGTATTAAGGTAAGGAGATCCCGTATTAAGGTAAGGAGATCCCGTATTAAGGTAAGGAGATCCCGTATTAAGGTAAGGAGATCCCGTATTAAGGTAAGGAGATCCCGTATTAAGGTAAGGAGATCCCGTATTAATAAAACAGTGTGTTGGGTATTCTAGAGAACAAGAATTAATTGGTGCTCCTAACTCAGTCATAGTTAAAACTTTTAACTAGTTTTTCTAGAGACAATTCAATGTTTCCGGTGAACAGAACTTTCCTGTCTCACATTAATTCTGAATGCAGTATAACGTGCTGTGTTTGTGACTTGATAATGGTCACTGTGTGGGCGAAACGTTGTCAATAAAGAGTCACATTTATAGCGCATCTGTGTCGGTATTTCTTACCATTTTTCTCCTTTATTTAAAAACACACTCACATATAAATCATATATTTACGTAATGTAGCATTTTAATGGTCGTTTGTGGAAAAAAATGTCAGGGATGAAAAAATGCAATTAAAGATTTTTTGGGGGTACTTTTCCTTTTTTTTT